>NC_135737.1:44352248-44657702 GCF_041903045.1 Epinephelus lanceolatus
TGTAATGAAATTAATAGTTACAGTAATCTTCTTAGATAACCAAATTTATTTTCTGTAAGCTAGCCGTTGACATAATGCAGCTCTAATATTCGTCAACTTAATTGCAACGTGCAATAGTGGCCTTGAAGGACGTGCAATGTCAAGTAAGGCAAATTAACTCAAACAACTTATTTGATGCTTGAAACAAAACTTGCACGGGTGTCATTTTCCATGACTTATACCGGCCAAGCCTTCTACTTCTAAACGTTAGGTGTATATGTGACGTAGTGTAGTGTGGTGGTGTTTGTTATGGGAAGGGAGACTCTCAGACAGGTGATAGTGATTTGGTCGTCAGGCCTCTGCTCCTCAGAGTTGATCTCATCTAATTAGTGGCAGCAGCTGACTGATTCATCACACCTGGTAGGAATCTGTCTGTGTCTGTATCTGCTCTGTGAAGCACTCATGTCAGTAGCACTGATGATTGTCAAGGACTGAAACGTCTGCTGCTGTTTCTGTGGCTTCCTTGCCCAGTTATATTGGTGTGCAGGTGTCTCCTCTGCCGTCCTTTTGCACCCAAGACAATTTTTTGTTGCCCCAAGTAGGCACAGTTTCTCAGTCTTGACCCTGTACAGTTGAACTATACTCTTGCAGCAATAAGTCTTCCCCTCTGACTTGTGATTCTCTGTCTGTGCACCCAGAGTGAAGGCAAGCTGCGACCGGCTGATCGAGGTGGAGGACATGATGATCATGGGTCGTAAACCAGACCCCATGTGTGTCTTCACCTATGTCCAGTCCCTCTACAACCACCTGCGCAAGTTTGAGTGAAGCTCAGAATTGGAGGATCTAAATTTTCTGCACAGTTCTCCTTTTATACTCAACATTTTTCAACCTCTTCATTCTCTTCTTTGAGCTGAGTGGAGACCCAGAGCTGCTGTGGGAGCACTTTGACAAGACTACAGCTCCTCCTGGTGGTGGATAAATGAACATTCACCCACACGCTGCAGGATATCACTCCACAGACACACAGTGGAGACTCACGGGGATAATACTCTGTGTGTGTGTGTGTGTGTGTGTGTGTGCATGCTGAGATGATGAATTTACACACAAATATCAGGGTTGGTCTGTTAACAGTAGTTTATTTCTGTATGTGTGTATATGTGTGTGTAGTTGAGATATATTGGACGAAGAGTGCTGTGTTGTATAAATCCTTATTATCACCACATGTTTGAGAGTGAGTGTCTGTATTAACCTTTAATGTTGCACCAGAGGAGGATGTGTGTTTCACAGATGTCACTGAATAATTAAACTGTAGGCTGTAGGCCACTGTGGGGCTAAAGATCTGATGAAATACAGTGGAGTTGATTGCTGACTGATTTTACATCCACATATGCTGTGACACTGAGATGATGCTGAGACATGGAAAATGAACTCAATAAATTTTACTGTCTGACACCGATATGTGGACACTGTGTTCCTTACTAGGCATCATAGAGATGGAGATAGGAGTTTATGCATCGTTATAACAAAGAAAACATATCAATACACTAATATTTTAAAGAGGAAATTGAGGAAAAAAGAGGCAAAAATAGACATTTCAACATCCTGGAGTCTGACATCGTACTCACACTGTTAGATTACATCTGTATTTAAGTCTATTTTCCATTCACAAGAAAGAACAATTCAGTCAGCAGAGATTAGGATTATTGGTCTCCTGCACACCTCTTATTATTAATTATTTATTAATACAACAGTGCCTCAGATATTATCACAGAATTCAGTATTTGCTCATTATATAATGCAGTGATACTCAACTTACGGTCTGTGGGCCAAATATGGTCCCCGGTAGGGTGCTGGGTGGCCCTTCAACCATTTTCTAATTCACTGTGAAAATAAACTGATCCACATAGGGATTTTTTTTTGTACTTAAACTGCTTTTATAGAGGGAATCGCCTCGTTGTTTACAAATACTTCTGGGTAGAAAACCAGCAAAGTTTAGCTACATATATCTATATCTATATCTATATATATATACATATATATTCTTTTCTACTATTTCTGTGTGCGCATTTTGTAATTAATAACATGGTTATCGTAGATTAGCTGGGCTAACCGTTAGCTGTTAGCCGTTAGCGGTGCCTGTAATAACTCAATAAACGGTCAGTGAATTTTTTTTTTTTTCCAGCGGATATCTTAGTTACAACATGATTGAGCTAGCAAAGCAGTTTTGTGTTGCTATGTGTGGTCTTTATTCAGTTTTGGGAAATCACGATGTCTAGAAAGCATCAGTGGCTGCAGCTGACAGGGACAGCTAACAGCAGCAGCAAAGCTAACATCAGGACGTCATCTGTTAAAAGCCTCCCGTTGTTGGATACGACATGAAACTACTCCAGTTAGCTCAATCATGTTGTAACCAAGACATCTGCTGGAAAAATTATTTTTTTCACGGACCGTTTATTGAGTTACTGAGTTATTACAGACACCGCTAACGGCTAAAAGCTAACAGCTAACAGCTAACAGCAATTTACCACTCATCTCAAGTTTGGTGGAAATGTTATCGCAGGCCCAATTTTTCTTGTGGTTGTCCGTATAAGTTGCTAACGCTGTGTTGTACGAGTCCAGGTATTCTGACACCAACAGCACTGACATTGACTTTTGGTCACCTGACGTCACAACCAACACATTCTCACTACGACCTCTTCACATGTCCACGTTTGGTCATGGACTTTCCACGTCCACATATGACGTCCAAGGTATCCTGGGTGTGTTGCTTGCTGACGTTCTGGGACGCCGTGTCAACTTCAGCCTGTTACATGCATTGTCTGTTTTCAAAATAAACTTCTCTTTTCACAGGAAATGTACAGTTTGCATACAGTCTCTGTCAAAATAAAAACACTATGTTTGTACCCTGGAAATCCAGAGTTCTCACGAGAGCACAATTTGAATTTGCTCAGCAAGTCACTCTGGCAATCAGTAATGATGCTCATTACCCATGCCGTTGGAGCCGAGCTGCACCAATCACATCGGTGTATCTGATATAGGCAGGCCAGAGGCGAGCTAAACAGATGACAACAGCGCTGCGACGACGAAGTCTGGAATCAGTCAGTAAACATTGCAAGATGGCTACGGATGAACACCAGTTGTTTGAAACGGCTTTGGCCGCTACAATGAACGAGTTAGACTTGGCTTTCTCTCTAAAAGAGGAACAGAAGACGGTGCTCGAATCTTTCCTTTGCAAGAAGGACGTTTTTGCTGTTTTGCCGACCGGATACGGCAAGAGTCTAATCTACCAGTTAGCTCCGCTGGTAGCTAAGCTCTGGATATGTCACCCCGTGTATTGTTCTGATTGGTCGTAGTGTTATCCAATTGCGTGCAGTGATATTTACAAATGCATGCTTGGTGCCGCCCCTCGAGTTGGGCCATTTTCATTACTCACAGCCAGACCCTAAATCTTTCTAGATTTGGGTCTGGATTTCCAGGCTATTATGCTGGTACAACACCGTAAATTGAAGTTTTTTTCCTTCAGCAACACACACGTGGTGATGCTTTGCCAACAAAAGCACGTGGTTGGGTTTAGGCAAAATGAACAGGGTTTGGCTCTACAATCTTACAGGAAGCGAACACCAGATTTCTAGGTGAAAGTTAGTGGTTGTTGGACCCATCCACCCCTCCTGCATGCTGTGCTCGGACTTCTGCTGCCTTAACTTTCCTTGTTGTTCCATGAGGCAGCCTGGTGCCGTTAAACTATAACGACACTGGTGGCCAGCTGGGTTGTTTGTAAAAAAAAAAAAACCCTGAAGGAGGATCCCCCTGGACCCCTCTACAGAGGTCTGTCCCTAGTGTCCTCAAATCCTAGAAACGCCCCTGGCCAGTCTGTAGACTACAAATAAATGAATAAATAAATAAATAAATAGTTTTCTATGTTGGATTATTGACTCTTTGGCCCACCTTTCACACAAACTTGTTGTAGAGAGACAAACACAGTCTTCTTTATAATTGATTCCAGTTTATTCTGATTAGGCTTCAAGGCTCTAACCTCTGTATCATTATTATTGTATTTAGATAAGCTGATAACACTTTTAAAATCCTTTCCAATGCCTTTTCTAAATCAAATTACACATGTTTTTATATCATATTCTGTTTGCATAAATATATTTCCGGAGAGTATGATTTTATCTTTGACCTTTTATCTGATTATAAAGATACACATCTGACCGCCTGTTCATCACAACATCACGTCCCCCCAGCTCCTCACAAACAGACAGAGCAGTTAAACATCATATAAAGAAACACAGCAGGAAAACAAGTCCTCTGTTCTCTCAGTTGGGATTAGAGGCAGAGGTGAACAACACCTGGATTTGCTGGGTGGTGCTGGGTGCTGGGTGCTGAGTGTCCCATGTGATGTGGGTATAAGAAGTGGTCACTCCTCCACAGCTGTCAGTGGAGGCCGAGCAGTGGATGAATGAGTGATGGCTCTGTTCATGGACTCAGACTTCTCCCTACTCAAACAGAACCAGCACAAAGACATGATGGATTTTAAGGCGTTATTTGGAGAAACGGATCACTGTAAAGGTCAGTGGGAGGTTATTTAATTTACATCATCAAAGTCAAAAACGACTGTATAAGCCAATAAAGATCAAACTAAACAAAAAAAATATCGGGCTATATAAATACAAAATATAGGCTATTACATGGGGAAAAAATGAATGAAAATATGCCAAATAATTAAAAATTTGCTTATTCTCAAATTGTTTATTTATTGTCTCTTTTCTTTAAGTTTTTAGCTGCATTAAATTTATCACAATCTTGTAATTTTGCTTAATATTTTATTTCATGTCTGTAAAGCAGTTTGTAAACTTGTTTTTGAAAAGTACTATATAAATGAAGTTTTTAAATTATTATTATTATATAGCTTTTTATTATGTATTACTATTAATATTTAGGGTTTTTGTTGTTTTGTTGTTTGTTTTGTTTTTGTTTGTTATTTGTTTTTGATTTTATCAGCCTTACAGCTTGTTGTGATGTCGTTTTAATTACCTGTAAAAACTGGCAAAACGTGGTTACCTGTCCACATTAGATTTAAAATTAGAATTTAATTTCCCTCATCGTTATTTATTTTATTATATCTATATGTACGTGTATTTACCTTATTTTATTTTAGTTGTTTGACCTTCCTTTTTTGGTTGATAAGATGTCCGCAGTGAGATCACGGTGTCCTCTCCGGAGCCGGACCGATCCTCCTCTTCCTCCTCCGCCGCTGCCGCCGCGGCTCTGATGGAGGGTCAGAGGAAGAGGAAGAGGACCATCTTCAGCCGAGCTCAGCTGTCTGAGCTGGAGCAAGCCTTCGCTGTGACTCCCTACCCGGACATCACCCTGAGGGAGAGGCTGGCTGCGCACACACACCTGCCCGAGAGCAAGATACAGGTGAGTCCACCGCTGCGTAAAACTGTATTTAAAGGACACTGGTGGAGACTCACTGCTCTGGATCAGCTCCACTTGTACTTGTGCTCGGATGAACCAGTTTAAAGTGGTTTACAGGATCCACCACACCAGGGCCAAGCTGAGGAATTATTTATTGTATTTTTGTATCAGGTGCTGTCCCTCCCAGCAGACCTCACACACATTTTCTCTTGCCCCAGAGCTGGGCGTCTTTTTTGACACGCTCTCTGAGGTTATTGAGAGTCCCCTAACCCCCTCTCATCTTTTTTGTTTTCTTAATTTTAGATAAGGTATTCTGGACAAGTGGGGTCAGGTTTCCTACTTACAATCACCTTCTGATTAACACTTTAATTTCAATTCAATAGAACTTTATTTATCTTAAAGTCACCACAATTTAACGTTCACAACCAGATCAACCAGTGGGTTCCTGGGTCAGCTTCACTCACTGGGTCCAGTTTTAGAATAATAGATTATTAGATATCTGTCAGAAATATACAAATATACAAGTTAAAAGTGTTTTCAAGGACCAGAAGCAAAAACCAGTGCCTAATAGAGTAACAACAGGAGTAAGATCGGTAAGAGTTACTGAGAATGAACAAAAATGGTCGCAAAATCAGACTGCACCTGATAATCTTTATCATCATCAGTGTCAGAGCTCTGATTTATTTAGATGTAGGTAACCAAATTATTAAGAGAAAGAAAAAAATCTATACCTCTCCATCAGATATGTTTTCCTGGTGTTTTAAAGGTATAATGTTAAATATAATCACTATTTCTCGCTTATATTGTGAATAGATTAATTGACAGCTGAACCCAGCTCCTCTCAGAAGCTTTTGTCTTGTAGTGCTTTGTTTTGGTTTTACTGTTTTAATTCACTCTCACTGCTCTCATATCACTGTTTGGCTGCAGCGCAAATCTAATGTCCATTATTAATTATTTCTTCATCCCCCAAGTATCATTATTACCTTTTAAGAATTATATTTGTGGCTATTTTATATTTTTTATTATATTTATATATATATATATGTATATATATATATATATATATATATATATATATATATATATATATAATTTATATAATATTTTCATATTGTTTATATTTATTTTATACTATATTTTTATTTTATATGTTTTAAACAAAGAATTTTTTTTTTTTTAAAGCCGCTACAAGGAACTTTTAACTGGATATGCAAAAGTCTCTGGTTTCTGCTGATGTCTGTGCGTGACCTACAACAGCAAATGAGACCATCGGTGTGAAGATAAGCTATTTCTATATACTGTATATCCATACCTTTAGGAAACTGTCTCCGGGTCCGCCCCAGGTTGCTTCCAGGACGAAACCATTTACGGCACTCAGACGGCACACGTCATCTTACCTAGCTGCTTACATTTATAGTGACTCTGATAAATAGTCGCTATTCCTCCTCCTCGACCCGACGTCCGCGGGGAGTTAAAATAGCAGCAATCATCGGGTAAAAGTTCTGTGAAAGCACTGGACTCACCAACAGTCAGCCACGTCTCAGTCACACAGAGAAAATCCAATCCTCGAGAAGTCAGGAAATCCTTCAGGATAAATGTTTTGTTCGCTAGCGATCTAGCATTTACCAGCCCAATCCTGGCAGGAGCCGGTGCGTCCACGGCGTTAGCTGTCAGGTTGCGCAGATTCACCCTGCGGCAGCGGGGACGAGGAGAGCAGGGGCTGCGGGGCTGGAACACCTCATCCGGGCCGCCGACAGGTACCAGCCAGGCGTTGACAGGGTCCGATGAGTGCCGAGAAATAAAGAGGCGAGGCACCGCTCCATACTCAGTCCAAGAAGCCGTGCAAGTGCTCGCCAAACAGGCCTTCAGCCTTACCAGCCGACCGCTGCGTTTACCTTGGCGGCAGTGGCGCTTACGCTGGAGAGGTGGAGCGGGGGCAAAGTTTTCCCGTTTTGTTGTTTCATTCATCCCCAAAACAAACACATGCGCGAGCCAGGTAAGCGTCTTTACCACAATACGCGCTAGAGCTCATGGGAAATGTAGGCTTCATTCTGGCAAAACACTACCGCTTTTGTCCACAGGGTCGCCAAAATCAACTCAAAATGAAAGTTCCTTGTAGGGGCTTTAAATAATTTTTTATATATATTTTTTCTCCACAAAGATAATTTGACCCAATCAGGGGTGATCCTGCACAGAGGTGTGTGTGTGTGTGTGTGTGGGGGGGGGTCATCCATGTTCCTGTCTCACAGAATAATGTAATTATTTTGACATAAGTCGTGTCGTTCTCCACAGGTGTGGTTCCAAAACAGAAGAGCCAGAAGTATCAAGACTGGGAGACTCCCCAAGTCCAGCAAGTCCGTCCTGGGAGGTAGAGGAGTCGTTGATCCTCCTCCTGGTCCTGTGACCTCTGCTTTCCTCACCTCGACCACCCTGGCAGACATATTCAGGCCCGAGCAGAGCCACTCCTGCGAGGACGTCCCACAGATGTATTCTGACTGGATCCAGATCTACAGCAACTCCGTGTCATCGCCGCCATCTTCCTCATCTCTCCACCAGCAGCCCACACTGGCCTCAGCAAAGCCTCCAGAGTCTCATCACTGGGAGGAGGAGCACCACCAGCGGCAGCACCTGGGACCAGCACTGCCTGGGTTCCTCCCTGGTTCTTTTACTCAGCCTGTCAGCAGGCAGCCTCAGCACTCGGCCTCCGCCCGCTCCTACCAGGCCTTCAGGAACTTCAAACCCCAGATGATGGCTCCATCTGGGGCTCATCAGGCTGTGTATGGAGGCGGTGCTGCAGGTGGAGGTCACACCTCCGTAGATCAGGTGGTTCCTTCCCACCCACAGCCGGTGTACTGGGAGGTAACTCAGGGCCAAGGACACCACCACCACCCGCACCACCATCACCACCTACAGATGGGATCACAGACCTCCATGGGATACATTTCAGACCTGATCTACAACGCTGCCATTGTCACCAACTTCCTGGAGTTCTGATCAGTCTGGTCGTGGAGCATGAACTGGGAATATTTAGTATACTGTGCTATAACTGTTTCTGTCATTTCTAATTCCTGTTACACCTCGCGTGTTAAAATCTGTCCCTTGTGTTAGCAGAGCTGAGTGTTTCTCCAGCACCTATAGAATTGTTTTCAAGTTGTTGTTAGTCTGTCTTTGTCGTGCTTTTTTTGTATGTTCCACTTATGTTTTGAACATGTTATTGATCTGATTTATTTAGTCCCAGTTCAGTTCACAAATCTGACATATTTTTGGCTCAGTTTTCAGTGTGATGACTCTGAGGAAATGACCACTGCACATGGTGTTTGATGAGAATTGGCTACTGATTCAAAACTTTTTTATTTCAAAATGCAACAGTGATTGAAATTCAGTGATGAACTCACCCAGACAGCCAAACTTACCTGGCCCAGCACTGGCCTAAGCTCGGCATGCCAGAAGAAGTAATTTGGGCCACATCCAGTTTTTTGACACAGCAGACTTTCGGGACGAAAGACGCTCCAGATTGGGGCCAAATAAACTGGCCTGATTCTGGTTTCTGACACCGCTTTCACTAGGCTATTATCCAAAAATGACTCGGCCCAGTATTGGCCCACACTTGGCTAGCTGGAAGGAATAAGCGGGGCCACATCAGGTTGGTCAACTTGGCTGAGACTTGATATAAATGATGCCCCAGATTCCGGCCAAATAAACCGGCCCAATTCTTGTTGCCATCACTGGGCCATTATCAAAGAATGACCTGGCCCTAACTTGGCTAGCTGGAGGAAATAAGTTGGGCCATGTCTTACTGCTCGACTGAGACTCTGGATAAATTATGCCAAAATGGGGCCAAATAAACTGTCCCAGTACCTGTTGCCGACACTGCCATCACTAGACCTTTATCAAAAAATGACCTGGCCCAGCATCGGCTCAAACTTGCCATAAAGGAAGAAATATATTGGGCCGTGCTTAGTTGCCCAAATTGGCTGAGACTCAGGATGAAT
This sequence comes from Epinephelus lanceolatus, assembly GCF_041903045.1. NCBI lineage: Eukaryota > Metazoa > Chordata > Actinopteri > Perciformes > Serranidae > Epinephelus > Epinephelus lanceolatus. The sequence continues at coordinate 44,361,638 of NC_135737.1, forward strand.
GACACCCCAGATATGGGTCAAATAAACCAGCCTTATTCTGGCCGCCAACACTGCCATCACTGGGCCATTATCAAAAAATTACCTGGTCCAGCATTGGCCCAAAGTCGGCTAGCCAGAAGGAATAAGTTGGGCCACGTCCAGTTGCCCGAATTTGCTGAGACTTGGGATGAATGACGAATGAATGTCTGGCTGCCATCACTGCCATCACTGGACCGTTATCAAAAATTGATCTGGCCCAGTGTCGGCCCAAAAAGAAATTAGGCGATGCTTAGTTGCCTGAATTGGCTGAGACTTGGAATAAATCACGCCCAAATGGAGCCAAATAAACTGGCCTGATTCTGGCTACTGACACTGCCATCACTGGACACTGGCCATACATGACCCAGTTGCGGCCGAATAAAATGGTCAGATTTTGGCTGCCAACACTTGACTGTTATCAAAAAATGACCTGGCCCAGCAACAGCCCAAACTTGGCAAACTGAAGGAAATAAATTGAGCCATACTTAGTTGCTGGAATTGGCTGAGACTCGTGATGAATAATGCCCCAGATTTGGGCAAAATAAAGTTGCCCAATTCTGGCTGCTGAAACTGCCATTGGTGGACCACTACCAAAAAATGATCTGGCCCAGCATCGGTCCAAACTCGGCACACCAGAAGAAATAAACTGGGCCATGCTTAGTTGCCCAAATTGGCTGAGACTCAAGATGAATGATGCCAGAATGGGGCCAGCCATTCTGGCTGCAGACACTGTGATGCGTTTCCTAATTTGATTTGTGCAGACATGAGATTTTGAGGCAAAATTAAACGTATAAGTCATAAGAGAATTTGTTGTTCAGTTCTGTAAACTGAAACTTTCATTGTGAAAACTGGGCCAAAGAAACTGAAAAAATACGTCATGATTGGTGCATATATGAGCTCAGGACTTGTTCCAGTATGTTTCTCGTCTCATTGTGATGTTTTCTTAATAAATAAAGGACTGATGAAGGATTCATGGAGCCGCTCAGTCACCTACCAACTCATCACACAGTGGAATCACTCATGTACTCGACATGGACTCTTCTCACAGATGCCGGCTCCCTTTTTTCCTGCTCTAAGCTGAACTGTGGCATGTTTAGTGCTGCGACCCCGCGAGTATTATCTTTCAAAACATCCTGATTAAAATGATTCCTTGTGGTAAGATACCATGACAGGAATAATTATTTCCTAAGTCAAAATATATTTTTCATATCTCTCTGTACTGTAAGTATCAGCAGGGTTAGATAGACGGACGGAGGGAAGGGGAAAAATAAGAACTAAATTAAAGCCAGAGCTCAGGGTCTATCAGCTTACAGGCTGCGTAATTCTGCCTGGATTTAAGTTTTGAAATATTACATGAGAGGTATAATACAGAGTCAAATATGACAGACAGTAGCCCACACTGTGAGAGAGATCTCTGCATATCATAATCATCTTTAATACCAAATATAATCTTTCAGTAAACCTTTAATCCGGGTGTCAAATCTCAGATCTTAGGAAGATACTTTTTTTTGTATTCCAGATGTAGTTACATCTTTTAATCTTTCCACTGATACGACAGGACTTGATAAGAGGAGGATGGGGTGGTTTACAAAAAAAAAATCATATCTGCAGAGGAGATCAGAGAAAACAGATCCACTGTGTCGTATTAGAGTCGCTTTAAAATACGATACATGGTGTTACTGTTCTGAGAATAGTAAGTCTTCTGTCATGGGCCATGTACCACTGGGGTGCAGTAATCGTTTGTTTTTTTGTGTCTATAATTCACTTTAAATCAGACACAGTAAGCACAGATCAGAGGACAATTATCGGCACATCTGTCAGGTGGAGACGGATGATAAAATAACTCAACAACAGCTCAGTAAACAGAATTACGCCCTGATGCCACAGCTGCTGGGTTATTTAGAAGACTCAAAACAAGTGAAACTACAGGGCGAAATACAACAAACAACTTCACAACTTAGATCAAGCTTTTTCCAGGACTTTCAACCTCATCTTACGGTCTTCATCAGTGGATAGAATTTGCTCTTTTGACAAACTACTTTTCCCAAGGTCAAGAATGAACGTCCACACTTTGTTTTAGTAAGGTATAAAGTAGGTGGATATTACTAATATACTATTCAACATGTATTCTAGAGTGGTGGAGTACAGATGTAAAACATTAACACTGTGTCAAATGGTAGCTTTAAAGAGACAGTTCACCCCAAAATCAAAAACACATACCTTTCCTCTCACCTGTAATGCTGTTTATCAGTCTTGATTGTTCTGGTGTGAGTTGCAGAGCGTTGGAGATATCAGCCATAGAGATGTCTGCCTTCTCTCCAATATAATGGAACCAGATGGTACTCGGCTTGTGGTGCTCAAAGTGCCAAGTCCATCCATCCATCTTCCATCTTCTAACTGCTTCATTCTCTTGAGGGTCGCGTGAAAACTAGAAATATTCTCTTGCGACTGTACGCCTCCACAAACCTGTCAAGCTGCAGTTACAGTCTCCATCCATGTCAGTGAAAACATGGACGCTTCACACACAGAAGATCTATACAATCAGCACAGTTTCAAGATTTGAGTCACCAATTCAGTGTTTGACCAAATGTCTCCCCTTCTGTTCCTGAGATATGATGTTGGGTAATGGATGCATGTATCATGCAGAACATTATGATGTCAGAGTGAAGCCGACCTTTGACCTTTTGGATATAAAATATCATCACTTCATCATTTTATCCTGTTCGACATTTGTGTAAAATTTTGTTGTACTACGCTAATTAATTGCTGAATTATGGTCAAAACCATGTTGGTGAGGTCATTTGACCTTTGAACTTTGACCACCAAATTCTAATCAGTTCATCTATGAGTCCAAGTGGACGTTTGTGCCAACTTTGGAAAAATTCCCTCTGGGTCACAGTGACCTTGATCTTTGAGCTGTGACCATGAAAATCTCATCAGCTCATCGTTGAGTTCATGTGGTCATTTGTGCAGAATGTAAAGAAATTCTGTCAAGGCGCTCTTGAGATATCTTGTTCATGAGAGTGGGACAGACGGACAACCTGAAAGCATAAATCCTCTGGCGACAGATATTGCCGGTGCGGAGGCATAAAAGCTCAACATCAATGTCTCTTTCCAGACCTTGTTGTGAGCAGTTCCATGTGGGAACTACACCCACCAACCGTATCACTGTGCTGATGGAAGTGTGCATCTACTCATGGAAGAGAGGCTCCAGCACATGGCAGGTTGACTTGTAAACAATAATGGCGTCCTCCTCGGCTGAGCTGTACCATTAGCTAGCTCAGTGGTGCTACGTGAGCTAGCAGCAGATGCACTCCCCCTGTCAAAGGAGAAAGAAGATAGTTCCAACATGGAACTGCTCACAACAAGGTCTGTGGATTATCTTGAGTGACCTGGTCATGATTTCTGGAAAGAGACATTGATTTTTTAAAAATAGGTTAGTACTTAATACAAGTATGTAAATAAGATCACATTTTAACAACGATCATATAAAGTTCCAGAGTCACAGTGCTCTCACATTAGTATCCAGATCTCAGTGCAGACAAGGACAAGTGCTTGACGGGGAACACAAACTGAAGAAATATCAACTTTATGAATCAGCTTTAGTTTTGATTTTATAGAAAACAAAAATATGATTACAACTTAAAACAGAATGAAAGGAAAGAATATCTTCTAGTCTTGGGAAAAATCTAAAATAAAAAACAGCTGTAAATAAATAACAAATAAGATTCATAATTTAATTAAAGACACACTGTGCAAGATTTTACTAAAAACAATGTGTGGTCTCAAACAGCAGTAATCCCTCTCAATCATCACTAATGACCCACTAATGAGGTTGGGGCTTCAGAGTTTCATTTATAAACATTGTGTACGCACAAAATGAGGTCTGAAAGAGGCGTACGCAACTTCACACGCAAAAAGTTGTGATCTATAAAAACAGACTTCATGGGAGAAACTTTGACCCATACTTAAGAATGTTTTGGAGACGGGAAATTAGCGATGCAGATGGTGAGGTGGAAGCCTGATTGTAGAAATTGCTGAATATTTTTTGGCGCCAACATTTTTGGCTTTTGTCTGTACGTACGTTTTTAGTATGGATCCTACACACTGTTTTATAAATGAGACCTCAGGGGCCAGACTGTACGCAGCAGACATCCAAGAGACACAGCACAGACACGCCAAACGAGAGTGAATCTGGGAATGGTTTTTACTTTCACTTTCCCTGGTGAGTGTGTTTTCAAACAGTAACCGACAATCCTGCACAGTATATCTTTAAACAAAGTCGGGGCAGGTGGAATGTCACATAAGCAGTAACATTTAACAAAGTCAAAGAACAGATATTCAGTCACTTTGACCCCTTTAGCTTTCTTTAAATGTTCCAATCTTCTTCAGTGCCACTAGTATCACTTTACAGTAGGTTTAGCCACACATGAAAATTCAATTTCCGTCAAAGAAAAAGTCCACAAAGTTTTCACGGTAAACTGAGACATCTGTTCTGAATCAGCTGAGGTGGCGGGGTTGCCAAAGTCCTAATTGAGGGCTGATACAGTTCCCTGGTTTTGTGCTTCCCTCATTGTTTTTGCTGCTATGGTTCCCCGAGTTCCCCCTCCATGGTCCGCACCAGCACGTACAGCTCAGCAAGCCCGACGACAGACGCAACGATCACAGCTGACAATACTCTCTGGAAAACACATGACAGAATCAACAGAGCCAAAGTTAGGGAACCTTAAGGTAGATGCAACTTAAAGGTCCAGTGACATCATGTCCACGAGAACTCAGTATGATCATCAATAAAATAAAAACAGGAGTAGTTGCACTTAATCGCGTGTAGCTAAGTGTGTCTACGTGCCAACTACGCGTACAGTATACATGTAAAACTAAATGTCCTCTTACCGCCGCGGTGTCTGTGAACAGATACTGACTCCCCATATACGAACAGGCAAAAGCAGCGACCACTGTGACCAGGAAGTTGAAGACGGTCGCCACCACCGCTTTGACTGATCGCACTGAAGAAAGAGAGGGGGAAACAAGTTCAGAAGAAGAAGTTCATTTACAATATGATGTAAATATAATTCAGCCTCTGACTGCAGGAATTATGATTATAATAAAACAAGCTTTCACTGTAATAAAATATGAAGCACAACACTGACCTTGCCGTCCAAAATCTGCTAATGTCCCAGTGCGGTTGATCTCCTGAAGACAGAGACAGATGTGTGCAAATCTTTATTGTACCCAGTAAAACTGTCTCACTATAAAAACAATCAGTGTCACGTCTTGACCTGGACGCATCAAAGATAAGATGAATATGTTAATTTTATGTTAGCATATACCAGAACGTACCTGAGTGTTGACGTTACGTGTGATCCTGTTGTATTCCTCATTTGCCAGTTTGGCTTTGATCCTCTCCAGACGTGCGACTAACTCTGGGTTCTGAGAGAGAAGTCACAGTTTGACTTTAGCTGTTTGCAGCAGAGGTTTCTTCATCACGTAGTGACGATGACGGTTTTATATCAAGCTCTTTGTGCCCTCATTGCATTCAAATTATAAAGGGATGTAGAGGAATGAGTTGCACAAACCGGGCTCAGTCATCAAAAGTCCCCTGGTAGTTTTAATCATCTCAAAGCTTAAAGGGATAGTTTAGGATTTCTACCAAGCTTTGGGGAGAAGTAGGGGAAAATAAACACTATATGTAAAAGCAAAATGGGAAGCTGAGTTAAAGATTCAAATAACAGAAGAGGCGTTTTCATGACACCCAAAATATAGAGCAGGAAGCTCAGTACACAGCAACGATGTTGGAGGCTGTGTGGGAGCTTGGAGGTCGATCACCTGCATATATTTTAGGAACTGAACAAAGATCAGGTCATACTGGGAAATATTAATGTGGCTGTTACAAATGTTTTGGAATATGAAATTAAAGGTGTTGTGATGAGAAAAGATATTTACTTCACATGATGTAAGAAAGCTGTCACCAGGCTCAAAATAAACCTCCCAAAACAGGAACACTGGCTGGAAACTTTTAGTGATGGAAAAGTTGACTCACATTTTGAGAGTTAAAGAGAATAGATTTAAAAATAACTGGGAACATTTATATAAGACATGACACCAACCGAAAGAATGCCTGACTTATCCATACACAGTATATCACATACAGTAGACATCTGACATGTGAGTCTGACATGGAAGCTAAGTGATGTACTGCTGTGGAGGGGTCAGCCACAAACGTGTTTTAGCCACCTAAAGAAAAGTCCCACCTAAGAAAATCAATATCAGTTTAAGTGTACGCTACACTGAGAGTATTTTCACTGCTTTACTTTAATGACAGACTGTTATTTCCTATGAGAAAATGGAGACGTTCTATCTGTCTCTTCAAAGCCAGACTCCATTGAGAAAAACACTGATTTAGCACCACTGAACACAGGAGCTGCTGGTCTACTGCTGCCTCCATCAGTTAGTGTGTTTGTGTTATTGTGTGACTTCTGCATTTAAAAGGTTTAGCTCAGATTCACCAAAGTCACACAGTAACACAAACTAACTAACTGATTGAAGCAGCAGTAGACCAGCAGCTCCTGTTTTTGGCAAGCTTAAATTACTGTTTTTCTCAATGGAGTCTGGTGGCTTTGACGAGAGCATAGATGGGAACTGAAGCCGTTAATGGCTTCCCTGTTAGAAAAGGCTGTCTGACAGAAAGATAAAGGGGTGAAAATAGTCTCAATATAGTGTACATTTAAACTGTTATTGATTGTTTGGATGGGAAAAATTTGCGGTCCCCTCCACAGCAGTAAATTTCTTAACTTCTGTGTCTGACTCCAGCCTGCTTCTCCAAACTTGGTGTACCTCTCACAACCCCACTGCCAAAAACACTGGACTATCCCTTTAAACAAATGCTATTTGAAGTTGTTATCTTGTCTCTCTGCCTTGTTCGTGCATCCTGTGAGTGCAGCTTCACACTCATGGATGTGTTCTTGGTTAAACAGACAAATATAACACTTCTATATTCAGATTAAATCACATCAATGGTTTCACTCACTCTGGGAGGCTTCACCACCTCAGGCAGGTGCAGAGAGCTGTCCTCCAACAACTCATGCAGGTAGAAAGGATGTCCTGGAGGAAAACAGCAGTAATATCGTGGTTAAATAATACGATATAATGTAGTTTATTTCTACACTACATATATTATAAATAAGACATTTTACCTTTGTCCTGGAGGAATGTCTTCAGTCTTCTGGCTGTGCTGAAGGACAGAGTTGTTGGCTCTGGTTTATTCAGAGTCTCCTCCAGTTCCTCTCTCAGTCTTTGAGGCAGAGACGAGTCCGTGTTTTCCAATAACTGCGTCACTTTATTTCTGAATTTATCACCGACGACAAATGAAGACGCCATTTTGAATCACACTGACTCTGACTGGACGGTCTGATATTACACAGCTCTCTAGATAATACACCGTTTGTCGAGCTAACAGCAGCTAAAGGTAAAAACTACAGCCAAGAGAGCGGCCATGTTGATTGCCTTGTGACACAATGGCGTCATTGCTCACGTGACCAACTGTTTGATATTTATTATTATTGGGGTTTTTTTTAATTATTTTTTATTAATACTCGTCGTGAGCTAATTATACGTTGACATTAATCAATGAATTAATTCGTATTAAACTCAAATGTTGCTCGCGACTGTACACGTGAGTTCCTGTGGTACCTTCATGGTCTCGAATTAAAATTACAAAAGCCAAAACTGTATACTGTATACAGTCTGTGGATTGAACACATATGCAGTAAGGTGTTTATGTTGAGAAATAAAACTACAATTTAAACATAAGTACTTTTTGGAGCCATCTGTTTTCCGCGTGGCATCTCTACCTTTAATAACATAAGATAAGATAAGATTTTATTAAGCCCACACAAGGGAAATTCAGCAGCTCAATATTCAGAAGCAAAAGAAAAACAAGCAAAGATTCAGTGCTAAAAAGGATAGAAATATTACAAAAATACAAATTAGATAATAATAATATTAAATCTATACACACTGGGCCTATATACACCTCTACTTATACAGATTCTGTATGTCCATGATTTATACAGTAGCTGCACAGATTAAATGAAATACACACATGGTGTGCAGTATATTGACTCTAGGGTTATAGAAATATAGCCTACAAATATTATTGCACAGTAGTGATGAAATATTGAACAGTAGAAAATTTTACAGGCATGGATCACAGAATAAATATAAAAAACATGGATATATGCATATTAATGTGAATATGTATGGATATGAATAAACAGAATATGTTTATAACCTGAGGTAGAAATAGTGTAAATTAGCTGTTGTGTTGTAAGTGGTTGATGATGGAGACAGAGACAACAAACAGTGTGACATGATGTCATGTTGTCTTATTAAAAGTTTGGCTGCTGTTGGACTGAAGGACCTGTGGAAGTGTTCTTTCTTGCACTGTGGGTGTCACATTCTGTTACTGAAGGAGCTGGTGAAGGCCCCACAGTCACATACAGGAGGTGAGAGGTGTTGTCCATGACTGCAGTGGTGTAAGGTAGATACAATAGGCCCCAGTGCACATTATAATGATGGGCCCTCTCTGATTTCAAACACAGACTTTACACTTGACAATTTCAACATCATTGCATATCTGTTTGTGACAAAAAATACCAAAGAAAATAAGAAATTATTCATTTAATTTTATAATTGTAATTTATTTATAGTTTATGTAGAATAAGCATATCATTTGTTTAAGATGCTACTGACTTTTTTACAAAAGAAAAATTAAAAATAAACATGACAGAGTTGGGTTAGCCTTCTTCGAGGGCATATATAGCAAATGGCACTGGTCTTAATTTAATGAAAGATGAACAGTTGTGTTGTCTCCTTTGTAGAGTTTAAGGTGTACGGTGATATAAAAAAATTAATGGTTATCATACCATGTAAGCTTGCCTACAATATTGAAAAAAGACAATGCAACTGGATGGAGAATCTCAACCCCCAAACTTTTTACTTTTTAATATTGCATTAAAAGAAAGGTTTCAGGTAGGGTTGCAGCCTCAACTTTATTTTACGTTTTACACATACTTCCATTAAGAAATGGTTTCAAGTTTCAACTGAAGTAATAAAACATTTGCTCAACTGAAAATAACCCCTCTCTTTCATTCCTTTAAGAGTCATTTTGTCTTTTAATAATACTTCTGTAGTACTGTCATACACTATGATATTTTCTGGACGGTTATTGTACTGTGAAAATCTCACACCATTACAACCCTACTAATTTGTATGTGATTTTATTTTTGAATGACTCATTTGATGCAAGGAGCAGCTGGTCCCTTCTTAAAACATACTTTTATCAGAGAGCCTTTCCTGATTTTATTTGAGTTCATTTAAACTGTCTTTTATTTCTTCAGTGTTTATGCACTAAAGTGTTTTTATCAGGTCTTGTCTGTTTTAATTTTCAACATGTAAAGCACTTTGTAACTCTGTTTTGAAAAGCGCTTCATAAATTATCATTATAACTATCATAAATAATCCTTATTATTATAATATAAATATATATCACATTATAAATTATTATTATTATTATTATCATTATTATTGAGATTATTATGGCTCACGTTCCAAAAAGTTTGGACACCCCTACCATAACGGCTCAAGCCAGGTTTTGATAAATACGACTCTTCAGTGGTTCCCTGAAAGCAGCATCAGCACAACGCTGTAAATCGTGTGTGTGCGCGTGCCACGGCTGTAAAGATGGCGGCCTGTGCGTTACGCCGAGGCTTGCTGAGCACTGTCAGTAAATACAACAAGAAGCACACACACAGAATACTGAGTGTGGTCGACAGCAGCAGCGGGTTTGACGGGTTCAGACCGCGGGTTCAATGCCGGGCATGCGGCCTGTCCGGCGGGGTCCAGCAGAGGAGGTTCATGTCGTCACGGTAAGAGACGCAGCCAGTGTCCTCCCCCGTCAATGCTAACATGCTAAAGACTTTAGCTGGGTACGAGCCCTTCAAGATGGCACCGTAAAGACACCGGCCACGTTGTTGTTGAGCGGACAGATGGTGTGTGATGGCGTGTGTGTTTTAAACACGGTGTGTGAACACGATGTGACGTTCAGGGGCAGGTAATGAGGAAAGTACAGGTGTCCTCTGGAGCTCAGCAGCTAGCTTGGTAACTAGCCAGCATGGATTGAGCAACACCTGACACCGTCTGACCTGACTGTCTCCAACATGCTGACTCAATCATGTCAAATCACGCACTAACTAAAAGTTTACACCCACAGTGGAAGATTATTCTTTAATAATCTGGCATGATAAATATAAATTAGCATTAGTAGCATTGTTATAATCCGTTTATAAGAGCCATGCAGTGCTCAGGAAATTATCTAACATACTGGTTTATGACATAACGTTATCTGACTGTTATCTAACTGTGTCTAAATGAATGAATTAATTAATTCGATCTTCTATTGTCAGTGATGGAATGTAATTAAGTATATTTACTCAAATATTTTTACTTAAATACAAATTTAAAGTTCTTGTACTGTACTGGAGTTTTTCCATTTTTTGTCACTTTCTATTTCTACTCCACTACATCATAGAGGTGTTTACCTGGTTTTGTCACCAAAACATCAGCCATATGTCTTGACATTTCCTTTAAAATGTGTCGTTTTGTCACCAGAACAATTTCTGCTAAATGTCCCAACACCTCTTTAAAATTACCTGGTTTTGTCACCAGAAACACGGCTGTTAAATGTCCCTATGTCTCATTAAAAATGTCCAGTATTGTCAACAGAATAAAAGCTGCTAAATGCCCCAGTGTTTTGGTAAAAATACCTGGTTTTCTGACCAGAACGCCTGCTAAATGTCCTGATGTCTCTTTAACAACACCTGGTTTTGTTGACAGCAAAAACGTCTGCCTAGTGTCTCAATGTCTCGTTAAAAATACCTGGTTTTGTCCCCAGAAAATGTCTCCTAAATGTTCCAGTGTCTCGTTAAAAATACTTGGATTTGATACCAGAACAATGTCTGCCAAATGTCCCAGCGTCTCATGAAAAATGTGTGGTTTTGTTGCTATAACAATGTCTGCGTAATGCCTCAGTGTCTCATTATATATACCTGGTTCTGATAACTGAATAAAAGCTGCTAAGTGTCCCAATGTTTCGTCAAAAAATCCTGGTTTCGGGGCATCGTAGCGTAGTGGATAGTGCTGGGTGCCCCATGTACAGAGGCGATGCCTCGCTACAGCAGTCGCATGTTCGACTCTGGCTTGCAACCCTTTGCTGCATGTCAACCCCCACTGTCTCTCTCACCCCATTTCACTCTGTCCTGTTCATTAAAGGCAAAAAGCCCCAAAAATAATTTTAAAAAAAATCCTGGTTTTGTCGACACTGAAAATTTCTGCTAAATTTCCTGATGTCACATTAAAAATATCTGGTTTTGTTGCCAGAACAACATCTGCAAAATGTCTCGACGTTTCATTAACATTACCCGTTTTTTTCGACAGTAAAATTGTCTGCTTAATGTCCTGATGTCTTATTTAAAATACCTGGTTTTGCACCTGAAACACGGCTGTTAAATATCCCGACATCTAGTTAAAAATACTGGTTTTGTCTACAGAATATCTGCTAAATGTCCCAAAGTTTTGTTAGAAATGCATGAATTTGTCGCCAGAAAAATGGGTGTTAAGTGTCCCAATGTCTCATTGAAAATACCTGATTTTGTCAACAGAATAAAAGCTGCTAAATGTCCCGACGTCTTGTTAAAAATATCTGGTTTTGTCACTTGGCAGTCTGCTTAAGTAGCTGGTTTCGTCACCAGAAGCACAGCTGCTTAATGTCCCAATGTCTTGTTGAAAATACCTGGTTTACAACATTTGTTAAATGTCTCGGCATCTTGTTAACAATGCTTGGTTTTGTCGACAGTAAAATTGTCTGCTGACTGTCCTGATATCTTTTTTAAAATACCTGGTTTTGCACCTGAAACGCGGCTGTTAAATGTCCCGAACATCTAGTTAAAAATACTGGTTTTGTCTGCCAGATGTCCCAAAGTTTCGTTAAAAATGCACAGACTTGCCGGCAAAATAATGGGTGTTAAGTGTCCCAATGTCTCATTAAAAATACCCGTTTTTTTGTCAACAGAATAAAAGCTGCTAAATGTCCCAACATCTCATTGAAAATATCTGATTTTGTTGACAATAAAAATATCTGCTAAATGTCCCAATGTCACATTAATAATATTTGGTTTTGTTGCCAGAAGCACGTCATGTCCTGATGTCTCGTTAAAAATATTTGATTTTGTTAACAGAACAAAATCTGCCAACTGTCCCAACATCTTGATAAAAAAATGTGGTGTTGTGGCCAGAAACATGGCCGTTAAATGTCTTGACATCTCATTGATAATACCTGGTTTTGTTACCAAAACAGCACCTGCTAATTAATGTGACATGTTGTTAAAAATACGTGGTTTTGTTGCCAGTAAAGGCTGCTGAGTGTCCCGTCGTCTTGATAAAAATACCCAGTTTTGTTGTTGTTTACTTTTACTGTTCATACTTTAATTATATTTGCTGATTATACTTACATACTTTTACTTGAATAAGGTTTTGAATGCAGGACTTTTACTTGTAACAGAGTATTTTACTCATTTTACTCTTGTAAATGAGCTGAATACGTCCTCCACCGCTGCTTGTTGTTTACAGAGCACTTGTGCTGTTTGACATTATCCTGTTGGTGCCTGATAAAAGCTCAGTAATTTTACTGTTATAACAATTCTGCTATTTGCTATTATGTAAGATTATTCACTATGAGGTTATGAAATCCTCCTCCACACACACACACAGGAGAAAATAAACCCAAACAAAATAACAACATCATTAAGGGACTGCTGGTTATTTATCGGGGGGAGGAAGTGATAAAAGACGACCTCACACACCATGACGAGCAGTTTTTGTGGATATGTAAGTTTACAGATGAGTAACATGGGGACAGTCATGGTGACGCTGCACATTACTGGTGGTTTAGTCATGAAGCCCAGACTGCTGCTCTACATTCTGAAGAGCTTTCAGCATTTGTTGTTGTTGTGTGGGTGGAGGTGGAGATGGAGGTGGAGCAGCTCTGTATGTCAGCCACACACTTAACTTCGGTGCGTGGCGTTCACACCATCAGCAGCGACTTATGATGGAATAAAAGAAACCTGGCTGTGACCCAGTGCAGAGAGAAACCAGTGGGTCTTTGTTTCTGTAGCCGCCTTCGTCCGATCAGCCAGAATTAAAAAGTTGGGATAAGAAATCAGGTCGGGTTATGACAGAAAGCGAGCGAAGTGTATGTGTGAAACGCAGCCTCTGTGAGAGAGAGGTGGGTGTGCAGGTGGGTGAGTGCCCCCTCAGTTGTTGGAATAGCAGCAGTGATTCAACACCAGCTTGTATCTCTAACTTTAGTTTATGTAACAGTTTTATTGTGTAATCGCTCCTCCTGTCTTGTTACTGTGGCTGCCAACCTTTCCCCCGACATGATGACAGCTCAGTGTCACACTGACCCGACTACACTCCATCAGTACAGGAGGCGAGGGCTGATGTGAAATGGATAGATCCTGTGCCGATTGGCAGGACAAGTTGTTGACCAGGGTAACTTATCTGAAGCAGGTTCTTGTATCGGCTAAATTTAGGTCTGATTATCTTGGTCCACACAGTGTGTTGACATTTGTCAGGTTGTTGCCGGTAGAAACACAACAGAAGAGCATGTTTTAAAAGTGTTGAGCTGCTGAGGCCTCGTGCTCTGATTTACAGGTCTATGAAGACAGTACATTACTGAGGATCTTACATCATGTATCTGTCTACAGTGTTTTCTATCAGAACACTGGGGTAATAATTAAATCATTTTAGTATCGCAGAGGGAGGACAAGGCAGTCAAAGAGCACTACATGATGGCCTTACAGTTGGCTCAAAGTTGTCATTTCAGATAGAGTGCTCCAGGGACGACATTTTTCTGAAGTTAGCAATGCACTGGTTCCAGTGTCAAAAAGTAGGGATGCATGACAATATCGACACGTCTGCGGTAACGGCAGATAACAGCATTCAAATGAAATATTCGCATCAGCATAGGCACATGTCTGCTGATATGACAGGCCAATAAGATGGTGATTTAGTTACGCAACTTCATTAGTTGAAATAGGTCAAATTTGGCAGCACGGTGGTGCAGTGGTGAGCATTGTCGCCTCACAGCAAGAGCTTTCCTGGTTTGATTTTACATGTTCTCCCTGTGTCAGCGTGGGTTTCCTCCAGGTGCTCCAGCTTCCTCCCACAGTCCAAAGACATGCAGGTTAACTGGTGACTCTAAATTGTCCCTAGGTGTGAATGTGAGTGTGAATGGTTGTCTGTCTTTAAGGACGCGTTCACACTGGCACTATTGGGTCCGCTGTAAACGAACCTGGTCCGCTTCCACGGATAGTTCGGGTCGTTTGGAGTGGTGTGAGCGCTCATTCGAACTCTGGTGCAGACTAAACCAGCGAAACCTGGTCAGCTTGAAAACTGGGGGTCTCGGTTCACTTGCAAGTGAACCCTGGTGCGGTTCGCTTACAGCGGGAAATGCTAATGGACTATCTGGCAAACCAAAGACAGGAAGTGACATAGAGCGTAGTGCATGTTGGGTAGGAAAAAAACAAAGCTAACTGGGAGAAGCCGAGGTAAAAAAAATAAAAAAAGAAAGAAAGAAAAAGTTGTAAAATGTCTTGTGGGCAGACGTGGAGTTGTAAAAACAGAAACCCCAAGACTGCATACATTTGGTGTTGCTCCATTGTTTTTGTGGTGACCAAGCCGGCTGAAGGGGATGGATTTCCGTTTTCTTCTTCCTCATGCTTTTTTTCCTTCTTGGTCAGGGGTCATTTCAGGCAATACCCCCCCGAACGAGCAGCTGTTGGTTTGGTCCGCTTTAAAAAGTGCAGTGTGAAAGTGAACCGAACCAAATGAAGGTGTGGAATTTTTCAGCATTCCCCGTCCAATTGAATGGAGCCCCCCGGAGCATCCTGGTGTGAATGTGCCCTAAGTTGAAGTAGTTTAGTAAAGAAGAGCACTGCTAACAAGGAAACGTTAATGGAAAAGCATGACTGAAAATATTTTTAAACATCTGCTTTACAAATGAAATATAATCTCTGATGGATCAATGCAGAACTAGGCTGAGCCATCATGAAACCAAAAAATATAAAACATAAATCTCCCCGTCTGGTTAGTGGGTCCACACCATGACCTCACCTCACCGGTGTATTTGACAGTTAGTGTAGCCAGAGATACAACTCATCCACAGAGCGGCATTTACGTCACCACGACCACTTGGCCACAAACAAGTCAAGGGAGATTGAGGCTTACATAAAATCATATCCTGTCCATGTAGGTAATTATTTGTCAACTAGGACAGATACCATGGCTTTTCCCCCGTAGGCTGACATTTGTTTTGTCAGCTGACACAGTTACGAGTTAAGTGGTACACCGGTGCACTGAAATGGAGCGTATCATAACACAGGAGACATGATGTACAGAGCAGAGATCCTACATGCTGCAGCAGACCATAAAAAATTTAATTTAATTTCAGTCCGTCATATTTCTCACAATAAAATCAGGTTACCTTGTGATTATTCTTGTGTAACACACCCATGATAAGAAAATATCCTTGAACCAACGTAGTGAAATATTAAATCCTACTGTCCATATATCCACCTCATTAATCCCCACTGTGAAGATTAGCTCTGTAGGACGCACACAAGTATGCGTGTTATTTATTTCAAGTGACCAGCTGTTGTTGTCAGCAGTAGTATGTACTGTAAGTCTGCGTGTGTGTGTGAGGCTGCAGGCGAGGATGTGGAGATTAGGTTGAATGGTCCTCCTGTTTGTTGACGCGGGACAAGACGAGGTGTTTTATTCAATCTTGTCAGAGTTGTGATTGAGATTATGACTGAATGGGAGGAGACAGGCCGCAGGATGTTCCCTCCTATAGGGACGGATGTAAAGAGTCTCTATAGGAGGACAATCCTGAAACCTCTTCACATCACAGCGCAGGGATTTCCTGTCGAGCTCCTCAGGGACTTACGGACTGTTTGTCCATATATGATGTTCTTATCTCAGACTCCATGTTGTGTTGTTGCCTGTATGTTAGTCTGTGGTCTGGTGTTTTTCTTTTGATGGCTAAAGTTGGTGACACACACACACACACACACACACACACACACGGTCCAGTGTGTAATGGTGTTGCCTGTTTTTGGCAGGAACAGGCCCGAAGGGAAGATTTTGGAGACAGTGGGAGTGTTTGAGGCGGTGAAGCAGCACGGCAAATATGAAACGGGACAGGTAAGTAACGTTCAGTCACCAAACACACTCACACACTATTTCAAATGGGCTGGTATAGCTGCGAGAGCCCCCTTGCTTATTCGAAAACCATTAGGCTCAATATAGGATTTATTTTTAAGTTCTGCGCCAGCGATAGCCGTGGCCGGATGCATTATGTTTTCGAGTAGTCCATCCATCCGTATGTATGTACATCCCAGTCTTGTGAACATGCTATCTCAAGAACGCCTTCACTTGGACTCACGATTGAACTGATGAGAGTGTGGATACCCAGACCCAACAGGACCCATCGAGTTTGGATAACAAATCAGAAATTTTGCTCGGGTTCTGTGCGGTATCAGCCCTCTTGACATGCTGCTGTGTTGTGCTATGGCCTATTTAAGTGCTGGATTATGTTATTTACGTGACAACGCCTGAACACAACACAGGCCAGTAGTTCCATTTCAGGCAGCAGGTGATAAATGTTCAGACTGAACTCAAGAAAATGGAGGACAGTAGACAAAACTTGTTATCAGGAAAGTTTAAAACTGCAGAGAACCATGTCAGGTAACGGGCTGGGCTCGGTTTTAACTGTCTCGGACTCGGGTCAGGTTTGGTGAGGAAAATGTGGCTTGAGCGGCGCCCTAGAACTGATCATAATTTAGTGGTTGAAGATCAAAGGTCAAGTCACTGTGACCTCCCAAAACATATTTTTGGCCATGTTTTGGGGGTTGCTTCTTGCTTCCTCATTAAATTCTGAGGTTTTGTGGGTCCCTGAACGCAGCACAGGCGAGATTCTTCGAGGCCTTTTTGGGGCTGGGTTAAAATAATCGATTCATCCGGTTCAGTCTTCATTTGAATGACCCGATATTGATTTAAAAATCAGAGATCAGTCTGTTACTATATGTTTTTCCCCACAGATGTGTGAAGCTTCAACCTGTTAATCTTGCTGGTGGTAAATTATTGATGGTAGTATTGTGAAGCTCCGACATCACCCGCTTTTTTATCTGACTTAACTGTTTTAATATCACTGTTGCTGCTCTAGAAATGTTTATTCATGAAATATTCAGATTTAATCTATTATTCTTTTTTTTTTTAAATAATTCCATGTCAAATTTACAGTTTTAGTTCTCTGAGAATCTCTTTCACATTCAAGCTAAAATTGGTGTTGTAACTGAAATATCCCCGATTGAATTGAATCGGGAAATCAGTGACGATACCCAGCCCTGTCCTTTTTTAACCCTCAGCAGCAGTTGTGGAGTTTTGAGTCATGGTGTTGATAATTGATCAGTCGATCTGATCAGATCGATGGATCTGTGAGTGAAAGCAAACATTTAGACCCAGCACAATGAACGGTAACGCATCACTTTCACTGCGCCTGGTGTTTCTGCTGCTCCGTCTGTGACCAGAGTACACTTTTGTAAAAGCAACTTGAAGGGTTTGTGTAGGCGTACAAGTGCAAGGTGTTAATTGTAGTTTGAGTATTACTAGTTTTATTTTTACTGTCCTGCATTATCTGGTCTGTTAAGTTTTGATGGATCTGTAACTTTGTGATGTTATGATTTGATCCTGTCAAGTAACTATAATCCCATCTAATTTCTGCCTCAATCAAGTATAATCTCTCAGCAACTCGTCTAATCTCTGCTTGTTGTTTTGCTCTCAGCTGTTCCTCCACAGTGTGTTTGGCTACAGAGGCATTGTCTTGTTTCCCTGGCACGCCCGACTCTATGACAGAGACATCACCCCTCCCATGTCTGACAGGTAAACCTGCATCTCTGGCTGCAGACCGCACCAAACAGCCCCTCAGTGGCTCGTTATTTGGGTGAGACTTATTTAACTGAGATCCTTTTGTCTCTCCTGCTGTCTCTCCTCAGCAAACCTGAACCTCCAGGAGCTCACGGCTCGAAGGAGGTGAAGGGGAAGACTCACACCTACTACCAGGTCCTGATCGACACCAGGGACTGCCCTCACATAGTAAGTCACTGTGAAGTGTGTTTTTCTTTGAAGACCACCAACTACTACTCTACATGTCACACACATCCTTACTGCTCTTAAGAGAGAGACTATGGGGGCAGGGGGGTGTCAGTTTAAATGTTAAACAATGCTGTTCATTACGGGAAGCGAAAGCCCCTCAATCATCAGTTTCACTATGGAACACTGATACTAATTGAGGTTTAACTAGCGACGGGAACCAAGGGCATGGCTTAAATTGGTCAGAACCGTACTCTGCTCCTGCAGCGGTCTGTACTGACTGTGAACATTTCTCCAGCCTGACAGACCCAGTGACTGTTTACAATCATTGGACAGACTGAACAAAAAGATTTTCAAAAACCTGAACTATCCCTTTAAGCTGTAGCGACCCTGAATGAGACACCTATTTTAACACATGAGCATCAGTCTGGAGGAGAAGGTCGGTTGCTCACACATTTCTCCTCTGTCCTCTGCAGTGAACAACAATTATTAGTTAGCTAGAAACATTCTGTACCGCACATACCGCACATTCTGCTATCATTAACCATGTTGGTGGTTCATACCTCCTGCTGTTAGAGAGTTCGTAATACACCTGTATACTTTGACTGTGTGATAGTGCTGTGCAATGACTGGACATGTTACAGGGAGACAAAGGCACCACTGTGGTGGACTCTAGCTATGGTTGTTCATTAGTGTCTGACTCATCAGTTGTGTGACTGTTGGTTTGTGTTTGACAGTCTCAGAGGTCTCAGACAGAGGCAGTGACGTTTCTGGCCAACCATGATGACAGCAGAGCTCTGTACGCTATCCCAGGTATGCACACTGGCCAGGACGCCACACTTTATAATACGTCACTGACTGTTGGCCACATATCAATACTGGTTCTCCTGTATATCCCATTTGT
Source organism: Epinephelus lanceolatus (assembly GCF_041903045.1). Lineage (NCBI taxonomy): Eukaryota > Metazoa > Chordata > Actinopteri > Perciformes > Serranidae > Epinephelus > Epinephelus lanceolatus. Next base: position 44,380,827 of record NC_135737.1, read on the forward strand.
AACAGTTTTAATAGGGCATTCATGATAAATGAAAAAAGATGAAAGATATTACCACTTGAGGATAAAATATTCTGATTCTTGTTTGACCTCAGTTTGATCCTCGTCACCAGTTTAGCTCCCATAGCATATCAACCTTCCCATCTGAGGTGGTTATAAGCGTTGTCTGTCTCATCCCCATGTGACCGTGTGTCTGTGTTTCTTTCCTTCAGGTCTGGATTATGTGAGCCATGAGGACATCCTGCCCTATAACTCCACAGAGCAGATCCCCATCCAGCACGAGCTGTTTGAGCGTTTCCTCATGTACAACCCTGCCAAATGTGAGAGCTCCTCTGGAAAGTCCACGAGTTTTACACTAGACTCACAAGTCAGTCTTTAGACGCTTTGCTTAACTAAAGACTGATGACTTTCTCCCTGATTTTGTGTTTAGATGGGCGGATACAATTTCAGAGTTTAAAAAAACTCCCTACGTTGCAGAACCAATAGTAAATCCACAGGGCGGTCCTTCGGTGGCTCGCTGAACTCTTGTGCTCGTAAACATAGTCCCACTAGAAACACGTGTAGCGGTACAAAATGGCTCAGCCGCGCTCGCAGAAAACGCCGTCAAAGTTAGTGGATATTTGACGCGTTTGCGGCGACACATTCTCGCCAACTAAAAGAAACAAACATAATCTTTTACAAGGCCATGACTCATCCGTCCGGCTGGACTATAGAGGGAATTGCCTTGTTGTTTACAAATACTTCCGGGTAGAAAACCAGCAGAGCTTTTAGCTATATATACATATACATATATATATCTCACATTTTTCACATCACTGTATCACCGTTTAGACTAATCCGATGTTTGTAAAGTCTATAAACACAATGATTGAACAAACATTACTATTTCTGTGTGCACGTTTAGCTGGGCTAACTGTTAAAAAAATATTTTTTCCAGCGGATATCTTAGTTACAACATGATTGAGCTAGCAAAGCAGTTTTGTGTTTCTATGTGTGGTATTTATTCAGTTCTGGGAAATCACGATGTCTAGAAAGCATCAGTGCCTGCAGCTGACAGGGACAGCTAACACTAGCAGCAAAGCTAACATCAGGACGCCATCTGTTAAAAGCCTCCCGTTGTTGGATACAACATGAAACTACTCCAGTTAGCTCAATCATGTTGTAACTAAGACATCCGCTGGAAAAATTATTTTCTTCACGGATGAGCACACGTTTGATAAAACGGAGTTAAATCTCTCGGCATCCATTTTCAAGCTCTCTGTGTGTTTGTTTCCTTGCGGACGAGAAAAGGGGGAGCACACATTTCCAAGAAGGCGTGTCCTTTTCAAAAATGCAAGAGGCGTTGCTTTGTTGCCGGCCGTTTTCGCCGGTGTGTTAAACACACTTTAGAAAGGAGTGTCCCCAGACTATCAGAAGGCGGAGATCTCTGATTGTCTGGTGGCGAGACTAGTTTTACACAGATCTTTTACAATGGTCACATGTTCACCTCACTGACTGTGTATATAAACAGCCATGTTTGTAAGATTCGTGACGAGACAAAACCGTTTTAGAAAGCTGTGGAGAAAAGTTGCAGCGGTGTGAACTGGCCGGTCTGAGCTCAACTCAAGCCGGCTGATGGTGTCACCTGCAATTCAGTTGGTCAAATGGCCAGCAGCTGGTTTTAAAGCACGTCACTTGTTTCAGCAGCCAATCAGCTTGTAGTGAAGTCCGCTGGTCAAGTCAAAATGACTGCAGACGGCGTGCTGCTTGCTGCAGCAGGTGCTCCGTCCCCACTGAGCCCTCTGTTTCTGTTGTTATGGTGTGCCGGTGTCAGACGGTGGGTCGCTGCTGCTGCTGCTGGCTGTATGTGCTTATGCCCCGCCCACACACACATTCTCAGTGACTGATTAATTGGCGCTGGTTATTTATATTATTGTGGCGTACTGATTATGAATACAGTCCATCTGATGCTGGTTTTGTTTCATCACAGTAGCCAATATCTCACTGTGACTATTCTCATTCAGATTTTAAGATGCTACAAATTATATTCAGCCACAAAATAAGTCTGAAAAGCTGCAAATCAGAACAGAAGTACAGAGAGTTGTTGACAAGAGATGATACACCGTCTCATCTAGTTACATTGGTGTGAACTGGCGGGCTTTTGCAACGACATATTCCAAGTGGTTGTCTGTTTCAACTCATCTCATATGGATCTTTGGTCTGAACTGGGCTTAAGTGTTCTAATGAACATACAGTGAACACATTTCATCCTCCACTAGTGTCACTGTTACTTTATATAGTCAAAACAATATTTTATTCTAATGCCAGGTTCATATTACACCACATGTCACTCCGCTCTGACAGTCAGTACGTCAGATTAGGCCATTATTGAGTTATAAAACCCTGCTGTGGCGTTGCCACAAGACATGACAGACTACACGTTGGTCCATGACCTATCATCACTGGTCGTCTTTCACGACATGCATGATGTCGTCTGGCTATTCTTGTCCTATTTTTATTATGATTTCAGTCACTGTGTCCGTTTATGTCCCGGCCAGACTGTTTTTGTAGTAACACAAAGTGCCACAGGAGCTACATTTGAAATACCTCATGAAAACTGTGCAAGTCACTGAATCCTCCACAACAAGTTTCTTCAAATGTTTCACAATAAAAGCCTTTTCATAGGAATGCATGATATTGGATTTTTTGCCAATATCCGATATGTAACTTTTTTGGCTGATAACCAAGATAGACATCTCCACTTTTTCCTTACCTAATTTTAGTGATCAAGTCTCTTCTGTCGTGAAATTAACATCATATTATTCATGCATACTCTTGTTGTGACGGCCCACCAGCAGATGGAGACATGAAATATAATACTTTTCAACGTATGTGATATTCATTGATTGTGCAACGTAAGAAAAAGCATGTCAGCTGATTCATTTTAAAGCCGATGTCGGATAATACTGATGACGTACCGATATTATTGTGCGTTTATAATATGAATGGATTCTCTCCACCAAAACGATAAGTGGCTTTTAACTAATAAATGTCTGTATTTCCCTGATAAACAAGTCTTATCTAGTTTCATCTTTAGTTCTGACCTCTGACATTAACCAGTGACTTTGTAGAATCAACAGGAAACAGTTTGTCAGTAAATATTTGTGTTCCCTGTCGTCCTCTGCAGCTCCTCCGTTCACAGCCAGAGACACCCTGAAGGCGTGGCAGGAGAAGAACCACCCCTGGCTGGAGCTCTCAGACGTGCACAGGGAGACCACAGAGAACATCCGAGTCACCGTCATCCCCTTCTACATGGGCATGAGGGTAAGTCACCAACATAACTGTTCGGACACTGCCACATCTTTAACTGCCTGGGAAGCTGGGTGCTACTCTGGTGCCTACTCTGTGCCAACTTTGAAGGGCACGGAGGCAGGTTGCATCTGAAGTTGCTAAGCGACAACAACCAGCACCGTATGATAGCCTACTTACTAGAAATCCTCAGTTCAGAACTGACCTTCTCCCAGGCGTTGTATTTTAACTGTGTTTTAGGCCTAAAATGTCCTAAAACGAAGCTGCTGCTGGATGCTCTCTAAACATGACCTGTAGTCTCACCAGCTTGAAGCTCATCTACGTTGCATTGATGTCATTTTGGCAATCAACACTCTGGCCTTTGGGCTCCTCATAGCCATTTTCTGTTTTTGTTGCCTTTGTAAATGCTAACAGATTTTTCTCTTGTTCTCAGGAGGCCCAGAACTCCCATGTTTACTGGGTGAGTAGCAGATTTTTCTTTCCTGGGGGGAACATCCTGTGGAGTGGTCCTGAAGGACCGTCACTGTGGGACATTAACACCAGCGAACCAGCCAGGCGCCACTATATTTAATGGTGACTGTTAGACTCATCTTTTCCAGCAGACTCAGTGTGTTAACGTGTGTGTGTGTGTCGTCCTCCTGCAGTGGCGGTACTGTATCCGCCTGGAGAACATGGGCAACGAGGTGGTGCAGCTGAGAGAGAGGCACTGGAGGATCTTCAGCCTGTCAGGAACCCTGGAGACGGTCCGTGGACGAGGAGTCGTAGGCAGGGTAAGTACACCACAAACCACACACACTCGCGCTCACATGCAGTGTCCAAAACCTCAGCCATCTGAAGATAATGTTAGTTTCCTTTTTTTACCCAGTGAACAGTATATTTTGTTGTGGCTTGACTTGCAACTGAACATGTCGCCTGTTTCATAGAAAATACTGAGATATGACTTTTTGTCCACATTGCTCAGCCACAACTGTAGTATATATACAAATTATAATAGATATGCAGTACACACAGAGTTTGTGTAACCTTGTCACGTTGTACTCGTCTCTGTGCCGTCGTCACAGGAGCCGGTGTTGTCTAAAGAACAGCCTGCCTTTCAGTACAGCAGCCATGTGTCTCTACAAGCCCCCAGTGGACACATGTGGTGAGTGTCCTCATTCTTACATCAGGTTACTGTCACAAAAATCACATCTCTGCTACAGTTTCTACTGCGTACTACATCCTCCAAAGGCTAAACTTAACTTCTTACTGGACGTGTTCGTAAGCGTCCCCTGTGTGCACAGTATTCCTCGGTCTTTTCTTGTGCTCTGCCACTAATTTAATTTTGTCTTTAGGGGGACGTTTCGTATCGAAAGGACCGATGGATCCCACTTTGACGTTCGCATTCCCCCTTTCTCCCTGGAGAGCAACAAAGACGACAAAGCCCCCCCTGCTGGCTACACGTTCTAACTGCGAGTCGTCACCTCCCACCTGTGAGGCCCCGGACACGCCGTCAGTCCTGGTCCTGTCTGGGATGTTTAGAATTGTCCTCCCCCGTAACATCGCCTCAGTCTTCAGCATAAGACTAACGCAAGTCAGGTTATGCAAAGGGAAAGTATTGCATCTGTGAGAGCGCACCCCACAGCAACATGTCACTGATTAAATCATATAGGATAGACGAACTGATGGCTGTCCTGTGCGTCTTCACTCCACGTCGTGTTGTAAGAGACGTGCACGGTCAGGTGGAAGAGCACTGGGAGTTTTGGAAGGGGAGTCAGTGTTACCAAGCTGAGCTGGACATGTTGTGAATCCAGTAGCTGAAATATTGAGCAGGTTGTTTTTGAGTGTTTCCTGCTGAGCTCTGGGTTCATGAAGAGAGCAACAGCTCCAGCTGAGCTTCACACTAACACTTCAGTCGTGAAAGTCAAAAAGTAAGCCATCACTCAAACTACATGTTACAGGCTCCTCCCTGATATCCATGTTTGAAGTTATGACAACAGGACGTATGACTTTGATCCTGGACCCTGTTTTCCTGTCATGTTCTTTTTAATTATAATACATCACAGTTTAGTTATGTCAGACCTCCGTGGGCCACTGAAGAGAAGGAAACAGATGGAGTTGTGAGCTGGTCGTAGTGCTGACGTTACAGTGTTGTACATTGATGCACAGTGGATGGAATCAGGAGTGTTTGACACTGATCAACAGAACAAAAGACTCTTTAATGTCAAAACTAAATCACATCTCTACAAATTAATTTCAGCCAATTTCTATTCACCTTCGTGTCATTAAGCAGATGCACCTTTGGCAGCAATTTTAGCCTTCTGCCGTCTGTGCAGAATTGTCTGTCAGCTCTGAACATCTGAATATACAGCAGGGATACCTAACTTGCTTTGTCTGGGGGCCACTTTGGCAAAATGACCAGGGGCCAGTTGCAGCAGCTCTGAGGTGTACTCAGGAGCGTTTCCAGGATTTGAGGACATTCAGGGCTCAGCCTGTACGTCTATCAGGGGTCCAGGGGATCTTCTCCCGGCACCTTTTTTCGATAAACAAGCTCTATTCTGTATCTGGATGCATTGATTGTGAAATTCAGGGCCAATACCAATGTTTAAAATAACAGTTTGTCCGATAGCGGATACTTATACCAGTGCTTTTTTGTTATTTATTCCCCCTTTTTAAGGAAACAAAAAAAACACTTAATTACAATCTTCATTTAAAGCCATTCAGTCCTTTGACAGAGCACAAATTCAATCAAACACATTCATCAAACTACCTCTCAAATGACCTTCTTTCACATAACTCATTTTTTTAATTAACTACTTCAGAGGCCTTTATACTGTATATGATATATGACAATTCTCTCTCTAATATCTATTTTATATTGCTGTGAAAACATCAACAAATTTCACCTTCAAACAACTTTATTTTTTCAAGTTTCTCGACAAAAAATACATTTTACAAGAATACACTGAACACATCATGGGAACATTATAACTTACCTTCGCCCAGTACTCATTTTTACTGACTAGGGTTTGAACGCATCACACTGTAACTCAATCCAACCGCTGTTCACAATCATTGATACAACAGGCTGCGTCCTTTCTTCCTGAAGGCGTCTCGTGACGATCTCTGTTCTTCCTAAACACGTTTTCTATCATCCCCGGGATGACAGTACGCTGTTAGTCTGGAGCCCTGCTTTATAGCGTGCGCAAAATCTATGTGAGGTCATCTTATTTGCCCATAGGTCAATGGCAGTCAACAAGGTGAATATCAGCTGATATTCGGCGGCCATTAAATCAATGCATCCCTAAATTTGATGCTTTTTTATTCAGTCAGGCACCTTATTGACATCAGAAGAACAAAAAACTGTCCCAGTGTGAGTCCATTTATTGTCACAGAGAATTAGAAAATGGTGGTGGTGCCAGATTTGGCCCGCAGGCTCTAAGTTGAGTTTTACTTGCATACAGTCTCAGGTCTCTTGGCACATGGACACGCAGTTTTTAAGAGCATCTTGCCCTCTTGACACTTACAGCTGCGCCATATTCTTTAAATTCTCGTATGACTGATTCGACTGAACTGAGTTACATTCAGCGTCTCTAAAATGCTCCTGTTTCCCCTGAGTGGAAATTTTTGATGAATGTGTTACAGATTTGTGTGAAGAGCTATTTGCCAAGAAACCAGCCGTGGAATCCTCCAGATACAGATGTGTTAAACCCTAAAATCACTCGTCTCTTCTCGACTTCACACTGATCTCTACAGTTAGCTGCCCCACTTATATTTAGGTGTGAATACCTACACCATCAGTTATGAAGAGATGTGGTTCATCTTTGACATTAAAGTCCAATTCTATTGATCAGTGCTTCAGAAACTTAATTCCATCTCTGTGATTCGGTGTCGTGAAAGATCAGACTAAAGACGTCAGTGGGCGGGATGAATGCTTTCATCAGCAGTGAACTGTACGTGTTGACGGCCAAAAAAAGAATCCCGTCTTAGCTGGGAAGGAGGTGAGAGTCAGGTCTTAGTCGTCACACCATAAAGTAACAGGAGAGAAGTGTGAGAGTGTGTGTGTGTGTGTGATTTCTTCTCTGCTCTCTGTAGAAACCAGAATGAAGTCTTTATCCCGTACACACACGCTGGATGTCGTTCGTTAAGGCTGACTGTTTGACTCTGTGACGCGAGGCGAGAACTTCTCTCTGTTAAAATGAGGAAAGAAACTAAAATCTGTTTTGATAAGTGACCTGAAGCAACGACGATGGTTGAAATACTACTGTAAATAGAGTTGTAATTAAAAGCAAAACAAATAAATAATACCTTTTGAAAAGTACAGCGACATTTCTTGTCAGGTTGTTTTTTTAATGCATGTAGCTGTTAGCCTCAAACGTGCTCCTGTGAGGTCACAACAGGTGTCGTCTGCACATGGAAGGGAGGTTTGTATCTGTTAAATGAGCTCTAATCTTAAGTGGGAGTTTTTTTTTTTATGCCTCCGCACCATCTCATGCTGGTGAACACAATCTTGGGAGCACCTTGTGTGAGTTTCCCCAAATTTGGCACCAACGTCCACACGGACTCAAGCATGAACTGATTAGAATTTGGTGGTCAAAGGTCACTGTAACCTTACGTCCGTCTCATTTTGTGAACGTGACATCTCAATAACGCCTTGGACGAGTTTTTCCAAATTTGGCACAAACATCCACTTGGACTCAGATGAACTGACTAGAAATTAGTGGTCAAAGGTCAACATCCCTGTGACTTCGTCTGTTACATTCTTGTAAAGAATATGTGATAATCTCAAGAACACCTTGAGGGATTTTTTTTCAGATTTGTCTCAAACATCTATGTCACTTCAATGATGAACTGATTAGAATTTGGTGGTCAAAGGTCACTGTGACCTTGCGTCCATCTCATTTTGTGAGCATGATATCTCAAGAACTCTGAGGGGGATTTTTTCCAAATATGGCACAAACGTCTACTTGGACTTACAAGTTAACTGATTAGAAATTGGTGTGCAAAGGTCAAGGTCCCCATGACTTCATCTGTTGCACTCTTGTAAATGTGATATCTCGAGAACACCTTGGGGAATCTTTCCAAATTTGGCACCAACGGACTCAAGCATGAACTGATTAAAATTTGGTGGTCCCTGTGACTTCGTCTGTTGCATTCTTGTAAAGAATATGTGATAATCTCATGAACACCTTGAGGAAATTTTTCCAGACCTTGCGTCCATCTCATTTTGTGAACATCATATCTCAATAACGCATTGGGGGGGGGGGGGGGGGGTTTTCCAAATTTGGCACAAACGTCCACTTGGACTTACAAATTAACTAATTAGAAATTGGTGTGCAAAGGTCAAGGTCCCCAAGACCTCATGTGTTGCACTCTTGTAAATGTGATATCTCAAGAACACCTAGGGGGACTCTTTCCAAATTTGGCACAAATGTCCGCTTGGACTAAAGGATGAACTGATGAGTTGATGGCCAAAGGTGGTCGTGACCTCGTCTGTTGCATCCTTGTAAAGGCAATAATCTCAAGAATGCCTTAAGGGGATTTCTTCAAATTTGGCTCAAACACTGACCTCCACTTCAACGATGAACTTATTAGAATTTGGTGGTCAGAGGTCACTGCAACCTTGCGTCTGTCTCATTTTGTCAACATGATGTCTCAAGAACGCCCAAATTTGGCACAAACGTCCATTTGGACTCACAAATTAACTGATTAGAATTTGGTGCTCAAAGATCAAAGGTCACTGGTCATCTACCTCAAACTGGAACGACCATCATTGACTTGATTAAGATCTTAAGATCCTTCCGCAGACGACTTAACACCCATTCACACCTGCACCAATCTGCCCCTAACGACACACATGATGGCCAGGTGGGTCCACCTGGGACTGGGACTCTGCACCAGTCAGTTAGAGCTGAAGAAGCCTCATGAATGAGAGGCAAAACGTCTTCACAAGAAACTCAAGCAAGTCCAGTTGCCTACGATTACCATGACCTTGACGACTGAGAATCTTCACCGACGACCCTGCTAACAGAACCGTACTTTACTGACATCATAGTGTTATGTGAAAACAATTTCCTGTCTATTATTCAGTATCATATCTCAGGAACGGAAGGGGAGATATCTGGTCAGAAACTGAATTGGTGACTCTAATCTTGAAACTGTGCTGATTGTATAGATCTTGTGTGTGTGAAGCATCCATGTTTTCACTGACATGGATGTAAACTGGTTCAGGGTGGCACACAACCACACTGCAGTAACTCTAGTTGAACACTGAAAACTTTTAAGCATTATACAGTATATGTACCTCCTTTTCTAATACTTAACCACTGCTATTACAAATTATATCTGTTGTGTGTTTTACAGCCACATCATAATTATTAGCAGTCACCACCAGAGGTCAGCGCAGTCCCATCCATGGTCACTGGCGTCCTGTAGATCAGTGATCACATTTACTGAGGGCTGATAACATGTAAATAACTCATGTGTATCTTCTTCATGAAACTGAAGATATGCCCATGACTTCATCCTGGTTCATGTTAGCCTTTAAATGAACAGCTCAGACTGACAGTGTGTCTTGTGTCATCTATGCAAATGACCAAAATCAATAGGAAAATCTGCCTGTTTAAATTAATGTCCTGCTTCCTGGTGCGGACAGAACAAGACTCAAGGTCATTTATTAACTACCAGACTTTATTGCTTCTAGTTTTCTCAGCAGTAGAAACAATTGCACAGCACTGGGTCTGTTTAATTAATGTGGGGATGTGGTTTTGTGCAGACCAGCTGTGAGGAAATACAGGCAGGGGGACAACATTTTATAAAGAGGGCCCTTCATCCACAAACATGGGGGGTTCCTGATTCCTGTACATTATGTCTTGTAAGATATAATCCAATCAATCATATTTCCATGTGTGTTTTGTATCTGCTTGCATCTACTGTTTAGACCTTGTTTTCTTAGTTTGAAAAGCAGAAGTAATCACATGTGTGCTGGGCTGAAAAATGTCCTTTGAGAAAAGTAGCTACAGAGCTGTACCACACTGTGCAGAAGAAAGAAAGATTAAAGACAGGATGTATGACTCTTCCTCAAACACACAGCGACCCCAAACCACATTTTACCCAGTGCTACTGTCAAAGAGGGACACTTCAAACACACTGTTCAACTTGGTCGGTTATTGTTATTTGTAAGTTAAGGGGACCCAGGGCGGGTGAGTACAACAATCATTGACTTTCACCTAGCAGGCCAGTGTTTCCTCCCATATGAGCGTAAAACCAAAGCCTGTTCTTTCTTCCTAAACTCAACCACCTGCTTGTGTTGGCCACATGTAACCAAGTACATCTTTACTATATAATGAGGAAAACTCTGTGTGTGTGTCTGTTCCATGTTTTTCTCCTCACTGACTTGGTCAATCCATGTGAAATTTGGCACAGTGGTAGAGGGTCATGGGAGGATGCCAATGAAGCATTATTACATCAATTGACCAAAGGGGGGCGCTATAGCAACTGATTGAAATTGCAAACTTTGAATGGGCGTATCTCATGCCCCGTATGTCGTAGAGACATGAAACTTTGCACAGAGATGCCTCTCCTCATGAGGAACACATTTGCCTCAAGAACCCATAACTTCCGCTTATATAGATTTTCCGCCATTTTGAATTTTTTGAAAAACACTTCAAATGGATCTCTTCCTAGGAAGTTTGAGCGATCTGCATGAAACTGGGTGAACATAATCTAGGGACCAATATCTAAAGTTCCCTCTTGGCAAAAGTTGGAAAACTTACTAAAACTGAGCTTCTATAAGGCAATGAATATTGCGGAGGGCGTGGCTCATCACATAAAGGTGTATAACATCTCAAGGGTTTCACCCATCACCACGCAACTTTGTAGGCATATGACCACACATAATCTGAGGGGACCCCTCCATTATTGACCCCATCAAACAAAATGGGGGCGCTAGAGAGCTCATTTCTTATCTAGGCCTAACCGCCATATGGATTTTTACTAAACTTGGTAGATATGTAGAACAGGACGCCTCAAGGTGACTGGAGAAATTTAACTCTAATTGGCAACTGGGTGGCGCTATAACAACAGAAAAATGCTTCAAAATGGCTAAAATGTGACCGATCGCTGTGGCTCCCCCTGTGGACCAATGTTGGTGTTTTCTAATGTTTGGTATGACTAAGTCATGGTATGGTATGCTGTACATAATCACGGAAACTGTCAGTGTGTCATTCTGTCAGTCAGTCATTCTGTCTATCCCACGTTTTTCTACTCACTGACGTGGTCAATCTATGTGAAACTGCACATAGGCATTGAGGACTGGCATAGGTAGAAGGTGACAAAGCTACCAATGTCTATGGACTAGTTTATTACTGAAGGGAAAAAAAACAACGTCAATACATGGTGTTGTACCATCATAGTGCCTTTATTTTGAAAGAGACTGTATGCAAACTGTACATTTCCTGTGAAAACAGAAGTGTATTTTGAAAACAGACAATGCATGTAACAGGCTGAAGTTGACACGGCGTCCCAGAACGTCAACAACCAACACACCCAGGGTACCTTGGACGTCATATGTGGACGTGACCAAACGTCGATATGTGAGGAGGTCAGAGTGAGAATGTGTTGAATTGTTATTTAAGTGAGATGGCGTCAAAACCACATTAAATAAAAGAGATTAATATGAACATCATGACATCCCATAACAAAATAACATTTACAAACTATCCCTCATAGCCGCAGAACCCATGGGTGCATTTCAAATCATGTACTTTTTCTTTAGTACTTCAGGTTTGAACTCCAGCTGCCCTTAAAAATTATATACTGTACTGTTGCACGCAGTATGCACATAAGCAGGATATACTACTATTTCAAGCACCCTGAACTTTGACCCTCTCTTTCATATATCTGTTACCTTGGAGATAAAACAATGTTCACCGAGCGGAGGTCGACCAGTTGAGCTCTGCTGTTGTTAACTGCATGCATTTTAAAGTCTGACATATTGATGATAAATTACAGAGGTGATTTATTTCTCCGTCACCTGTGGCCTTTTGTTGTTGTTTATATTTATGATTATTTTGTTCAATTAAACAATTAATATCCCTGTTATCACTGCTCCACTGGTCATCAGTCACTTTTATGTGTTGTCATCCGTCACTGCAGCTTCTGTCACCTGTCAATCACCTGTTTGAGTCTCAGTGGATGTGACGTACAGCTCTCGAGACTGTTTTACTGGTCGCCATGGAAACGTTAGAGAGACGATTACAGTCATTGTAACAGCTGTCACATTCTGTCTGCTCATGTGTCCCTGCAGATAATAAGATGGAAATCTCATGTATAGGGTTGTTCTGTGAGTGAACAAAATGAATGTCTGTATAACATGTAGACTGCAGACGCTCAGATACAGAGATGGTTGTGAATGAGGGCCGAGCTATGACTAAAAAAATCAGGTTGGCCTGTCAGTTACATCAGGAGATCTTCTTTTCTCGCCTTTATATTTGGCGTTACGCAACCTATAGTGTCCACTGCGATAATACACTGCATTTTGATTTCCCTCTACAGCGTATATTTCTACATATTTCTGTATCATGATGTTGTTGAATATTATTTCTAGCCGACATGATTCAGGTAGTGCTTTAATAGGCTACACTTCCTGTTTTACATACACATAAGTTTTGATTTTTTAGTCAGCTACTGAAAAATACTACAACATTAATGTCTATATTGCAATGAACTGTGGATATGGAGCCTTTAACACTTCCAGACTTCCCATGAACACGCCCACAAAGTCTGCAAGTTTGCAAGAACGATGAAGTCTGGATATTTGGATTCAGCCATACTGCAAAATCTGACCAAATGTAGTAGAACATCCTGTATTTACTATGTAAAGGACATAATTAACTATTTTTGGCACACTATATAGTATAGTAGTGTGGGTGTTGGAAAGCACAGTATATTATTTAATCTCATACTTGCTAATGATGAGCTCAGTGCCCTGTTCCCACCAGCACTAACCCTTCAGACATGGTACCTAGACCCTCGGTCTGTTCAGACAGTCCTCTTAAATGTGGGCGGGGTTGTTGTCACTCACTGCTCCGTCCAGCACTCGCTGTATTTCCTCATCAGCGGTGACACAGATGGAAGTCTGCACCTGGTTTATCGTCCACAGAACGAGGCTGCACGCCCACATTTTCAGAACAAAATAGAACAGGCTGCAGTGAGAGTCTCTCTCCGTGGGATATTTAAAAATAGCAGCTTTGTGCATTTAGTCCTTCTCAGGCAAGCTCAGGGGTTTAGTGTTGCTGTAGCCCACAGGAACGACGCTCCACGACCCTTTTTTTTCTCCACATGATGATTAGAATATTAGATTAGATCCACTCATCACTAAAAGTGTCTATCATCCAAGAGAGACAATAAAAACTAAAGTGATGGTCAAAGTTGTCACAGTGAAATTTAAGGTGTGCTGATGGATTCACGTCATCAACTCATGCATTGAGTAACATTACAAGTTAACGTTCCACCTTAAAAGTTGCCGGCAGTCGGCCCAGTGAATGAAGTTATTGTTTCTCAGACTCCAGCTGCTGTGAGAGGCAGCAAAGCATCCTTTCATTTTATAGTTACAGTTTACTAATAAAACTCTCCACAGTATGAACAGTGGTTACATGAGCCTCAAAACCAGACACAACTCAGCCCTGAGCAGAGTGACCGTCCTCTACTGACCAATCAGACTGCAGTGTTCACAGCTCCACCTTTTAGTACCACATCTGTGTGCTAGGTACCCCAACAGAGCGGGGGACCAAACATGGGGACGCTAAGGAACGCTTCTGTTGGTACCATCCACAACTTTTCACAGTGGAAATGAAAAAAAGCGAACTGAACTGAACTGAACTGAACTGTACTGCTTGGTGGAAATGGGGCTATAGAAATAGAAGTATACACATGTAAAGATAAAAATGATAAAGCTTAGCACTTTACCCATTGTATATATAGCCTATATAATTTTATTTTGTTTAATTTTTTGAGGGATGCATGATAATAGATTTTTTGCCGATATCCGATATGCCAATACATCCATTTTTTCCCACCTTATTTTAGTGATCATCAAGTCTCTTCTGTGGTGGAATAAACACCATATAATGCACGCATACTCTTATCATGACGGCCCACCAGCAGATGGAGACATAAAATACAATACTTTTCAAAGTATGTGATAGCCTATTTATTCAGTGTGCAAAATAAGAAAAAGCATGTTGAAGCTGTTATCGGCCGATATCACGACGTGCCGATATTATCATGCATCCCTATTTTTTTTTTTTTTTTTTTGTCAATAAATTGATACTACTGATAATCACCTATATGCCGATTTTATTAGAGGACCACACATAACTTTATAAGCTATGACTCATCTTGACCAGATTTATGCATATGAAGGAAGGAGCAACACAAAATGAAATTGCCACATTAATGAATGGAGCCTGGCACCTCCTCGCCCTCCCATAGAAGATGCATGTCGTCCCTTGAAGCTGAGAAACTGCAAACTTGACCGTACGTGGTGCTCGTGCTCCTCCCTCCATCACTCGGTGAGGCGGGTGGACTCGTGCTCACGTGCACTCGCCGCGCGCCCCCATTCAGTTGCACAGAGGGTGCGATACATAATTCAGTCCCAGTAAGGGAACACCTCAGTCTGTCCTCTCCTGACGAGCCGCGGAGCTGCAGCCTCCTCACAGATACTGCTGCGGCTGCTTCCTGCTCCGGAGCTGAGCGGAGGAAGGGAGGATCAACCTTGGAGAAGGACGAAGCAGCCCGGGCTGGTCGGATGGTTTCAGCCTGTGCATGACTTCCAGCGGCGGAGGAAGGACAGACCGTCCGCGGTGAGCTTCAGGAGACGTAAACATTGCCATGCCCTGCTTCATGCACCACCTCCTCTGATCGTCTCCTCCTCCTCCTCTGGGATCTGTTTTGGAGGATAACAGCAGAGGAGAGTGAGAACATATCGCTGCTGTCGAAGGTAAACATGTTGGGGAGGTGTTGAAGTTGTGTTTGGGATAGGAGGCTGCAGCGGGCCACGCTCTGCTCCGGAGGGAGGCATCCTGCATCCTGACCGTGTCCGTGCTGTGCGGCCATGCTGCAGGCGGCATCCTCAGACCTGTTCCCGACCTGAGCTGCACTCTCTGGGAGCAAGTTTACAAAAGCAGAAAACTACACTTCAACTTCTTGATGTTTTGGAGTGTTATCTTGTTTCACTCTCTGCTCTGTGTCACTGGGTGATGATGAGTATTGTTCCTGAGCAGTTTGGGATCTTATTGCTCTCACTGCTTCACACATCAGCCCCAAACTGCAGATGTGATCAGCTGCAGACATTTTGATGAGCAAAGCATCTCAGACATTAATCAGACGTGCCTCTGTGGGACCGGCCTTGTTCTTATCAAAGTTCACGTTAACGCAGCACCATGGGCGCCAAGCAGACCAAAGGCCAGGAGCCTGGAGGGGCCAGCCCTCAGCACAGCTGGAAGCGAACGCCCACCAAGGAGCGAGGAGACATCTTGGCCTCCCTCATGCTGAAGTCAGGGGACCGACTGAGCCGTGGTGGGACGCCGCCGCCCTACCAGCGCCGCATCGGTATGATCCAGGAGATGATGCTGATGGCCAAGCAGGGGAAGCAAGACGAGGCCACGGAGATGCTGAAGACACTCCGACAGGTAGCTGCTAGTGTGTGTGTGTGTGTGTGTGTGAGTGAGTGAAGCTCTCAGGGGTCAGAGCATGGATGTATGAGGAGAACTGGATACAGCACTGAACGTGGGGCCCCGTTCATTCCTGGGAGCTGCTCAGGAGCCAAAATGGTTAAACTGCTGTGTTTAAAATTACCCGATCAGACGGCTAATTACATACCAGCTGCCAAGATGGCGCCTCATTCGGGTAGAGTGGCTCACCTGGCACATATGGCAAGAAAGTTTCTAGGTTCCAGGTTTACTTTCGTGGTATGGGGCCCACCAAACATGCCTCGCTGAGTTTCTCCTGTCGGCCCCGCCCGTGAGTTTCCGCTGAGCCCGTAGACGATGACACTTTTCTTGGCATGAGGAAAGTTTTACAAACGTAAAACCTCCATGGCTCAAAAATTCATGACATGAAGAGTTATATTTGATGTTTGCAGGCGAGGTGTCCTGTCAATAGTTTTATAGAGTTCTCTTATATAATAGTGGTCTATGGGAAAAATGATTTTGGGCCACAGTGTCTATTGGGAAAAATTTGCTGCAAGGCTGAACTGCTTTCCTGGACACCTGAGGCGCACTATGGCGTCTGAGCTTTGCCAAGTGCAACCAAGTGGCTAACTTCCGCCATCTAAACTGGTAGCTTCCGGTTTAGCACTCTGCTAACTTGAATGGGGATGAAATGATTTAATCTTGCGGCTCTTCTAGAGTTTCCGAATGTTATCGGACTGACTGTATCAAGTCCTGATAGTGAAAGGAGTAATTTGCAGGGATTGTGATGCTCAAATATGTATCCATTGATTTACAGACATCTCTTTCACCATGTAAGTCTATGGGAAAAAGTCATTTTTGGCCGTAGGGCATCACATGACGGACCTCAGTAACTGCTGTACAGCTGTTTGGCCCATGGATGTATTAGGCCCAGATAAAAAAAGATTTGCAGGTTGCAAAACCCGAGGCGCTGCTTTTTATAATTGAATGCCACTACTGGAATAAAAAAACCCAAAACGCTTTGCTGTGTCTTTTTATTGTTGCCAGGCAACCACTTCATCACCTCCTTACCCTAAGCTTTGTGTGTAATCAATCTACTGTTTATTTTATTGATTTTATTTCACAGTAATTAGTAGCTACTCACTAAAATGTTGAGGCAGAGGGTACTGTCTGTAGCTCTGGTTGAGGGTGAGAGGCTGTCAGCAGATAAACAGAGATCTGTGTGGGTACATGAGACCCTGAAAAAGAGGCTGGATCATGGGGAGTACCACCAGTTGGGCCAGGAGCTTCTCCTCCATCATGGACGTTTACAGGTATATTTAGGATGACTCAGGGGCAGTTTGACAACCTGCTGTTTATCATCAGGCCGTATAGCTCTGGGTATCCAGCAACCGCTACCACCAGTTGGTCCAGGAGCTTCTCCTCCATCATGGACGTTTACAGGCAGATTTTAGGATGACTCAGGGGCAGTTTGACAACCTGCTGTCTATCATCAGGCTGTATAGTTCTGGGTATCCAGCAACCACTACCACCAGTTTCTCCTCCATTGTTTACCAACTGTAAACTTGTTGTCATGACCACCACAGAAGGCCCGCCTCTCAAATCATCTGATTGGATAATGGGAAAAGAGATGACGTGGGGCGCTTTTCTGCTTTGAATTAAAATTTTTTCAACTCCAGGAGTTCAGAGCGCTCTGGGAAACACGCCAGGTGCCTAGAGTGCAGAAATACCAGGCCCGTCCCAACACAAAAACAACAAGCAAAAAGCTTCATTCTCCTTAACAACAATTATGAAAAGCCGCCTCCATCTG
This sequence comes from Epinephelus lanceolatus, assembly GCF_041903045.1. NCBI lineage: Eukaryota > Metazoa > Chordata > Actinopteri > Perciformes > Serranidae > Epinephelus > Epinephelus lanceolatus. The sequence continues at coordinate 44,398,590 of NC_135737.1, forward strand.
CTAAAATGCTTTCGACATCTGCGGTGGCCGAGAGAGGTCACAACACACGCAAACTCGTGTTTGCAATGAGGCTAACACATGGGCTTTTTGTGCTAAGGCTAGTAATACAAAGCAGACAAAGACTACTTACCCATTTGTGGTGCTAAATATTATTTCTCCAAGCGTTGGAATAATCACTGGTGCGCAAACTTGCCCAGCCTGGGCTTTGGGTCCAAACTCACTTCTTCTTCTTTGGGGTTTATTGGAGATTTGCAAACACGGTGCACTACTGCACAAACTGTTCAGGTGTGGTTTGTACGAACCAAACTTCTGAACGTCTTTTCGGTTTTGGTGTGAATACACGTGTGCTGCTGCTACGCTTGTGGACCGCTTCACGACCACATCACTTGCGGTGTAAATGAGGCCTTAGGACACCTGAGCAGGACCGGAAATGCCAACTTCCGCCAGCCAAGCAGCTGACATAGGGTTAAATGCTCTGCTAACTTGAAAGGGAATAAAATTATTTAATCTTGCGGCTTTTCTGGACTTTTTAAATGATATTAGAAAAAGTGGATCAAATTTCGATAGGAAAACAAGTCATTCCGCAGGTGTTGTGCCACTTAAAGAAATGTATCCACTGGTTTACAGATGTCTTTTTCCACATGTAAAGTCTTTTTGGGTCCACTGGCATCACGTGACGGACCCTAGATTGCAGAACCACTGGTTTGGCCATTACGAAAATTAGCTTCAAAGCCCGGTGTACTTCCTGGGGGCCTGGGTCAGAGGTGCGCATTTCTAAAACAAGGCCACAACATCCCTGACTGGCTCGCTGTCTTTCTCCTTCCTGTGTTAATTTCCTTGGGTGTAAGCATGTTGGTTGATGTCATCACTGCTGCTGAGACAGAAGCCAGGCTCAGACTGACTGAAGCAGCGACTGACTGCCAGCGTTACTGATGAATTGAGCCACTTTCTGCTTGTATGACTGAACATGAGCCTCCTGGCTGGACCTGTTGTGCTCAGCCTGGCTCTGCTGCACTGGCAGAGTGTCGACACTGCTACGATTTATAGCCTCTCTCTGTCTTTCAAGACATTTGCAGCGCTCGGCTGGCTGCTGCTGCTGCTGCTGCTGTTGCTACAGAGAGGAGGGAAAGCCCAGCAGCACACTGAAAGAATCTGGTGAGGTGGGAAACAAAAGAGATGCAGGAAAATGAAAATGCCACCAGTTGAAATGTGGGATTTGGGGAGCTGTAAAGAAAGAGAGGATCTGAGCGTAACAGGAGTGATATTATGTGAAGTTAATCGAATACGTGTTTGTCGTTGGGATGAAAAGAAAACGAGAGAGGCCAGAGAAGATGGTGAAGAGAGAAACAGACTCATAAGCTCTTATCCCTGAAGACAGCACGGCTCACAATCCATATGCTGCCTGTGTTCACTGTTTATCCCCCGATGACTCAACCATGAGGAACAGCCTCTCGCTTACACACACACACACACACACACACACACACACACACGCTGCTTTCATAGTTTATTGTTTGGGCTTTAGAGATTTCCATCAGCTCCTTTCTGTTACTATTTACAGTTTCCTGGTTGAACCCATTTAGACAGTTAATCCTTGAATCAATGGTGAACAGTGCAGCGAAGCAAACAGGCTTAAAGATGAAGGACACCTCTCCATCCATCATCATTAAGAGCGAGGGATTACCATCTCTGACACTGCTTGATTAAGCCATGATACCCCAGAGGAGAGTCGCTTTCTCCAGTCGGACAGTAAAGGCACAACAAAACATCAGTGTGGTTACAGTCCCTCCCATTAAGACCAGTATAAAACACACCTAGATTAAGACTGGGCTTCATTTCATTAAAAAAATGAAGGGTTATTTTATAGTGAGGGAAAAAAGCCAATTAATTGTTTAGTCAGTCAAAAGAAAATTGACAATAACTTTGGGGTCTCTTTGGTGTAAGTGCCAAATCTCCGTTTGTTGCTAGGCTAATTTATACAATGTAAAATGCCATAGGCTTGTGCTAATAACGTTAGCATGTTGTATTTGTTTGGAAAACGTGTTTAGTATAAGACAGTTGTTTTGTCAGTGAACCTTGTGAGTTGTAATGGAGCCAAATTTTGTAACGTTATTTTTTATTTTTTTTTTTTTAAGTGCATTTATTTCACACCAGACCACAACAACCAGACAGAACAAACTACAGACACCAACATACCAATACAGCGACAGCACAGTTAGAAAACAACAACGCCTGGCCTGAAAAGGGGATGGACGAAGCATAGCTTTTAAATTTCCATCCCCCATTTACATACATACATAAAGACACATAAAGACACCATCAAGAAATACATAACAACAAATAAATAAATAAAAAAAACAAGCAAGCAAACAAACAAACAAACAAACAAAGACATTGCGAACTCCTTCAACAGTCTTACATTTGTCCTATATTTATTTATTTATTTAATTTAATTTAATTTAACCACCCCCATCTTCCCTACTGTACAAATCAAACATCTGTTGTTTAAACTTTCTTTTAAACTCACTTAGGCTTTTACTATTTCTAATGCTTTCGGCCAAACTATTCCACATAATTACTCCCCAAACTGAGACACTCATAGATTTAAGGGTTGTCCTTGTGAGCTGCTGTGCCAGTTTATGTTTACCCCGAAGGTCATATCTCTTGGCACTTTCCCTTTCACAGAAAAGTCCTTGGATGATAACAGGTAGTTGATTATGTTTCGCCCTGCAGGCAATTTGTACAGTTTTTAATTTAATCAAATTTAGAAATGCAGCTGCCCTCAAGAACAAGTCATTAGTATGTTCATTGTACTTTACATTGCAAACGATACAGATTTCCTTTGTTAAATGTTGCTGTTGTCCCTGGCTTCATATGAGTAGAGGAAAAGTCTGCTAGTTGCTAGGCTAATTTATACAATGTAAAATGCTATGAGCTTGTGCTAATAATGTTAGCATGTTGTATTTGTGGGGAAAATGTGTCCAGATAAAGACAAGTGTTTGTCTGTGAATGCTGCGAGTTATAGTGAAGCTGATTTGTGTACTTGTGTTTGAAATTGTCTCTATTAATCCATGTTTAATGTGTGTTTAATGTGTGTTTTGAATCACTAAACTTTAGAGCACTTCACAGAAACCTCCACTGCCGACTAGTGTTTTGGAGGTGTAACTGCAGAGTGACACAGACACACCACTGCACAAGTATAAATGCTCACAACGACGCAGGCTCTGCCTCACAAGTGTAAATCCTGCTGCTACAGCGGCAGTGTTCGGCAGTTACTAACTTGACTACATTTCTCAGTAGCATGGTGGTAACGTCACAACTTTCTGAGTAAAATAGCTTTTCAGTTATGAAGTTGATTAATTGACCGAGAAGCGCAGCAGTGTCCACAAAAGTTACAAGCTCTTTTTCCAAGGAAAATTTATGAACTGTAGCGGACTTTTTTTTTTCTGCGGCGGTCAGGATAATCTTGCGGCTCCAGGTCGTGGCCCTCTTGGATATGCTTTTTCATATCTTGTATTTTCTCTTTGTACTTATTTTTTGATAATTTTCTTATTTCTAGTTATTTATTTTTCTTCTTCTTTTTTCTGTTTATAGTTGTGTTTTTTATGCATTTGTTGGTGTTCTGCTGTCATACATTGGTGTTTGAGGATGTTGTGATACAGTCAGGTCCATAATTATTTGGACAATGATACAGTTGTCATCATTTTGGCTCTGTACACCACCACAATGGGTTTTAAATGAAACAATGAATACCTGCTTAAAGTGCAGACTCTCAGCTTTCATTTAAGGCTTTGTTCAAAAATGTAGTATGAACCGTGTAGGAATGACAACCATTTCTTCACACAGTCCCCCGACTTTAAGGGCTCATAAGTATTTGGACAAACTAACATAATCATCAATTAAACAGTCAGTTTTAATACTTGGTTGCAAATCCTTTACAGTCAATGACTGCCTGAAGTGTTGGACACATAGGCATCATCAGATGCTGGGTTTCTTCCCTGGTGATGCTCTGCCAGCCCTTTACTGCAGCCGTCTGCACTTCCTGCTTGTGTTTTGGGTGTTTTGCCCTCAGTTTTGGCTTCAGCAAGAGAAACGCATGCTCAGTTGGATTCAGGTCAGATGATATGACTTGGCCATTGCAGAACATTCCACTTCTTTGCCTTAAAAATGTCTTTGGTTGCTTTTGCAATATGCTTCAGGTCAATGTCCAACTGCACTGTGAAGCATCGTCCAATGAGTTTTGAAGCATTTAATTGAATCTGAGCAGATAATGTAGCCCCAAACATTTCAGCTTTCATCCTGCTGCTCTTGTAAGCAAGACAAGACTTCACTAGAATAAATACAGAGGGTTTATCACAAGATGCAAACCACTGGTTAGCCTTGAAAATGGAAGGCCAGATTAGAGTTTGTCAAAAACCATCTAAAAAGCCTGTACAGTTGTGGAACAGCATACTATGGACAGATAAAACAAAGATCAACTACCAGAATGATGGGAAGACAAGAGAAGGAAGAAGGGAAGGAACTGCTCATGATCCAAAGCACACCACCTCATCAGTGAAGCATGGTGGAGGTACTGTTATGTCATGGCCATGTATGGCTGCCAGTGGAACTGGTTCTCTTGTATTTATTGATGATGTGACTGCTGACAAGAGCAGCAGGATGAAAGCTGAAGTGTTTGGGGCACCATTATCTGCTCAGATTCAACCAAATGCTTCAAAACTCATTGGACGATGCTTCACAGTGCAGATGGACATGGACCTGAAGCATACTGCAAAAGCAACCAAAGACATTTTTAAGGCAAAGAAGTGGAATGTTCTGCAATGGTCAAGTCATATCATCTGACCTGAATCCAACTGAGCATGCGTTTCTCTTGCTGAAGCCAAAACTGAGGGCAAAACACCCAAAACACAAGCAGGAAGTGCAGACGGCTGCAGTAAAGGGCTGGCAGAGCATCACCAGGGAAGAAACCCAGCATCTGATGATGCCTATGTGTCCAACACTTCAGGCAGTCATTGACTGTAAAGGATTTGCAACCAAGTATTAAAACTGACTGTTTAATTGATGATTATGTTAGTTTGTCCAAATACTTATGAGCCCTTAAAGTCGGGGGACTGTGTGAAGAAATGGTTGTAATTCCTACACGGTTCATACTACATTTTTGAAAAAAGCCTTAAATGAAAGCTGAGAGTCTGCACTTTAAGCAGGTATTCATTGTTTCATTTAAAACCCATTGTGGTGGTGTACAGAGCCAAAATGACGACAACTGTATCATTGTCCAAATAATTATGGACCTGACTGTATGTACAATACTCATATGACAGGTGATAGTGATTTGGTCGTCAGGCCTCTGCTCCTCAGAGTTGATCTCATCTAATTAGTGGCAGCAGCTGACTGATTAGGAGTCTGTTTGTGTCTGAATCTGCTCTGTGAAGCACTCATGTCAGTAGCTGTGATGATAGTCAAGGACTGAAATGTTTGCTGCTGTTTTTGACCATCTTTTATTATTTTTGGCACTTTGAGCACCTTCTGTTTGTGCACGCATGTTCTGAATATGTTGATCTCAGCATGTGAACCTTCTTGTGGCTGTCCAGCTCAGTTGCATTGATGTGTGGGTATTTCTGCTGCCACACTTTAAGACAAAACATGAAGTGGTTTTTGTGCGTAAACTTAAACCACACTGTTGCTGAAGCGTAAACAAGTGTAAAGTTTCAAATGTAACGTATTCGTGGCTTGCAGAAATGTTCAAAGTAGAGCTGTACCTGACTCCGAATGATGTCAGTTGAATCGTATTCAGCTGTTTAATATGAATATTCGACGATTAGTTTTTTTGTTGTTGTTTTTTTCCTATAAGGATTTAAAGTTTGAACGGACTTCAGTGTGACAGTAGCATTCATGTTTTACAGTAAACAAACTAACAGCGCTAACGACGGCTCAGAAATGTGCAACAACATTTTTTGCTGACTCTAGATTTCAAACAAAAGCCAGAGACTTTCATATTAATCTCGCACTTCCAAACAGAAGAGAGAAGACAATAGCTATGTTTCCATCCAAAAGTGATTTAAATCATTGGGAAATGCGCATTAAAAGAAATACAAATCCTGTGTGTTTCCATTAAATGTACGGACTTTGGTGAAAACTACGAACTCACGTGAGTTTTCCACAGAACCGGAAACAAAACAAGTCTCGCATTCTTCTTCTTCTACGTTTTCTGGCGGTTGGCAACCAGCTTGTAAATGCAGTACCGCCTTCCCGACCCGGAGTGTGGATATCACCATGGAGAGAGGTGCGCTACGTCAGACTTAATTCGAACATAACTGTTTCTATCCCCCGTTTTGCGAATCAGCATTTTTTCGAATCAACCAAAACCCGGCTAAAGCGAGCGTATTTTAGTTTGTGCGAATCAGGGGACTTTAATTTGAATTTTGGAGTTTCTCTGAGCCTTATGCTGGAAAGTTTCTCCTTCTCTGTATCGCTGCATCACGTCTGCAGCTGTCTGTGCCAAAGAGTAGTGTGAAAGTCCAGAGCATTCACTCTGTAGCAAAATCCAGGGACCAAAATACCTCAGAAGTACACTGACCTGCGCATTGAGTAGCAAAAAAAAAAGCTGACTGAGGAGTCTGACAATTCGAATCTCTGACTTTCAGGGAGCAGCCCCACTTATATTAATTAACTGACCCTATTTGGAAACCTGTGCTGTAGCTGGAGATGCAGTGATGGTTTTTAAAGTAATGAGATATAAAACTGCTTGTTGGTGAGCTTTACTGGGAATCTGTCCCGTCATCCAATCCACACTGACTCCATCTTTCCTGAACGTCTCAGCCGTCTGTCAGCAGCAGCTCCTGGGGAGCTGAGTGGACAGCTCCAACCTGCCCTCACCAAGCTGACTGACAGCAGAATTTTACTGAACAAAAATAGCTTTTATTTTAGCTCCAGTGGAAGAAATCAGCAGTGTTTTTATGTTTCCTTCCCCACAGTGAGGGAAATCTGCCTGTAGTTACCTGTCAAGTTTTGGATTTGAAAATAAGGGAAATTTTCCGGCGCCCGCCGCGAGCCGTCCCACCACCCCAACCAAGCTCCAGTATCCCTTACATTTTAAGACAGGTGTACAGGACATCTAAAATAATCACTTGTCAACCACTTACTAACTACAATTAGGTGATCAGAATCTGATAGGCCTACCTTTGTTGACACTGAAATGCTGTGAACATTCCTACGTTATAATACAGCGTAATTGAAAACACAAAAGGGTATATGAAGCACATTTATTTATTTTACATATTGACAGCTATGAGTCAAACAGGCAAGCTCAAGGACTGTGGGAGCCTTGATCAGTGTAGATACAGGTTATCATGCTTCCCTGGTTTGTTTCAGTTTTATGCTCAGTTGGTACTAAGAAAATCTCCCCCACACCATTACACCAGCAGCAGCAGCCTGAAGCGTTGATACAAGGCAGGATGGATCCATGCTTCCATCTGAATGTGGTTTTTCCAATCTTCTATTGTCCAGTTTTGGTGAGAAAACCCGTGTGAATTGTAGCCTCAGTTTCCTGTTGTTAGCTGACAGGAGTGGCACCTGGTGTGGTCTTCTGCTGCTGTAGCCCATCTGCTTCAAGGTTGGACAAGGTGTTGTTGCTTCAGAGATGCTCTTCTGCACACCTTGGTTGGAACCAGTGCTTATTTGACTTCCTGTTGCCTTTCTATCATCTTGAAGCAGTCTGGCCATTCTCCTCTGACCTCTGGCATCAACAAGGCATTTTGGCTCACTGGATATTTTCTCTTTTTGGGACCATCCTCTGTAAACCCTAGAGATGGTTGTGCTGAAATTCCCAGTGGATCAGCAGTTTCTGAAATACAACACAGCTTTACTAAATCCAAATGTAGCTTAAATGGCTTTTACATTCAGTTTTCTCCCGTTGACTGGGTGAGTACACGTGATAACACAATGTGATAGATTTTTCCCACCTGACAGAAGAAGCCACTGCTCTATAAAGGCACTGTTATTCTGCTGGTAGCTCATCTAAAGAGAACAGCTTAAATTGTCAGTTTGAAGTATTGTTCCTCGTCTGGCTTCTTGGTAATAAATTTAGGCATCATTTACAAACAGCCACTCTCCATTGGACCTCCATTATGGCGCCAGATACAGCTGCTGGGAGATTTGTGGTGAACTATAAAGCCTCTATCAGCACTTAGTGGACCTCTTCTAACGTCATTAAGTGGCTTGTGCGCAGTTTACACATTTAAGATGTGTCCTTGTCTCGTCAGTTGTCATATGAGGACATTTGTGTTGGTTATTTCAGCACCAAGCTGTTTGTTATGCTGCAGTATGAAGGAGGACGGAGGAATGATTGTGTAAACACACAGAACCCACAGCTTTGATCCAGTGAGTCAGGGGTTGAGGTCAAGCTCTCTTGACCTCTGAAGGATTTTTCCTCGCTGCTGTTTGTGGAGCTGGGGATTAGAAAGAAAGTAACGTCCATGAGCATGATGCACTCCAACAAGGTAAAAGCATGGATGGATTACTGGACAGGTCTATTGGGCACAGACCCAGGGGACCAAAGTGTCAGGGCCCCCTGACCCTCACTTGAACAATGTCACTCAAATTATCTGACCAGGAAGAGCCTCAAAATAACCAGAAAGGGACACAAAAAGACCACAAAGAGATTCAAAACACTGCAAAGAGTCACATAATAACAACATAAATGGGCAAAACGACAAGAGAGACACCAAACTTTTCCAAAGAGAAACAAAAAGACCACAAAGAGATGCAAAGAAACTGCAAAGAGACAGAGAATAAATACAAAAAAGAGGCAACACAACCATAAAGAGACACAAAGCGACCATTAAGAGATGCAAAAAACTGCAAGGAGACACAGAATAACTACATAACAGAAAAAAACAATGATAAAGACACAAAAGACCAAAGATGCAAAGAGACACAACATAAATGCAAAAACGGGCAAAACAACTACAAAGAGACAAAAAACAACAAAGAGACTCAAAACAACTACAAAGACAAGCAAAGAGAGAAATAAAATAAATATAAAAACAGGCATAATAACTGAGACGCAAAATGACTACAAAGAGACACAAAACAACCACAAAAGATGCAATGAAACAGCAAAGAGACACAAAATACAAACAAAAACAGGTAAAACAACAATAAAGCAACACAAAACAACCACAAAGAGATGCGAATAAATATCAAAGAGACACAAAATAACTACAAATAACTACAAAAATAGACAAAATAACTACAAAGAGACAAAAAAAAACTATAAAAAGATGCATCAAAACTGCAAAGAGACGCGACACACATACAAAACAGCCAAAACAACATCAACGAGACACAAAATGACAATAAATAGATGAAAAGAAACTGCAAAGAGACACGATATAACTGCAAAACCAGGCAAAACAACCTCAGAGACACAAAATGACTACAAAGAGACAAAAACAACCACAAAAAGATGCAACAAAACTGTGAAGAGACACAGAATGCATACAAAAATGGGCAAAACAAGAAAAAAGAGATGCAAAGAGACACAAAAAAATGCCTAAACAGGCACAACAATTACAAAGAGACACAAAATGACCACAAAGAGATGCAAAGAATCTTGAAAGAGACACAAAAGGAATCTAAAAATTGGCATAACAAAAACAAAGACGCACAAAACAACAACAGGGATACACAAAACAACAACAAAGACCGTATGTCTTGTTCCTGTGTAGGAGAGGTGGTGGGGCCCTTTGCATATCTGTGCCCAGTAGTCTCTTGATCCGCCTGTGGGTCAAAGTAAACACTATGAAGAGACGCTGCGACAGGCCGAGGGATGAGTGTGTGTATTTTATGTATTTATCAGCAGAGAGTTGGAGGCACGGAGGCTAGAGGAGGCTGAAAGATGAAAACAGCAGGTGTCCATGTTGGGTCAGGAAAACTAAATTGGTGACATAACCATCATCGGTTGCATTTGGCTTCATATTTGGGGTGTTTGTGCTCCGGTGGAACAGTACACGGCGGATAGATCGCACTGTGAATTGGATAAAGACAGTTACAGAGGATAAAGACAGCAGAGAGGGAAAATCACCACGAGGGTTAAACTGCAACAGACACTGATGAAGAAGAGAGGATTCAGTGTTGAGTGATTACAGAGACATTACTGAGAAAACCAGAAGAAATGACACAGAAGGAAAAGAGAGGAGAGACCGTGCGAGGGGAGTCGCTCTGGTTCTCCTCCATGTTGCCCGGAAACCATGGCGATGGCCGGAGGACTCAGGCTTAATAGACATTGATTAATCAAGCAGGAGCTCTGTTAAGAGCTAATGAGGAGGCCACCTTCTTAATCACTGCCCTTCAATAAACTAGACACTAAAGCTAGCGTCTCCTCACCACTTCCCCCGGGCTGCCTCGAAGCCGCTCGCAAATCTATAACCACCAGGGTCTGTGGAAACCTCCACAGGCTCTAAATTTATCCTCAGTGGTTCCCTCTGCAGTCTCTGCTAGTAAACAGTAGCCGTGAGTGGGATTGTTAACTCGTCTTACGTTATGTGACCATTGTTGAGTCAGATAATTAGGGGCCGTTTTACGACTGAAGCTTTAAGCCATGATGATGGCGTTGTTAGGCCTGAGTGTCCGAGGCTTCAGCCCTGAATGTTTTATGTTTAGCCTCAGATCTATAAGAACAGACCTATCCATCCATCGATCCATTTTCAACCACTCATCTGAAGCCAGGTTGCGGGGGCAGCAGGCTAATCAAAGCACCCCAGACATCCCTCTCCCCAGTAACGCTTTCCAGCTCCTTCTGGTGGACCCCGAGACGTTCCAGTGTGTTCTGGGTCTGCCCCGGGGCCTCCTACCAATGGGATGTGCCCTGAACATGTATAACGGGAGGCGCCCAGGAGGATCCTGATCACATGAGCAGAGGAAATCTCTGCTAGTTGCTAGGCTAATTTATACAATGTAAAATGCCATAGGCTTGTGCTAATAACGTTAGCATGTTGTATTTGTGGGGAAAATGTGTCCAGATAAAGACAAGTGTTTGTCTGTAAATGCTGCGAACTATAATGAAGAAGTGAAGCATCTTTTCCAGATTGTCCATCTGCTCCAGATGCATTTTTCCGACTCAGCTCCTCATAATTATGACATCTGAATGATATGACGAGAGGGCAACAACAGTCTGTTTCTACATGACTAAGTAGGCTGTGCTTCCTGTGTGGTGACATCAGTGACATCGCTGTGACATTTCTTGCTTGTAGTTTGAACATCTCGTCTCACCACACTAACAGGTGACATCGTACACAAACTGGCACAAGGTTGAATGTACGTCTGTAGAAAACTGCACTTGAAAGAACTTAAATTAGCTGTCGATGGAACAGACTGTACAGACGGCAGGCAGCTCTCGCACCACTGTGATTCAAAGTGCAGCCAAGACAAAGCTGAATCAATCAAACAGCACCATGTTGAGACGCTGCCCTTCAAGAGCTGATAAGACCTGAAACAAAGTAAGGAGGAGGATGTGAAATTAACAGCACAACGTATGTAAAAGGTTGTCGTCTTTTATTGCATTAAATAGTTTAATCAACACAGTGTAAAGCACCACAGGGAACATCCGCAGTGAGCTGAGCTGAGAATTAAATCCTCAGGAACACTGGGGGGAAGTTCAGAGCTTGAAAACAGACTAATGAAAAGACGGTGGGTAAAAATAAAATATATTACTGAGACAAACTTTGTGCAGAATTAATATTGTGTCGACTATAGCATCATCATCAGGGGCGTTTCTAGGATCTGAGGACACTGGGGGCTTAGCCCATCCAGCAGGAATTCTTTTTAATGTACAAGCTCTACTTTGATGCTTTCTTATGCACTCTGGCAGCCTGTTTACCCTTTAAAAACTGGGAACCCTAAATAGGGACTAAATTATAACGTTAGCGATCTGGAGTCCTGCAGGTGAGAAATACGCTTCACCCTGCTCGCACACTACGGCTCGGGAGAAAGTGGTCTGGACGTGAACCAGAGATGTGCCATATCATCTCGCTTACGATAACACCAGTATGATTTTTAATATGATATGAAAACGTATTGATACTCGCAATATTTTGACTTGTTGACATATTGACATCACACTGTTACCCACGGCAACAACAAGCTAGCTGAAAGCAAAAAGAGGAGCAGCTTCAGTAGTGTGGAATAAACTGTGGCATCCTGAATGTTTTATGAACAGCTCCGGACTTCTCAGACTCTTTTAGTGACTTACCGCTCAGAGGGAACTCATTCAGCGGCTCCTCTGGCAGCAGCACAGCGTCTCTCCCTCTCCTCTCTCACTGGTACTCAGTGTCATCAAGTGATTTTGTCATACACCTTTGGTAATGTAAACCTACGTGACGCTCGCAGCTCAGCAAAAAACTCCATACATGCATAGACGTTGGAACTAGGGGTGCGGGGGGTGCGGCCGCACCCCCTCCCATCCGCACCCTGCACCCCAGCCTCCCTACCCACTGCATTACACTTTAAAAAAACATAAAGAATCTGAATTTAAACTCAATTTGTCTGACTTACATTTATCTCTTTAATATCATTAATGCATAGCTCTATGCTTTTGATGTGATATGCAACCTGCCTGACTACATACAGTAGCCTTGGCATCCAGGATGTTGTGTCCATCCTGCAAACCTTGCAGCCCCAAACCCGCTCCATGCTGTCGGAAGTAGAGAAGCTCATTAAGCTCTGTCTGGCCCTGCCCTGCATCCCAGCATTCTTTCTCAGCCTTGCACAGGCTGAAAACCTGGCTGCGCAACACCATGACGCAGGAGAGACTAACACATTTGGCCATTATGAACGCTCACAGTGACCTTATGGATGAGAGCGATGTCTCGACCCTGCTTAAAATCTTCATCAGTAGGTCAACTGAGAGAAGGTCCACTTTTGGAAATGCATGAAAGCTCTGAGGGCCGAATTCACAAAGAATGAACTGCGGCCGCTGATAGCACCTTGAATTGCACTTCACTTGCACCTGCAGTTTGCTCCGTCTTAACGTCCTATTCACAAAGGATATTGCGCTAATGATATACCAGCGCAAACATGCCCACAAAGTTTGGCAGCTGAGTGCAGTTTGCCCCTGATTTGCCCCTGATTGCAATAAGCCACACATGGTAGAGTTATTTTTTTCACTTAACTTTGTGTGACTATTAGTGCTGGTATTAATTAGACTTTGTTTGTCAAAGTACTGAATACTGTATACCCTCATGTAGTGATGTCTGCTGGTGAGTCAGTCTAACAGTGTCGGATGGGTTGAGGCTGTGGATTTGACCAAGTTTGACCACTTTATCACTATTCCCTCTCACTTGTAGCTGTTTTTTCGTTATCTTTTGAATTTAATATGAATTATGGAAACGTTTTTGTTCACGTTTGTTTCCCCCGTTTCGTAAAATAAATCATTGAAAGTTGCTTTTGAAGTGCGTGACAGAAGTGCGTTTTGAGAACGACCGCAGACTGTCACCTGTTCAACACATCAGTATCTTCAGATGCCATTAAAGTAATAATGATTATAATAATAATGTCAAAATATTATTTACAGACTGATTTAACAGACGATCACTGCTGCCACGATCACTGGAAAGTCTGGGCGAGAGGCTTCCACAGAGGAGCGCCCAGTTTGCACCAGCTTTCTAAAGACGTTATTTACTTCACTCAAACTGCGTGTGGCTGTTAGCGCTGGTGTTAGTGAATTAGACTTTGTTTATCAATGAGGCTCATTTGCATAAATATATATTATATTTTTGCGCCAAATATATGCATATTACCTCATTTAAATACGTGCAAATAACACCGGAGCGCCGAGATGCAATCTGCTTGGCAGCACAGTTAGTGGAGCATTTCACCCTCTGCGCATGCTTTGTGTTTGCTCCATTTTTACCGGTTTAGCGGCTGCAAAAGCCACGCAATCCTTTTGTGAATTCGGCCCTGAGTCAGGAGTGCAGACTTTCCTTTTTTGCATTCAAGGTTACCAATAATGTTATGTTCCTTAAATGGCTTGATTTAGTTATCAAAGTTTAATTTTCTTAACAATAAAGATACCGTGTTCATCCATTCTAGTTCTCTTATAACTACATGTTATTATAAAATAACTTCAAATCAAATCCTTAATCATTGATAAGTGTGCGTGCTTCCCTCCCCCTCCCAACAAAAATCTCGCCCCTCCTCTCAGAAAATAGTTCCGATGTCCATGCATACATGTGACTGTGTGATAGTTGTGGTATCATAACAGCCTGTCATAGGTTACAGTGTGATGATTAGAGGAGAAATGGCAGAGCATAAAGGTCCAGGTGGAAAAAACAACTCAGTCATTTAGGATTTTACTAAAAGAAGGAAATCATGGGGCGTCGGTAGCGTAGTTGATAGTGCCGGCACCCCATGTACAGAGGCATTGCCTCGCTGCACAGGCTGCGGGTTCGAATGTGGCTCATGGCCCTTTGCTGCATGTCAGTCCCCACTCTCTCTGTCTCCCCATTTCACTCTCTGTCCTGTCAATAAAGGCAAAAAGCCCATCAAAATAATCTTTAAAAAAAGAAGGAAATCACCTGGGCCCGTATTCACAAAGATTCTCAGAGTCCTCTCAGAGAGCTCCTAACTTGGCCTAAAAATTCCTAGCAAGGAATCTTAGCTTAAGAGTGATTCAGGAAGTTTCTGAGAGCAACTCTGAGCAAGGAGGGGACAGAAACGTTTATCTTAGTGAGGAGGTGTGGTTGACCCCGTTGCTAGGTAAGACGCAGTCTTCTAAAAGCTGTGATTGGTTGTTACAAAAAAAAGCGCTCCTAGTAATGAATGGACAGTGAAATGAACCAATCATAGAACTTAGACTGTATTAAGAAATGTGTAATCGTGAAAATAATTTTATGTCATGATGATGAAACTCAGCAAAATTAACAAACTCTTAACAGTTTTTCACCTTAGGAGCTCTCTTAAGGCCTAAGATGCTTTGTGAATAACTTTAATCTTACAAAGGGAAAATTCTAAGAAAAATCTTAGAATTCGAGGAATTCTAAGATTTTTCTTAGAATGACGTCACAAAGAGCTACTTTTAGTCTTAGGATTCTTTGTGAATACGGGCCCTGTTGATTTACATACACTAGTCCATACCCATTGGTAGCTGTGTCACCTTCTACCTATGCCAGTCCTCAATGCCTATGTGCAGTTTCACACAGATTGACCACGTCAGTGAGTAGAAAAACGTGGGACAGACAGAATGACTGACTGACAGAATGACACACTGACAGTTTCCATGATTATGTACAGCATACCATACCATGACTTAGTCATACCAAACATTAGAAAAACAACACCAACATTGGTCCACAGGGGGAGCCACAGCGATCGGTCGCATTTTAGCCATTTTGAAGCATTTTTCTGTTGTTATAGCGCCACCCAGTTGCCAATTAGAGTTAAATTTCTCCAGTCACCTTGAGGCGTCCTGTTCTACATATCTACCAAGTTTAGTAAAAATCCATATGGCAGTTAGGCCTAGATAAGAAATGAGCTCTCTAGCGCCCCCATTTTGTTTGATGGGGTCAATAATGGAGGGGTCCCCTCAGATTATGTGTGGTCATATGCCTACAAAGTTGCGTGGTGATGGGTGAAACCCTTGAGATGTTATACACCTTTATGTGATGAGCCACACCCTCCGCAATATTCATTGCCTTATAGAAGCTCAGTTTTAGTAAGTTTTCCAACTTTTGCCAAGAGGGAACTTTAGATATTGGTCCCTAGATTATGTTCACCCAGTTTCATGCAGATCGCTCAAACTTCCTAGGAAGAGATCCATTTGAAGTGTTTTTCAAAAAAAATTCAAAATGGCGGAAAATCTATATAAGCGGAAGTTATGGGTTCTTGAGGCAAATGTGTTCCTCATGAGGAGAGGCATCTCTGTGCAAAGTTTCATGTCTCTACGACATACGGGGCATGAGATATGCCCATTCAAAGTTTGATATTTCAATCGGTTGCTATAGCGCCCCCCTTTGGCCAACTGATGTAATATTGCTTCATTGGCATCCTCCCATGACCCTCTACCACTGTGCCAAATTTCACATGGATTGACCAAGTCAGTGAGGAGAAAAATGTGGAACAGACACGCACACAGAGTTTTTGTCATTATATAGTAAGATATGTCCCAGGGGACATTTTTTGTATTTGGGAGCTGTTTAAATGTGTAATTTGTGGTAGATTTTATTTAGTTGAACTATTAATATTGTAACAGAATCTGAATCTCACTCTGAGTTACTGTTGTTGTTCACAAACTAAAGAAATGAGAGATCATTTTAGTTTTTACTGAATATTTGAAGCAAACTCAAACTATATTGCTTATTTTGTTGCAGTTTCATGTTCTTAAATTAATAATACAATTTTAGGGGCCATATCGCTCACCTCTTGTGGGCAGAGGAATGTGTGTGATGTATCAGGTTTGTTAGTCTTTCTTGCGAGAGAAACGAAACTCTGATGCAAGTCTCCTGCCGATGGCTTAAAGAAAACGACGTGACCATTTATACTCCATGTTTACGATATAGTAGTTTTATACATCCCATGTGGAACAAGCTGAGAAACATCGAGTATATCCAATATATCTCCCACCTCTAGTATCAGTACTTAGGACCTGGAAAAGCTGAATGGAATGCAGCCGCCATTTGTGTTATTAAATACGTGTTTTTCATCCTGAGACGTATCAAAATGTCACCCTGCAGAAGAGCTCTAATCAGCAGGAATAATCAACAACACCTGTGCGTCTGCTCAGACCTTTAATATATGAAAATATTAATAACAATAATGATCAAAGAACCTCCGTCATATCAGGGGTGGAGGCAGCGTCTGGTCAGTGTGTGATTTTTAATAAAGGTCAATACCAGCTTCGTATATGGCTCCTCCTGCCTCGGTTGCCATTTCCTTTTATTTACCCAAGAGCCTGCACTTGAGCCCTGGTGTTTGCCGTGTCTGTCTCCAGCTCCGTCTTTGTTCGTGTTCGGCCGGGTTCAGGCCTCCGCTTTGATGCTGACCGCCACTAATTAGTGTGGGTGGTGCTTTCTAATGAAAGAGGAGCCCACACTGTTTTCCTCGTAGCATAAATGGTTTCTGTGTGCGTGTGCACTCTGTCCCCTCAGAGTTCAAGGAAGTAGACAGCGCATTTTTATGTTGTCCTCGTCATGTATATTTCATGAGAGGCCATTGTTAATAATGTATGGCTTTTCTGGAGGGTGAATGTTTATGAATACCTCGTGTTTGCTGTTGTTTCAATGTGTTCGTGATTTTTGTTTTTCACTCTTGTCACCACACACACACACACACACACGCACACACGCCGTCAGCACTCTGTCGTACATACATTAGTGGTTGGTTGGTAAACCTTCTCGTGTCTGGGCTCAGATTAGAGCGAGCTGGGAGATTTATTTCCATTCTGGGTTGATCTACAGTATTTGCATAGCGCTTCAAATCCTTATCACACCATGACGAAAGACACATTGTGTGCTCCTGTGACTCACCCTCTCACACAAACACAGAAATCATCTGCATGCTTTGGTTCGTCTGGTACCAGCGTCATGTCTTAATGCAGGAGAATTTATCAGAAAGCTTTCAAATGTTGCTTTTTCATTGAAGTTCGCTTTTATTCAGGACAAATTTCCTCTGAGGAAATGTGGTTTATTTCTACAGATTGCAAAAACAAATTGTCATCGGCTGTTTAAGGAAAGTTTGATAGTGTGGGGGAAAAGGTTATTTGCTTTCCAACCGAGAGAGACATGAGAAGACTGACACTCCTGTCACATGGACTCTGTGGGCTCTAGTTTCCCGGCACAGCGCAGGGTGGAGAACCCCGCGCAGAGCTAGTTTCGAGCAGCGCAACCCGAGGCGCGCTCAGTTTGGTAGTTTGGCAGACCGAGGTGCGCTGAGATGGGTGTGGCGGCGCAGCAGGGGGAGGTGTCGACAGATCCAGCTTGGCGCAGTGACAGTTTCGTGCCAAAAGGCTTCGCCGAAGGTGCGCTAAAAGCTCGCCATCTGAAACCAGGTCTACTGTCAGCGCAGGCGGAGCGCAGCCAGTGTAAGTGGCAGTTTGGCTGACTGGCGGACAGTGCGCACATGTCACCAAAACCTCACAGGCAGGTTTCCAGAATATCAGACACATTAACGATGCAATAAAAAAACACTTTTCAATGCAGCTATCTGCAATCAGCACATAAACGTGTCTCTATATCGACTGTCCCGTCACATCTGATGTCAGATCAAAGGGGATTGGCACCGTTTGGCACGTTTGGCACGCGTAATGGAAACCCAACCTGATTTGATTAACACAGCTGCAAACTAATGAGTTCACATCCCTCTCAGCCAACCACAAACAGCCACAGCATCAGATAGGGAGTATATATTCAGCATCTGTCATCTTAGAAAAGTCAAAAGAAAAGAAACAGAGTGAGACTGCGAGAGAGAAAGAGAGAGCGCGCACGCACGAGGGAAACGCAACATTGATTTACAATTGTGGTGACCCCCTCCCAGGCTACCTTTGCATCATCAGCCCGTGGAGGTCTGCTCGCAGTTCCGTATATTCGGACACTGCGAGCTTGGACCTCCCGGACCAAAACATCAGTTTCCTCCTGGGAGAAGTTTGTCCGTCTGACGCTGCTGCTCTCTTCTGCCATGGTGAATTGAGTAAACTGTCATTACGCCTTCGTGCGGCGCATTTAAGGGCGAGGAGAGGGGCTCATTTGATTGGTGTGATGTGTGTAAAACCCACTCCACGCCTTCTCTCCTCCCTCTTTCCGACTTGTGCAGGTAGGAGGGACGGAGGTGGGAAAGAGGAGTAGCTGTGCCAGCGCGCACGGTGTGCCAAACTTGCAAAATCCGCCTGGCCACACCCAGTTGGCGAAGCGCAGGTGCGCTGCGCCTCTGCCTCGCCCGGTCTGCGAAACTAGAGCCCTGTGTGTCTCGAACAGGGGTAGGCAACCTGCTGCCCCAGAGCAATGTGCAGCTCTTCAGCCCCTCTCCTGTGGCTCCTGTGGCTTTGACCAAAAATGTTATATGGAAATGAATAATGGTTATTTTTTTTAACATGTTGTAGGCCTAAAGAAATTCTTACATTCTTCAATCGTAAAAATGTGAATGTGAATTATATGGAGGCTGATCTCGTCCTCTACTTGGAGGGAACGAGCTCCCGTTTGTCATTTATTTCCCATTCTTCTTCTTCTTTGAGTTAGCCGCTAAGTCCCAAACATACAGTAATACTTAATGAAAACGCGATTGTACCTTTCACACAGTAGAACGAGGCGGCATAATGGTGCATTATTCCCACCCTGTAAGTGGCTTATGAGTCAGACCCACCCCTCGCTCCTCCACAGCTCCACCCTCTCGCCCAAATATGGTCATGTCAAGCTCCAAAAATAAAAAGAAGATGGTGATGGCTGAAATCCTGAACTCAACTGCAGTCCACAAACCAATGGGTGACATCACGGTAGCTATGTCCATTATTTTTTAAGTCGACCACAACAATAACCACATACTGGACGCCAAGATGGCGCCCCTGTTCAGTTCAATAGAACAGAAGCCAAACCAAAGCAAGGCTGATGAATGTTCCTGTGGGCTGAAACTGCAGCTGATAGAAATAAGTAGTCAGCAGTCTGTGTTCGTAATACACAACCCACCAACCAGGCATCATGGAAAGACTGATAAAGAGACGACGTACCCACAATGCATCTTGTTTGATTGTGTGATCTCAAGTGGAAACTGTGTGGGTCTGTGTATCCTGGTCGGCAGTGGCGACGGCACATATCATAACATACACCTGTTGATGCACTAATCATAGGTTTCTGCTGTGATGCTATTAATGTCGCTGTCATCTGAAAATACAGCAGCTGATTCATATGTGTGTGTGTGTATGTGTGTGTGTTTGTCACTCAGTCACGGCGCCTGTCATTATTTACTGCCCCGCCCACACAAACAATAGGCAGCATGGAAACCTTGGTGAGTCATACCTTTCTGTAGGAGAGCGAGCAGCTCTGCCTCCCTCTGTCTTTCTCTAAGATGCATTCACACACACACACACACACACACACACACACACACACTTCCAGAACATGTTTTGAACCCACTGTCATTAGCAGTAAAACAGTGAAAAACAGACTCATTACATATTGTGTTGTGCCGCAGCATTATACAAAGGATGCATACACCCCCTCATATACGTGTCATTAACCCCGCAGCTGCTCACAGACTGTCGTCTTCATGATGGTTACTGAGACAATAAAGAAGGAGGGGACAAATAAACATAAACACCTCATGACATAACACGGTCCAACACACAGAATTGCCTTAATTCTTGGTGTCACAGATTCAACAAGGTGCTGGAAACATTCCTCAGAGATTTTGGTCAATATTGACATGATGACATCACACAGTTGCTGCAGATTTGTCAGCTGCACATCCATGATGAGAATCTCCCGTTCCAGCACATCCCAAAGGTGCTCTATTGGACTGAGATCTGGTGACTGTGGAGGCCATTGGAGTACAGTGAACTCATTGTCATGTTTGAGATGATGTGAGCTTTGTGACATGGTGCATTATCCTGCTGGAAGTAGCCATCAGAAGATGGGTACACTGTGGTCATAAAGGGATGGACACGCTCAGCAACAATACTCAGGTAGGCTGTGGTGTTTAAACCATGCTCAGTTGGTACTAAGAAAATCTCCCCCACACCATTACACCAGCAGCAGCAGCCTGAAGCGTTGATACAAGGCAGGATGGATCCATGCTTCCATCTGAATGTGGTTTTTCCAATCTTCTATTGTCCAGTTTTGGTGAGAAACCCGTGTGAATTGTAGCCTCAGTTTCCTGTTGTTAGCTGACAGGAGTGGCACCTGGTGTGGTCTTCTGCTGCTGTAGCCCATCTGCTTCAAGGTTGGACAAGGTGTTGTTGCTTCAGAGATGCTCTTCTGCACACCTTGGTTGGAACCAGTGCTTATCTGACTTCCTGTTGCCTTTCTATCATCTTGAACCAGTCTGGCCATTCTCCTCTGACCTCTGGCATCAACAAGGCATTTTGGCTCACTGGATATTTTCTCTTTTTGGGACCATCCTCTGTAAACCCTAGAGATGGTTATGCTGAAAATCCCAGTAAATACTCAGACCAGCCCGTCTGGCACCAACAACAATGCCACGTTCAAAGTCACTTACATCACCTTTCTTCATCATTCTGATGCTCCGTTTGAACTTCAGCAGCTCGTCTTCACCATGTCTACATGACTAAATGCATTGAGTTGCTGCCACGTGATTGGCTGATTAGCTATTAATGAGCACTTAGTGAGTGATTATGATGGATTATCATATTGGGCTGTTTCCCTCCACAACTGGTGCCCTAGATTCAAGTCTGGGGTCAATAATGAGAAATTACAGCCTGACCCGCACCTGGTGGGTTCGTTGGAGCCTGATCAGGCTCGGGCAGAGAATCAGACCTCTAAAACGTGCAAGCTACATTTCCACGTGTATTTTAGAGGTGTCAGTATCTAATGAGCAGATTACCCAGACTTTAACTGACCATGCTGACGCCCCACAGAGGATCAAACCTCTCCATTTTGCACACTGTGTGAGCTCGAACGAAATGTCAGGATTCCTCATAATCTAATAGGCCGGCTGCCATGAAGTGAGCACATTTAAGCTACCAAGGGAGCCCGTGACCTTTCCTTTACTCCCACACTCAGGACGAACTTTACATTTTTTTTGTACAGTGACTGAGGCTCAGATAACAGCAGAACCATGATGTCATTCATTGTGTCCAGTGCTTTTATTCTGCTATGAAGGAATATGCAGTGCTAGACTTCAGTCCTTTGGATGTCTTTAATGTAGCATGATGGATAATTTAATTATTAATGTCAAACAGGCTGAATATATTCCGACCAGCACGTTGCTTTGACTTGGTGTTAGAGTTTTGTCACAGTCCTCAGAACACCGTAACCTGCTGCAGTCTAATCCTCTGCTGTGTCCTTGTGTGTTTTTGTTTTAGCAGAGTTGTCAGTCATGTTGACTTTTTAAGATTTAACAAGAGCGGCGTTCATGCGTGACGCTCTGCCAACAGGTTAATGCTTCGCCGCCTTTGATGGTGCTCGAGATGTGACAAATTTTCATTCCCCCCACCAGCAGGCAGGCTGACAGTCAGACGGCAGGAAGCGATGCAACAGGTTTTAATTTAATGCTGAGGGGGGCAGAGAGTTTACAAAGCAGCGTGGAAAATGTAAAAGCCTCTCAGATTTAAGCTCAGTCTTGCACACCAGAAAATTAAGTGTTTGTGTGTGGACTCTTATGTGCATGAATGATTTTGTACCTTTAGTTTTGTGGAGTTAATGTGCTGTCCTGTGTTTGAGTTGCTCTTGTTTTCCTTTCTTGTCCTCTTTTGCCCCCGCGGTGATACCTGAGGCTGGAGGCATTGTGTTTTTCAGGTCTGTCCATCACATTATCATGAACACGATATCGATAGAAAACCTTGAGGGAATTTCTTCAAATTTGGCACAAATGTCCACTTGGACTGAGTGATGAAATGATTTGATTTTGGTGGTTAAAGGTCAAAGCTCAAGGTCACTGTGACCTTGTCTGTTACATTCTCGTGAACACCAGACATTCCAGAATAAACTGGTGACACTGTGACATCATAATGTTCTGCATGCAAAAATGTTAACTTGGACTCAACGATTAATTGATTAGATTTTGGTGGTAAAAGGTCACTGTGACCTTGCATTCAACTAATTCTGACTGTGATATCTCAAGAACACCTTCAGGGAACTTCTTCCAATTTGGCACAAATGTCCACTTGGACTGAATGATAAAATGATTTGATTTTGGTGGTTAAAGGTCAAAGCTCAAGGTCACTGTGACCTTGTCTGTTGCATTCTTCTGAACACCATATCTCAAGAATACCTGTAGGGAATTTCTTCAAATTTGGCACAAACTTCTTCTTGAACTCCAGAATAAACTGGTAAGAATTTGGTGGTCAAAGGTCACTGTGACCTCACAAAAAATGTTTTTGCCATAAGTCAGGAATCCATTTGCTAATTATGACAAAATTTCACATAAAAGGACATATGAAGAAGGTGATGTTTTTTCAAATCCCAAATGTTTTTGCCATAAGTCAGGAAACCATTTGCTAATTATGACAAAATTTCACATAAAAGGACATATGATGAAGGTATGACGTTTTAAATCCCAAAGGTCAAAGGTGCGACACTGTGACATCATAATGTTCTGCATGCAAAAATGTTAACTTGGACTCAACAATTAACTGATTAGATTTTGGTGGTAAAAGGTCACTGTGACCTTGCATCCAACTAATTCTGACTGCGATATCTCAAAAACACCTTCAGGGAATTTCTTCAAATTTGGCACAAACATCCACTTGGACTGAATGATGAAATGATTAGATTTTGGTGGTTAAAGGTCAAAGCTTAAGGTCACTGTGACCTTGTCTGTTGCATTCTCGTGAACACCATATCTCAACAATACCTGTAGGGAATTTCTTCAAATTTGGCACAAACGTCTACTTGGACTCCAGAATAAACTGGTAAGAATTTGGCAACCAAAGGTCACTGTGACCTCACAAAAAATGTTTTTGCCATAAGTCAGGAATCCATTTGCTAATTATGACAAAATTTCACATAAAAGGACATATGAAGAAGGTGATGTTTTTTCAAATCCCAAATGTTTTTGCCATAAGTCAGGAAACCATTTGCTAATTATGACAAAATTTCACATAAAAGGACATATGATGAAGGTATGACGTTTTAAATCCCAAAGGTCAAAGGTGCGACACTGTGACATCATAATGTTCTGCATGCAAAAATGTTAACTTGGACTCAACAATTAACTGATTAGATTTTGGTGGTAAAAGGTCACTGTGACCTTGCATCCAACTAATTCTGACTGCGATATCTCAAAA
Source organism: Epinephelus lanceolatus (assembly GCF_041903045.1). NCBI lineage: Eukaryota > Metazoa > Chordata > Actinopteri > Perciformes > Serranidae > Epinephelus > Epinephelus lanceolatus. The sequence goes on from NC_135737.1 coordinate 44,422,534, forward strand.
ACACCTTCAGGGAATTTCTTCAAATTTGGCACAAACATCCACTTGGACTGAATGATGAAATGATTAGATTTTGGTGGTTAAAGGTCAAAGCTTAAGGTCACTGTGACCTTGTCTGTTGCATTCTCGTGAACACCATATCTCAACAATACCTGTAGGGAATTTCTTCAAATTTGGCACAAACGTCTACTTGGACTCCAGAATAAACTGGTAAGAATTTGGCAACCAAAGGTCACTGTGACCTCACAAAAAATGTTTTTGCCATAAGTCAGGAAACCATTTGCTAATTATGACAAAATTTCACATAAAAGGACATATGATGAAGGTATGACGTTTTAAATCCCAAAGGTCAAAGGTGTGACACTGTGACATCATAATGTTCTGCATGCAAAAATGTTAACTTGGACTCAACGATTAACTGATTAGATTTTGGTGGTAAAAGGTCACTGTGACCTTGCATCCAACTAATTCTGACTGCGATATCGCAAGAACACCTTCAGAGAATGTCTTCAAATTTGGCACAAATGTCCACTTGGACTGAATGATGAAATTATTAGATTTGGGTGATTAAAGGTCACTGTGACCTTGTCTGTTGCATTCTTCTGAACACCATATCTCAAGAACACCTATAAGGAATTTCTTCAAATTTGGCACAAACATCTTCTTGGACTCCAGAATAAACTGGTAAGAATTTGGTGGTCCAAGGTCAAAGGTCACTGTGACCTCACAAAGAATGTTTTTTGCCATAAGTCAGGAATCTGTTTGCTAAAATGACAAAATGTCACATAAAAGGACATATGAAGAAGGTGACATTTTTCAAATCCCAAAGGTCAAAGGTGTGACACTGTGACATCATAATGTTCTGCATGCAAAAATGTTAACTTGGACTCAATGATTAACTGACTAGATTTTGGTGGTAAAAGGTCACTGTGACCTTGCATCCATCTCAATCTGACTGCGATATCTCAAGAATACCTTCAGGGAATTTCTTCAGATTTGACACAAACATCCGCTTGGACTCCTCAATGACCAGATTAGAATTTAGTGATTGAAAGTCAAAGTTCAGTGGGACCTCACAAAACATGTTCTTGGCCATAACATCAGGAATCCTTGCACTAATTATGACAAAATTTCACAGTGTTGAAGTGATGACATTTTATATCCAAAAGGTCAAAGGTCAGCTTCACTGTGACATCATAATGTTCTGCAAAAACTCTTTTCTGGCCATTACTCAACGTCATATCTCAGGAACAGAAGGAGAGACATTTGGTCAGATACTGAATTGAATCTCTAACAGTTTGTTGCAGCTTGGTCTCATGAAGTGGCAGTGGAAGTGGGTGGAGCTATATGGTTGTCTGAGGGTAATTGCATAGCAGGGACTTCCTGGACCCACTGGTTTCCAGTGAATAAGCAACCCCCATCAGTAGCTCCCAGAGGACTGGGGCTGAGCTTGTATAGTAGCTGTATGTTTAATGGCTGAGGTTGTGCGAGACTCCAGTTTGTGTGTGTGGACCACGTTTGGTTTTGTTAGTAGATTCAGCACTTTAGATTTGTGTGTTGTATCAGGTTTGTTACCTTTCTTTGACGCAGACACCAACCTAAAGCACTGTCTTTTGTTTGGAGTGTTGTGAAGTTAAGGATTGGGCCTTGACACACTCACTGTGGTCTTGTGCATTTCTCCTCAGCCTTTTTTGCCCTGCCTTTAACCCTTCCACTATAATCTTTATCGATTCCCTCTACAGTTCTAGAGATGCTTCCTGTTGTCCCATGGTTGCAGATGTCTGAGTGTGGGGAGTATTGGTGGGGGATTCTTAGGAGGGGCACTTTGTTTGTGTATCACCTTGTTTTAAAGGGACTAAGGACTGGATAGTTCAGTGTGGAATGCCAATTTTAAGTGTTTATTTTCTGTTTTTTTTTTTTGTGGGGAGGGGTGGGATGACTGTCTCCGATGGGCCTCTCCCTCCAGGAGCCTGGTGGGCGGAGTCAGGTCATCAGGGAGATTCAGCTCACCTGGGCAGGCTGCAGGACTCTCCTCTGGCCTCCACCCTGTTTGGTTTTGTTACGTTTTGCTCATCAGTTACATTTTAGTTCTGTAAATTAAACTTCATTTTAGTTTAAACTCATGTGTTGTCTCCACTCCTTCATCCAGCCTTGAGCCGAGTTGCAACAGTGACTAACCTCGGGTGTCCACCTTGAAACTGTGTTGATTGTAAAGATCATCTGTGCTGCCTGGGGAAGATGTGTGTGAAGCACCCATGATTTCACAGACATGGATGTAAACTGTGACTGCAACTTGCGTAGAGGCAAATAACCACACGGCGGTAATTCTAACATGAGCCCACTGAGCTCTCCCATGTGTATGAAATCTGATACATAAACACATTGACTGTCTTGCTTATATGAGTGCTGCCTATATATGTATACGCACTGCATGTACAGTTGTGTAAGTGATGATATGATGATCTCATTTTATGTGTGTGTGTGTGTAGGACCTGGGCATGGAGTCAACATCTCTGGATGATGTGTTGTACCGCTACGCCAGCTTCAGAAACCTGGTTGACCCCATCACGCATGACCTGATTATCAGCCTGGCACGATACGTCCACTGCCCCAAGACGGTATGACACACACACACACACACACACACACACACACACACACACATATATATCATCTAACATGAAACATACTTAACGAAAAGTGGCAATTACAGTAAAGACGTTTATGCGCGCTCACACACACACACACACACACAGGCTGATGTGATTCATTTCGTCGCTGCTATCAGATGATCTCCTGACTCATTTCGTCGACACTATTGGGTTACGGAAGTGCTCTAAGTGGTTGTGTGGCTGTGTGTGTGTGTGTGTGTGTGTGCCCTTGAGGGAAGCACAGCTCCTTGTGTTTGTTCATTCATGTCGTCCAGTGTGTCATTGAGGGAAAGACGGGGTGACAGCGGCCATACTGGATGAATAATGCCGGGAGGAAGGAGGAGTGATGGAGATGAAGATAGGAATTAAAAGGCCTGATGTGTAACTGTAGCGTGTAGGGATGCTAATTTAGAAGCTTGTTTGTGAGCCTGTGTTACAGCAGACTCTGCTGTCTCATCATCTCTTCTTGTAACGCCTGTATTTTATATTTAATCTATATTTTTACTGTTTAACTGACGGTGTTAATTGTCAAATGTCTGATAAAGTAAATTGTTAACATCCGTAGTAGCATGGTTTGTTGTGCTGACACACCATTGCCTCAGCTCTGGCTGCATTTTTATCGTTTAACTATAAAAAATCTGAGAACAGCCATCATTTTATTTCTAGACCTCTGAATGACATCTCTCCTCGTGCCTGAAATGGTGCTAAAACATTTCTGAGATGATAATTGTTCTAGTCTATGTCTAAGCACTGTGTGTCGATTCCATTTTCGGCTGACCTCGCCAAGAGCTCATTAAAAACACCATCTCCGCTCCTTAATTTGATGCATTTCCTGTGAAAACAGGATGCTGGAGATTTATTTATTTATTTATTTATTTATTTATGTATGTATTTATTCTTTACACAGACATAAAACTGCATAAAATCTAAATAGTAAAACAGAAAAAAAAATAAGAAGAGTGTCAGGAGAGGTCAAGAGGCCACAGGATTATACAAACTGACCTCACCTCAACTTATGGAGAAAAACAACAGCAAAAAAAGTGGACAAAAGAACTGAACTAACATTATACAGAAAAATACACCAAGAGATAAATGACAACAGGAAGCACACCGAGCAGTCAGTGAAAAATAATCCAATAAAAACCAAGAAAGACACAGTGCAGAGAAAAAAGGAAATAAAAAGGAAAAATATATTTATATACGAGTCAAGAAATAATTAGACATGAATTAAATGTGATGATAATTTAGTTTCAAATGTTCTAAGGATGAAGAACTCGTGACAACATGTACTTTGGTGTTCCACATCTGTGGAGCTAATTAAGCTGTCTAGAAACTGCTGAATGATGATGGTAGAAAAGAAGGTAAGAACATATATTTATATATACACATATGTCTGATGAGTATTTATATCATATACAAAGCTTAATACTGTGATTTAAAGTATGCATATCTACACCAAGACCCATAGAAAAAAATGAAGATATATACTTAAGAGTCTTCAGACTGTGACAAAAATGATTATTTACCTTTTGTTCATGAGAGAAATTAGGCATAATCCAAATAGAAAGTGGCTTTTGAAAACAAGAACTGCAGCATTTTTAAATCACCTGCTCCGTTTGTTTTGGAGAAGAAGAGGACTTCTAACCAGGAGAGCACAATGACAATTTCCATCAGCAAATAAAAACTAATTTATAATGTGAGATACAGACGGATGGACAAATAAACCGACTGACCTATGGCTAAGCCACGCCCCCCTCCACTCACTCGGACAAACTATCAACATTCAGTGAGCAGCGCTATGGCAGGTGTCACAGTACACGGCATTTCACAGGAGGCAGTTGATGATTTTTGGGGACATAACAATCAGATGTCATTGAGAAGTAACCAAAAGGGCCTAAACTACGCATTGGAGGGATATATTCATCATTTTATTGTTGAGAAGGTCGATGAAAAGCTTAAATTACAAGCCAAAATTTACAGGTCACAGTGTACGCTTGTGAACCGCATCTGGTTGCCGTCACCATCAAAGACAACAAGTTAAAGTGCCACTGAAGTTAAGGTTTTTGGCTCAGAATATGAGAAAAGGATAACGGCCTTTTTACCATCTTTACCAAGAGTGTCTCTCCGTTAGTTTGGTGCTACAGTATTTACACTGAATCATTCAGCATAACGTTTGCCAACCTTTGTTATCTCTGCCATTACAGATAAGTTAATGAAGCTAAGCTCCAGAAGTTAACGTTAGCTTAACTAGAGCCCTTTGGACAACAGCTAACAATGATGTACGATCACCAAAGTACAAAACTAGAACAAAATAGGCTAATGAACTCCCAGCAAACAAGGTGACATGATGAACAACACAGCTAGGAGCTAACGTTAGGCTAACTTTAGCTAACGTTAGCTAGAGATGTTAAAGATAACTTTATATTTCTTTCCAGCAAAGTGACAATATGTTGCCTCAAACACAACGTTGACTTACCTTAGAACAGATGTAGACATCATTGTTAATCTTATTCACGTTGAGTTGATGTTGTGGTCTAACGTTACCACACAACTTTATCCAAAGGAGACACTTTTCTCGGTTGAGATGTGGTTTAAAGTGTAAAAAATACACCTGGTCGCCCAGCCTCTCAGAATACCTTGTGTTGTACATGTGCCCCATGCACACCGTTTGACCATTTTTAAACTTTAAATCTCTGAAAAAGCTCATAAAACCGAACAACCTGACTTTCTGTAATGCATTTCAATGAACGTCCAGGCAGAGAATGTCCCAGTGTATGGGAATGGCTATACGCACTGTGATTGGCTCATCGCGTTTGAGGGCGGGGCTTAGCCATAGGTCAATTAGTGTTTGGATGCAAAGTCAACAACCTGCACGCATCTTTATAATTACAACCCTCCGCCCCCAAGAAATATCTGTTTTGCATTCAGTAACATAATCTCTGCCAGTTCCTTCGGCACGTTGGGCTAAAATCATCTGTAGTCCCACCGAAAATTTAACAAATTAAAAAAAAAAAAACACCTGGGACAAACCACAGAAACATGCAGCAGCACAGTCTTTAAAATAAGTAAGCTAACGTTAAAGGAACAGCATGTACGATTTATAGGCATCTAGCAATGAATTGCAGATTGCAATTCAGTGTTCATGGTTCGGGTTTTTTTTATCGTGAGCTGAATTATCCACAAAGGTCTCTTACTCCTCCTTTCCCCCCTAAAAAACAGAGGGACTGCGAACTATAATGGCCAATGCAAACAGGTGAACGGCTCTATCTAATGCCAGTGTTTGGATTGTCCATTCTGGGCTACTGTAGAAACATGGCAGTGCAACATGGCGATCTCCGTAAACGAGGACCTGCTCCCTATGTAGATATAAACAGCTGTTTCTTAGGCAACGAAAACACAAAGAAAAACATACTTATTATATGACATTACATTTCTGCCAATTCACTAACAAAGACCACGCCGATAAGATAAAGATTTCGAATGGTTTATTGCGTATGATGATTTATGGGTTCAGAGGAAAGCGTGAAGGGGGTAGGGATGAAGGCTGGGTTTCTGGGTAGCAGGCGAGCGCATAGATGGATGTGTGTGTGTGTTGGGTCGAAGGCAGGAACACAGGAGGGATCCTGGGAGTGAGACCGAGTGGGGGAGTTGTCTCTTTGTGAGCTCGGCTTCAGATAGAGCCCCCACTGGTTCCTGTCTGCAGAAAGGAGCAGAGAAAAAGATGTAAGAGGCGAGAAGGGATTGGGTGGGTGGGATGTGAGAATGCATCTGGTGTGCTTAAATACTTTTGGGCGGAAATGGGATGTGTTCGAGGCGTGGTCTTTGTTCCCTAGCCTAGTTATAAAACTACATTATATCCCCCTAAATCCTAAACACTGGACCTTTAATGTGACATTATCGAGGGCTGTGGATGGAACCACATCCTCCTGCTCGAGCTAAATCCACAACCTGATCAGTGGTATAGTGAACAGGTCAGTGAACGCAGCTTCTGAATGATCAAAAGAGACTAAACTTTTCACTCTGAAAAATCTAAATCTTTTTCTAATGTTGCTTTGACTGAAAAGTGAACCAGATTTGTATTGTAACTCCCAGAATGCACTGTGGGAGCTAAGAAATGCGCATTATGAATGCACAGGCCACATCCTGAGAGAGACTTTTCACAGGTGTTGAAGCTGCAGAGGAAATGGAAGATGAGTATTGTGTACAGGTGGTGATGGGTGAAGAGAGAAAGGCTGAGAGGAGCAGAGGAGGAAGAATAGAAACACCAGAGGGGGTCGTGTTCTGTGCAGAAAGGAAAGCAACAGGAGGGAGGAGGTAAAGAAGGAGGTAGAGGTGTTGTTCCCTTGTTCCTGTCTGACACGTTTGATCGCTGCTCTCTTCACTTTCATGAACCGTCAAAGATATTTGAGGCGTCACTGCTTCTCTTTTGATTCGCTTTAGCAAATGCAGCCTCTATGAATGTCATCCCTTTTTATCCAAAATCATCTTTGTATTGGTGCAGTTTTTACTACAAAACAGAAAAAAATAATCCAAATCATCACATGCTCTGATTGATCAACCTAAATTAATCTCATACATCAATTTTAGCTGTGAAAGTATTTGTAAAGCTGGTGGATTTTGGACACAGTTGTCCCCCTGTCCTCGACCACCCAAACTGGTCTGCAGTCCATTTTATAAGGAGTTAGTGAGTCACAGGTAGACTGACTCAGTTTGTGTCTAAACACCTGGTCAGGTGTGGCTTGATGAGGCTGACTGCTAGCGTTAGCGTCAGAGGCTGTGCTAGCTCGGACACCCAGGGTCACTGCCAAACACTTTGTGTTGAGGTGATATTTCAGGCTTTAAAGGGAAATTTCGGTTTATTTCAACCTGTCTCCTATCGTCCTAAATTTGTTTCAAGTGACTAGTGACATAGAAATAATAGTTAGCATGTTAGCCGTTAGCCTAGATACACCCGGGGCGCACAGTAGCGTCAGACCTATTAAAACGTAAGTGAACGGGCAACCTTCAAGTGCAAAGTTAGTCCACTTTATCCCTTTAGCTCTGCTTTCCAAAGCGCAGCCGAAATATATCTGGCGAGCTCTAGATAAAGCCCAGCTGGATACTATTCCAGGTGGAGGTGTCTCGTCCTCGGTCACATCCAGACCTTGAAAATAAGGCTGCAACCGGTCCCATTCCTTGCAACAGAGGCATTCCTCTTCTGTGGGCACTGGGACACAGCATTCACAGGTACACCACCAATCTCCAGAGCTACGCAGCCTTGCAGCAGCCATTCGTTCTCTACCTGTTGCGCCTCTCTCTCTCTCCTCCTCTGTTCTTCAATTTCACGAAGCTCTTCTTCAGTGTATCCTTCCAGCTGTTGCTGCTTGTTCAGGCACACTATGAGATCGCTGCTTGTTCTCGCGATATTTCGGCCGTGCTTTGGGAAGCAGAGGTAAATGGTAAACAAACATGGCAGCACACCGGTAAGGTAAGACAACACGTTTACATGTCATTTCTATATGTTCTCTGACATTTATCCTAACGATATGAGGCGGTCTTTGTGGAAAAAAAAGCTTGTTTAGTGGACTAACTTTGCACTTGAAGGTTGCCCGTTCACTTACGTTTTAACAGGTCTGATGCTACTATGTGCCCCGGCTGTATCTAGGCTAACGGCTAACATGCTAACTATTATTTTTATGTCACTAGTCACTTGAAACAAATTTAGGATGATAGGAGACAGGTTGAAATAAACCGAAATTTCCCTTTAAGTTCTCCGATGGTACAAAAATTCCTCACTGCAGAAACTGCAGACAACACTGCTCCTATCAACAGTTCCATCTAGGTGTTTTTTAAGTGTAAATGTTCCATTCACGGGGCTGAGCAGCGTTGTCTCGTCTGTCTCCATCATGTGATAAAGCCACAAAGTCTTCCACAAAGGATAAACCAGTGTATCCTGACTTATAGCTCTTTCACCAAGCCTCCTCGCTCCTAGAGATGTCAAGCACAAACTGGAAAAAGGATTCACAAAGCAGACTCACAGACTCAGACAAAAGTTCAGGGTCTTTAATCAGGCTCGGGTCGGTACACAGGCAAAAGTATCCAATATATCAACAGGCAGAAAGAGTCAGTCGGAACACAATTAATCAGCGTTAATTACTTTAACACATTATTTTCTCTGTGATTAATCAAAATTAACACATTATTTTGACAGCCCTAAAAATGTCATGATTTGGACACAGTCATTGAATATTTGCAATCCTGTTACTGGTGAGGTCATGCGGTAATTTAAAGACAAAAAAACAAAACTCAGTCAGACTTCAGTCTGTCGTCAGGAGGTCAATCTAGTTTTCTACTCGATTAAAGGTTAAGTGTGTCAGATTTAGCAACCAGGTTTCCCTCCGAAGTCATCGAAATCTGCTTGGGCAGTGACTTGTGGTGTCAGACACCAACAAAAAAAGCTGTCCTTTCATGTCGGCATGACACTCGGCCCGTTGCTGTGATAGTTTAATGGTTCCCGGCAGCGTCCGGGGGAAACATGGCAGGACAAGAACGAAAATATAGGCAGCGAAAGTCCGAGTTGGGCAGGTGGGAGGGGAGCAGTGTTTGCTTCCTGTAAGATTGTTTAGCCAAACACTGTTCTTTTTTCCTAAACCTAACCACGTGCTTTTGTTGTTGAAGGAAGAAAAAGTAAATTTGCTGTGTTGTACCGACATAGTGCTTTTATTTTGAAAGAGACTGTACGCAAACTGTACATTTCCTGTGAAAACAAAAGTGAAATTCAGGCCCTCATTGGCTATGGAGGCCATATCAACAGCATTGGAAGCTCCCATTGGCTCGAGTGAGGTGTCAATCAAAAGGTCAGGAGTTCACCTCCATCATGGCAGCCCACAGTCAGTTTGTTTAAATGCAGAACTGCAGATAATATGAATAACAGCTAGAGAAATATGAACATTTGAAATGATGCAACAGTAGTTAATGGAGATCTATGGATGTAATAATGTGTTGGACTAAATATTTTGCTGGATTTAGATCGTCTGAACCTCAGAAAGTGCATGAGACTTGAAGTGGTAGCTGTGTAAATAGTGATTTGGTCTGTGGATTATGATGAGACTTCATAGGTGAGATATAACTGTTTATTTGTTTGTTGTTTGTCTGACAGAAGCATTTATTGAACCTGCTGTGGTGGCTGTATGGCAAAATAGTCCGCATTAATGGCACTGCAAGGAGTGTAGCTTTCTAATGATAGGTCACATGACTAAACTGTTGAAACAACAATAAATACAGCAGCTGTTTTACATATCATAATCATCAAAAATCGTCTAAGAAGAGTTTGAGGGCAGGCCGTCGGATTTCTTACAGTGTAATGTTTTATGTCCAGTTTTGTTTTGTAGAGATTTAGACACGTCAGTGCCAGAGTTGCCTCCCTATGTGCAAATGTTCCACCAAAACAAATTCCCTCACTGCCTCGTGGGCCTGGCGCTGCCCAAGACAATTGTGATCGGTTTCCAGAAATACACACACCCCAGAGCGTTTTTTCCCTTTGTGCGAATTATACGGTGTTTAGTTAGACCTTCCTCCAGAGCTGGCACAGCATGAGGCAGGTCTGGGTATGTAACCTGCCACTGTGTTATTTCATACAGCTGTGGTCGTGGACATTCAGTCAGTACGCTGTGACAGAATGCATACCACGACTTTAAATGGATGTCCTCTTTTAGTCTCGTGTGTTTCGGTCAGTCCAGAAAGCAGAGAACTAATTGAATGAACCTCACTGAGCTCACAGCCTGAGTAATTTGTCTGATTAATATAAACACGGCTGGAGGATTAATAACACCTTTCCACAAATAAACAAAGGGACTGAAAAACCTGGTTAGTCAGACGCAGGGTTAATAGATTGATGTATGACGGTGCATAAATAGAAATATAATCATTCATTACATCGGCGCTAATCTCCTCTGAGCTACAGTACGTGCATGCATCGTTCAGGGAAATAGAAGGAGAGGGAGAAATAAAAAGATAATCACAGTTTACTCAGTGGATCACTAAAAATCAGGCACGAGCACAGATCGACCCAAGGTGGTTTTCTAATTCATTCAGTAATTTTATAATTTTTATTTATTTTTAAAATTTGCAGCATGGCATCAATTCTTAGTTTAAAGTGTACTGTGTGCCCGACAGCTGCATTTAAGTTGAGTCCCGGCCCCTTCCTCTTGAACTTCCCTTGTGTCAGCCACACACTAGCGCCTTGCAGAGCAGCATTACGTCTCCCTGACCTCCCGTCATGGACAGCCAGGTAACAATGGTGTTTGGCCTCAGCCTCAGCATTGTTTGTCACTGCTGTGAAATTAAACCCATATTAAAACATCTCAATACAGCCGGTCTAATTTAGGCAATAACTCAACATTAAAGGGATAGTGCACCCAAAAATGAAAATTCAGCCATATGCCAATGGAGGCTCAGGTGAAGTTTTAGAGTCCTCACAACACTTACGGACTTGTGCGCGAGACCAACGAAAGCATGTGAACACACATGAATGCGATGCCCATGTCTTACGGTCTCACGCAAGCATGCACACGAGTGTGGTGCACAGAGAGGCAGTCAGAGCTACAGGCTCCAATGAGGCTAAAAACAGAGTTCAAATGACGTTTTTCCAAACAACTTTTTATGTCGGGGCTTCAGGACACTTGGATCACTACGGACGAGCAGTATGGAGATACTTTGTGGTTTCAATTATGTGTTTTTGGACGTTTGAATCTGGGGCGCCGTCAGCCTCCATTAGGTGGAGTTGTGTTGCTACCTCCTCTCCCCTTGGATCTCCACAAGTGATGTGAGGACTCTAAAACTTCACCTGAGTCTCCCTCGGCATATGGGTGAGTAGATAATGGCTGAATTTTCATTTTTGGGTGCACTATCCCTTTAAGCTTAACAACAAGTAAGATATTTTAGCATAAAATCACACCGTCTCCCTTCAACAATCTGGCAGATTCGGGTTCACCAACTGCCCAGCATGAGCAGCAACAGATGCTGAATTGCTTTCCCCCTTCAACACGTCTTTTTAAACCAAAACTCAATTTGAAATTATGTTTACATCTTCTATGTCTCGTCTCAGATAATGAATTAAAACAAAAATGACATGCAGTTCAGGGCTACGTAAGGAGCGCAGAGGAGAAGAGGAGGAGTGCGGGGTGCATGCGTCTGTTCTTTGGGATTCTTTAAGAATATTTAAAACTTATTCAGAAGATAAATTGACTATTTAAAAAAGAAAGTAGGAGAACAGAAGGAGGAGAGGAGGAGAACTACTTGAGAAGAGGAGAGCAAAGAAAAGGATTTCCTTTGAGAGGAGAGGAGAGGAGAACGCACTTAGCCTGATTGTTGCAGCTGAACACAGTCCTGTTTTGTAGTTTGGAGGGTTGATTGGTTGATTTATTATTTTAATAATTCAAAGCGTTTTTCAGGGCAGGTAAAAACCACTTTGCATGTGCAAAATTTTTTAAAATTGATTAAATGATTTTTTTTTCTTTGCACCAGCACTTTGCACACTAGAAAAAATAAAATAAAATATGATAAAATAAAATAATATGAAATAAAATAGAATGAAATAAAATAAAAATATGCCAGATGCCCTTTTTCCACTTGAGTACCTGCCCTGCAAAATGTCTGTGCACGACACTGCTAAAAAAAGTCACTATATGCCACAAACAGCAACTGTTTTCTATATTTCAATATCTTCCAGTCATTTTATTTATTTGTTGCAATATTACACACACATCATTCATAAAACTCACTCCAGTGAATCCCTGGATGATGCTGCTTCTATCAATAATAAAACACACTTGTTTGTAATTAGATTACAGTCAATCCAGTTTGAGTTCCAGCCCGGGTGGTATCGATCGATTCTATAGTAAATATGAAATCAATCAAACTGCATTATCTCCATCATCCAATCAAATAAGAGCAAAACTGTCTTTTAATTAAAGGTCAGTGTAAGAACGTGAAATATTGATCTTAATAAAACCACGCTGTGTTGAGTTGTTGGAGTGGATTTCCTGGACGTTTCTTTTATATAACGTCATTATTTTATTATGTAGAAGAAGAACAAAGTATGTGTGTGTGTCGTCCATGGACACAGTGTAGACTGAGGGGAGATTTCTATACAACAGGAGAGTAATGGGCCTTTACCTCTGTCACTTTTGGCCACGCCGATTTGATTTTCCATTATCAGTTTAGACACGCCGGGCCAGGTCGAGCTGCTCCATAGATGGACCTTGCCCTCCAGCAGGTAGAGGTGACGTCTCGCAGACCCTCAATGACCCCTGTTCTCTCCCCAAACAAGTCGTGTGTGTTATGAGACTCTCCTCACCTCTGTCTGCAGGAGACCAGAGAGAAAGGAGTTTTTAAAAGTCTCTGTGTGTTCAGCTCTCAGTACGTCTGTAGCTTCTAACTGAATCTCTGTGGTTTGGAGTTTAGTTTCTCTTTTTAGATATCTGCTTTATTTTACTGTTTCATGTTCACTATCAGCTGTATCAGAAGTTGTGTGAAGTTGCTGCTTGAAAACTCAAAATTACCTTATTTTACTGCTTCACAAGTAAAGTTTTTACGTAACAAACGGGGGACTTTTATTGTGTAGAATCTGCAGGAAATGAAATGTGTTTATCACTGAATTAGCAGAACTTTGTTAGCGGCTTTTCTTCAATAAAGACAAGTCTGATAATACGGCAGGGAGGAAGAGTGAAAGCAGAAACAGCCACAGTGAGATGTTGATGAAGAACTGCAGAAAACAGGCTCTTACTGCACGTGAAACTTGACAGGAAGCTGGATCTGAAATGAGATGAGACAGTGGTTACCAAAATAAAACAGGAAACACAGGGATGACAAATAAACATGAACTCAGGGAGCTTGACAGGTCATGACACGAGATGCATTTAAGGACCTGCGACGTCCTTCAAGATGGAGCACTGAGATTAAATTTTTGGGTCACAAGCCAGAGGGTGGAGGAGATGAGAAGAGCAACAGCCTGCTCAGAGCTAACATGGCTAACGTGGCTAGCTTTGTGTACTCACTAATGCTCACACACAGTTGCTCATGCACGTTCTCCCTTTATAAAACACCTAATCACTCTGGCAAACATTCACACATAAAAACACACATGCACACGTACAGATAAATGCAGACGTGCTCATATGCAGTTTCTTCTTCTTTTCACTTTCCCCCTCACACTCACACTCACACTCACACACTTCCCTCCTGGGTCTCACACAGACACACAGCAGCCTCCACAGAGTCTGTGAAAGGTCTAATCAGTGCAGTGTGACTGCAGCTAAGCAGGGAATCTATACAGCAGCTGAGAAACTTTGCTGCTTTGTCACTGCAGCTGCCGTGATTCTCTCTGCTATTCTTCCTATCCCACACCTCCTCTGTCTCCTCTCTGCAGCCTTTAAGTCCTCTCTGTTTCTCACTTATCTTCTGTGTCATTCCATCCATCCGTCCGTGTGAATCCCTCTGCTCACTGCTCTGCTTTACTCGGCCCAAAACACAGTGTTTGTGTTTGGCCCTGCTGTTAGTGACAGTTCATTACACTTCAGATATGAGCGAATCAGCTCGGTCCAGCTCTGCTACACAGCGTCTGTGAAGGTCATGTGGCAGAAGTGCATTGGCTTCAGGATTTAAAGGTGAAGTGTGCAAGATTAAGGAGGATTTGGTGTCGTGTAGCGGTGAATTGCAACCAGCTAAAACTTCTCCTGGTTAGAATTCATTCAGGGTTCATTGTTCAGGAGGTTTTTATAGGGAGCTGAATTATCCACAGAGGTCTCTTCTTCTCCAAAACAAACAGACCAGGTGATTTAAACTCTGAATAAAGCAGCATGACGTTACAAATCAGTGCATCCCCGACGCTGTTCGGCATCAGGGAGGCAGGCAGTCACATGACACATTGTTTGGGTTAAACATGAGCATGTTACAGTCCTGGAGGATTATTAATGTGCACCTCCTCCTGTACTGCCTTAATATGCACATTCAGCACATCCAATGCATCAAAACGTTGTTTTCTAGTTGGAGCCGCGCCTCGTTTTCAAACTGTATGGTTTGACTAAAATGAACAATGACAGCAATATAGTCCACGATGAGCAGCGCTAAAATCAACCTGCGTAGTTGTCCCTCCATTGTGACATTAGAAAGTGTCACATTTATCTTGCAAGTGTACTCTTCTTCAACGTTTGCTTTACTTCCTGGATTTTTCCCACATGGAAATTCTGACCAATCAAGAGCAGCTTTCTCACACAAGGCATTTGATCTGGTCCTCTTGTAAATGCTGCTGTGAGAACACGAACCAACTGTATATCTCACACCAACCCTCCAAAAACACAGCAGACATCAGTGTGTGTTATCGACGCCCCTGTCAAGAACATAAACCTGACATACAGCCATGACAGTGAGTCAGCTGTCTGCCAGGTGTCCCCCTGCACCTCCTGACCACTGAAACGAGAGCAATATGATTTATTCATCCAAACAATTTATCTGCAGAATGGATAAAGAGTTTTTCCGTAATTTACCAGAGCATGCAGTGAAAAATAGCTCTGAAGTAATGGCTCCATTTGTACCGAGCAAAATAAGTTTATCAGCAGGCTGGCCTGAGGGGAGGACCAGAGATGAAGCAGACAGATAAATAAGACAGAGGGATGGAGACAGAGGAGAGGTCACGAGTTCTCTGGAGACCGCAAAGATTCATAGATGTGTTCAGTATCAATAATGTAATGAGAGAGAGGAGGGGAGGGCGGGAGAGACGAAGGCAGGTCAACAGAGGAGGAGGAGAGAGGAACAAAACAAACAAAGGAGGAGAAACAGGGACATGAAGAGAGAAGAAGTGAAACCATGAGGCCATGACCGGATGCTGCAGCTGCTCGTCATCGACCCGAGCCTTTTCTCATTCAACACAATCCACTTCATGAAGCCTCGCTGACATGACAAGACTTCTCTTTAGTGTACGTTACCAAAACATCAATACATCTCTGCACAGATAAACAAGAAACAGAGATGTTGCACCAAAATGTTTCTCTAAAAACTAAAATATTATTAAAGTATCAAAATATTTACTCCTAAATGTGTCTGCTGTAATCATATTATTATATATTTAGAAGAATATAATATCTGTGTGTAATGAAAACCTTGGGACGTCAGTGTTTCTGCAGCCACATTTTATTTTCAGCTTGACATTCATGCGTATTTGAGTTTATCCACTGTCTTTTAAAAGGTTTTCAGCGGACCAGGAGCTAAAGGACTTTCTCAAGCCTTTAAGAGAAAATCTAAAACAGCAGAAAGGTATTATGGGAACACAGGAAGTGACATCAGAATAAGAAATTGAATGCACCACGTGTACATGTAGACAAGGACTTTGGTTTATTGCAGGTGTCACGGCAGAAAAAGATGATTTAGGTGATTTAAGATTAAAATCGGTATTTTTCAACCTGGGCTCTATTTCCCCATGTGTATGTGTGCGTATGATTCATGGGTACAACTCGTTTTAAAATTGGTTCAGTATTGAGGGAGGTGGATGCAGCCGGCAGTCGTGAGGTAGATATGGGGGCAGATGCGTCCCGTATAAGTTTGCACATTAAAAGAGCTTTTTTTCGCCACTGACCAGTTCAGATCACCAGTGTTATCTCTGTAAATAGCATACTAAGAGTTTCCCTGACCCTTCACTTCCTGTGAGCTGTGTGACATCATCTCGCGAGAGCTTTGCTTGTTGCCGGAAGAAAACAGAGGAGCCATGCAGAGCGCTGCTCAGAGTGACGCTGGTTGTCCCGGAGTACAGCTGAGAGTTTTACTGCATCGATTGAAAACAATGGTTCGTGTTTGTGCTTATCCGAATTGCAAGAACAGGATGTTGCGCAACACCCTGTACAGCTTTCACAGGCTGCCTTTGTCAGACGGCGAGATGCTGAAGTTGTGGCTAGTTGTGCTACAAATGGATGCTAACACTCCTGTCCAGATGCTGCGCCTTGCAGACCATCGGGTCTCACTTCTCCCAAGATGACTACTGCCAGCCGAAGAAGAGAAGACATCCAATCCCGAAACACCTCTTCCTCAAGAAAATGGCTGTCCCACGAGTAGAGAGAGCTACAGACACAGTGGAGCAAAGGTCTCGCGAGATGACGTCACACAGGCCAGAGGTAAGGGAAACGCTTAGTATGCTATTTACAGAGATAACACTGGCGATCTGAACCGGTCAGTGGCGAAAAAAAACACTTTTAATGCACAAACTTATACGGGATGCATTTGCCCCCGTTACCGTGTTAGCTCGTTTCGCAGCTCCCGGCTTCATTCGCCTCCCTCAATACTGAACCAATTTTAAAACGAGTTGTACCTATGAATCATACGCACACATACACATGGGGAAAATGCAAAATTGTCGGACTTTTGACATTACGATAACACGGCAGTTAGTGTAACTATGCTGCCTCATAATGTTAGCTGGTTAGCTAGCTAGCAGAAGTCCCCTGTCGTCTGTCGTTCATCAAACGAAGCATGATGAATGCAGCAAACATGATAGGTAGGATGAACTCAACCCGAGACTCTATTATAGAGAGTTAGAAATGTAGATGGCTCGCAGCTTCCTGTTTAAAATAGTTACGTATGCGCGAACGTAATCTGAGTGGACGGAAGTTCGCTGCATAGATCAGCCTCTCATTGGGCGGAACGAGCCACCCGCTGAAGTCTCGCCCTACCACCTCCGGTTGCAGTTTTCAACACGTCCTTTACTAACTTTTGCGGTGTTTGATCTTGCGTGGATGTAGCCATTTTTCTGCCATGGTTCACGTCCTGTAGGTGATATTTTTGTGGGCGTGTTACACCAAAACCTGTCCCACCCCCCGCAATATTTTTGTAAGCGCACAGTTGCTGTGGCACCGCCCAGAACGATTGTGATTGGTTGAAAGAAATACAAGCAGCCGGGGCGTTTTTTTTTCCAATCTTAAAGTGAGAGTCGGCCCAGCCAGACCTTTCTTTTCTTGACAAAGGTCTGGTGAGCGAGACTAGCATGAACGTGACCGACGCAGTGACGCAGTGAGTGGCGTCCCAGTTCCTAGGGAAAGATTTCTACCCCTACCCCTCGTTGCTTCATTTTGAGGGCTAAGGGGTAGTGGGCAAGGGGGGTATTGGGATTGGGCCTAAGTCTAAGTCTAAGATACACATTATTGAGCAGATTAATAGCGATAAATTAAGTTCTATTATGCTCAGATTAGATGCTGATAAAGCTTTTGATTCAGTTGGGTGGGAAGTTCAATATTTGGTAATGAATAGATTTGGCAGTCTCTCTAGCTCCACAACTCTACATCGGGCGGGGGAGGCTGCTGGACAGACCTGGTAAACCCAAACGTGCAGTGAGGGTGAACTAGGAACGTCAGGCTGAGGCCTCTGTCTGTGAGATCTTTGACTCCCACCAGTAGAGTATAGAAGATAGAGTTTATACAAGATATATATTTTAAAGGAAAATAAAGACGTTACAGTTAGCAGCGCAGCAGAGCCAAACACTGAGACAAGATTACTGAGAATATGAAGAATTATGAAACTCTGTTCTTTCACTATGAATCTAAAAATGTGTATTTACACAATAAATACAAAGTGTCCTCGACTTCTTTCTTTCCTGCAGCGTCCGACCACACAGACACATTTCCAAGAACATCTTCACAGTTTCTCTGCGGGAATCATCGTCGCTTCATTTAATTTGAAAAATGAGAAAAAAAATCATTCGACAGCCAAAGAAGTGGAAGAACTCGTTCTGTTTCCCTCCGGGCATCAATTCATTCACTTTCACAAAGGCTGTCTGCTAGAAAATTGTTTTTCTGCTTTACTATCCAACTTCTGCCCTTCACACACACACACACACACACACACCTGAACAACAATGTGGTACCTCACAGTTTAGGGAACTGAACGTCTTTGTTGATAGCACTTCGTCCCCTCACCATCTGTTTTAGACTGGATACTGGGGACCTGCAAACCTGACTCACCACCTGAATAAATGCATTTCAATATGGGTGGAAGCCTCAACACACACACATACACACACACACACACACACACACACACACACAGGCAGCTCTGGTACAGTGGAGGGTTGTGATGACATTGAGTCAGGCGGGTAGAGATGAGGCAGTGCGTCACTAACTCGTTCACTGCTCCCCACATGATGGAAACTCAGAGGGTTCATTACACTGAGTAGTAAATTGAGACGTTGGTCGTTTATGAATTGCCGTTATTTTGCGTCACGGCCAGAAAATGTAGTTTCTCATGACTGTAATTTAGATGTCAGTCATCGGGGGTGCTGAGGAAAACCATTTCATCGTGAGAAGGTCGTGCACATGCTTTGTACAGAACATTTTTCATTTCATGTTTAATCATGTTTAAGTGCACTGCACGGAGCACAGACGTACAGTTCAGACACTTGATGGCGAAGTGAATGTAACGCAGCGCACCAGGTGGGAAATGGAGAGTGATTATGGACACAGGCAATCAACGCAGCATGTAGCGTTGAATTCCCCAGCTTCACAGTGTGTGTGTGTGTGTGTATGCTGTAAACGTGTGTGTCCTGTCAGATCAGAAAGTTAAGTTTGACAGAAGGTGTTTGCTTATTCTTTGCTCCACTGGTCCTTAAACCCTTTGATTATCTGTCTCCTGTCTGTTGCTGCTGTAACACTTCACTGCTCTGTCTTATTCTGGCTGATGTTGTGTCCAACATGACATTTCCTCTCTCTGTTCCCCTCACTCCTCTGAACCACACACCTGCTGCAAATACATACCTGTCACTTATTTATGTTCTTTTTCTGCTGCCCTTTGTGCTGAACGATTGACCGTCTACTAAGGTCCGTTGAAAGATTGTTTTGCACCACCCGCATTTCGACACAGGGTTGATGCAGAATAAAATCCTCTGACGCCAGTTTTCGTTGTGTCCAAACAGTGGAATTACAGTCTGTCACTTGATGCCATTGGGCCCAAGAAGACTTTTTCCCATTGACTTACACCGCAAGAGAGACATTTGTAAATCAATGGATACATTTTTTTTGAGTGTCACAACCCCTACGAAATGTCTCGTTCCGCTATAAAGATTAACAAGATTAAATGATTTTATCCCTGCTCAAGTTAGCAGAGTGCTAAACTGGAAGTAGCTGGCTGCTCTGAGCGTCTATCGCCCTAGTTTTTGCGGTGTGTCCCGCACCGTCGGCACTTAGGCGTCACCAGCGGCTGATTGAGCATGTTGAATCGGCGGCGGAGCTTGTCGGTGAGAGAGATCACTCTGATTGGCTGTTCAGGTTTTATTTCCTCCCCCCTGTAGCGAGTGAATCTGCCTGTAGTGAAACCGGGGCTAACCGGTGCTTCCTCCTCAGGCTCCACTTCACTCAGCTGCCCCACAGACCCGCTGCTTCTTCCCACTTTAACCTGAATAACAAACTGGCTGGGAGCGGCTAGCGGAGCGTTAGCCGCAGCATGACCGGAGGGAAGCACAGCCAGTTAGCCTCTGCTAGCTTCCCAGCTAGCTCCAGCTTTCCGTTTGGATCCAACTGGAGCACCGAGCCCTGGTTTGTTATTCAGGTTAAAGTGGGAAGAAGCAGCGGGTTTATCGGGCAGCTGAGTGAAGTGGAGCCTGCGGAGGAAACACCAGGACCGTCTGGATGTAATAGTCCGTGGAGGTGCTGCGGTGCTCGGCTACACAGATAGGAAACCCCTCGGCTGACAGGATGTACCACTCTCTCACTCCGCTCTCTCTCACGCAGGCGCAGAATGTACGTGCTACTTGGCCATCGGATGTAGTCCGTGTAGTGTGTTCAAATGCAACTGACACAGGGTGACATGAGGCGACGTAGACGACACAACAGTTGGCTTTCGTTGCCGCTAGTTCTTTGATGTCGGTTTGGTGTGTCCGCACCTTAAGTCGCCAATCACAAACGAGTCAAAGAAAGAGTCCCACTTCTTCTTCTTTGATGCATCACTTATTTTTCACATCTGTGTCCATAAACCATTCAATGGTACAAATTTTCACCAATACATTGAGCAGCACACCTGATTTCTTGCAACACTTGTCCTTCAGTGAATGGTTCCTACCTATACTGACAAGCCCCATGACAGAACAGTGACCCCTACAGGACAAATTAGGAAGGTTTCTGTTTGTAGTCCGTTTGTAGCGCCACTAGTGTTGACCAGTGATGTTTAAACAGGCTTTGGTTGCATGCAGGTAAACAGTCTTTGTGGAGAGTAAAAGAGGGAGAACACATTGACCTAAATTCAATCTCTGAACCCATCTGCTTTCATCTGATGACGATTTAGCTTTTTATTAGCTTTTATGTTTAGAGGGGTTAGCCAAAATGTTGTCTGGACCTCTACCAAGTTGCAGACTGAACTGGATACAAGTGAAAGAAGAAGTGTTGGTCCGGATATGTGCTGGCTCATAATTAATGATATGAGTTACATGTGTGCTTTTCAGTGTCATGAAAACATCCCTTTACATTTCCAATGCTGTTGTCACATATCTATGTCACATAGTAAACTAGTAAACGTCAAGCCAGTCACAACTCATGGTTTGAATGTCTTGTTTCCAGAGGTAGGACTCACACAGTAAACTGTCCTTCCAGTGATCAGTAATCCATGTTGTGGATCAGCTTTGTCGGATATTATATATTTACCAGGTTTATGTATCAAGGTATCGACCTTAGTGATAGTGAGTGCACTGAGTGATTTTGGTTATTACAGGACAGAATCAAAACTAGCTTACAGATGTCTTTGCTGATATATGAGCAAACAGTTGCCTTGTTTCACGTTCAGCAGACACAGAAACATTAGCATTCATTTGGAGTTAGCTGTCTGGCAGTTTAGCTCTAATATTCACCCTCTTTGTACCTCTGTTTTGTGAGTAACCCAGATGTAATAAATAATCAGATGAGTAACTTGTGCAGATATATATTGATGAGGCGACAATTTGTGAAATAATTAAATAGATTATTATAATTGAATGTTTTTCCATCATTGTTTTTGATAACTGTATTTTTTTTTAAATGTCACACTGCCTCTTAATATGCCCTTTATTTCACACGTCTGTTTTTATGTCATGATGACATTTTTCCCAACAACACTTTCATTTCATGTCAAGTTTTATTTCATAATGTCACTTTTCTTGAGTGGTGCTGTCATCGCCCCCTCACCCTTCAGCTGACAACTTGTTGTTACCTCTTATAGTGACAGTTTACCGGCTAGTGTCAACAGCCCATGTCACGCCCTCACAGGTTACCTACAAGGCCACTGCCCTTAAAGGAGGAAAAAGGGTGATCCAGTAACATTGTGAACACAAAATCTTAAGAGCACTTTTAGAGAATTTCTCCCAATTTGGCACAAACATCCACCTAAACTTAAATATAAATTATATTAGAATTTTAGATTTGGTTAGATTTGTTGGTGGAAGGTCACCGTGACCTTGCATCCGTCTCATTCTTGGGAACATGATATATCAAGAACACCATGAGGGACTTTCTCCCAATTTGGCACAAACATCCATTTTGAGGTGAATGAATCAATCCACTTTGAGTCAAGGATGAGGTGATTAGAATTTGATACTCAAAGGTCAAAGGACACTGTGACTTGAACTTCAGCAGGTCGTCTTGACCATGTTTACATGCCTAAATGCATTGAGCTGCTGCCACGTGATTGGTTAGATATAGATGTTAACTAGAAGTTGAACAGGTGTCCCTAATAAAATGGCCAGTAAGCACTTGGTTACAGACATGTCTAATTTGTCCTTTTGAATCCCGGCAGAAGGTTATTCTCATTAGCTGACGGTCGTCTGTAACTGAACTGATCGTGTGTGCGTTTCTGTCTCTGTGTGTCCGACAGGAGGGCGACTCTCTCGGGGCGATGGAGAAGGTCTGTCGTCAGCTGACCTATCATCTCAGCCCCCACTCTCAGTGGAGGAGACAGGGCCTGCTCAAGAGGAAACCTCAGGCCTGGTGAGTGTGTGCGTGTGTGTGTGTTGCTATGGTACAGTATGTGTCCTCTGTTTTCGTTAAAATCTCAGTGTGTCACCAATGTGTCATCATCTATTGCCCCTTTGGGTGTCATGGAAAAATCTACTGATGTCTCTGTCTCTTATTTTCTCACCGTCTCATGGACACAGTTGGAGGTGAAATCAGCTCCTTCTGTGTCACCTCTCTTTGCCTTCTTGTTTCCCTCTTACTGTCGTATAGTTCATATTTTTATGCATACATTAACATCTAAATTATATTTGAATTATGTGGTGCGGCTCTCAGTGAGTCTTCCAGAATCACACAGCTAAACGCTGCTGGATGAGTCGGCATTTGAAGTTTTAGGCAGTCAGTTTTTTCTCCTCTCTTACTTTTTGCACCTGCATTATGCAGAAACTTCCTTTTAAAAGTCTGCAGCCAAATAAAAATGGAGATTTGGATGGATTTAAAACATACAGCAGGGTTACACAATATGCAAATCAGTCATGGAAAGTAAATACAAACAACTAATCCACTTGTGTCTCCAGCTCTGTAAAATACAGCCAGCAAAGAATTAACTTCAAACTGCTGGAAGCTGTTTTCAATATGAAATATTTTATGTATGCAGAACACTCCAACTGTTCAGCGTTCAGCTCCACTGAGGCTTTGAAAGCACCTGCCTCCTTAAGAAATGTTTGTTGTTAGCTTTAGGTCACTGGATCTCAAACTATGGTACATGGTTCACATCAGTGGGGGTATGCAAGCTTTCAGTAGTGGAGAGTTGCTCAAACTTTCTTTTTACCTGAGGGCAGCTACTTTGTGTATCATGTGGCCTGTTATAAAAGTAAAACACATTCAAATGAGACTGAATGGATGGGGCATTTGGTGCGGTGTCTGCAGTGATGCAGGCGCTGCGCTGGACCGTCGTGGTGAAGAGGGAGCTGAGCCAGAAGGTGAAGTTTTCGATTTACTGGTCCATCTACGTCCCAACCCTCACCTATGGTCATGAGCTCTGGGTAGTGACCAAGAGAAAGAAGTCACGGATACAAGCGGCTGAAATGAGTTTCCTCTGTAGGGTGTCTGGGCTCAGCCTTAGAGATAGGGTGAGGAGCTCAGACATCTGAAGGGAGCTCGGAATAGAGCCGCTGCTCCTTCACGTCGGAAAGGGGTCAGTTGAAGTCGTTCGGGCATCTGATCAGGATCCTCTTGTTAGAGGTGTTCCAGGTACATCCCACTGGTAGGAGGCCCCGGGGCAGACCCAGAACACGCTGGAGGGATTATATATCTCATCTGGCCTGGGAACACCTTGGGGTCCTCCAGGAGGAGCTGGAAAGTGTTGCTGTTGGAGAGGGACATCTGGGGTACTTTGCTCAGCCTGCTGCCCCCACAACCCGGCCCTGGTTAAATAACGCAAATACCGCCATCTTGGACATCGCGCAATGCATTGTGGGTATGCACCGAAGCACTCTGGGATTGAAAGCGTCCACCGCAAGCACCGCAACGTGTGTAAACAATGGAGTCTCCCTGTTATTTGGAATAACGTCGTCGTTTGTATCGCTAGCCATGGGTGGATCCAATCGATGTGCTGTGTACGGGTGTAGCAATGATCGCCGATATAAATCCAAGTAAGTTTAAATGCATATGTCCGTAGAATTATTGTTAAATGTTCTCAACTTTAAGTAACTTCTCTCTCCTGGGTGGATGTGTTCAAACAAACGAACATGTTTCACTAGTTTTTATTTTGAGTCGTTTACATTTATTATTGCTATTGTCGTTATGTTAATAATTTAATCAGTTTACCAGTAGTTTCAGTCAGATTACAGTAAATACATGTACCGTAAATAGTTGTACATAAAGTATGTTCTGTCTGTCTGTGCGTATGAATTGGGTTCACGGGAGCACAATGGAAATAAACCAAGGACTTTTGTGTTATCCTTTTTTGCAGTGTTTCTTTGAAAACTGCAACTGTACTGTTAATCAGAATTTGCAAATAAAAACCTCCAGCTCCATCCATTTGTTTGCTATTTCAGTGCAGTCTTGCATGCAGACTGCACTGTTCCATTTCTGCAAAACAAAACTGAAACGAATAGTATATAATAATTAGGTGTATTCGTTTTAGTTTGTTTTTTTAATCATAATAGGGGATATTTTTCAGGGTCAACATGTAAGAAGTTCATAATCTGTATTACAATAAAAACACAATTCAGTAATGTAATCCCAATCTCAATAAAAAATGGATGTGTTAATATGCCCCCTCATGTTGACACACATTTGACTAAACTGACCCATTAAAACATGCTATGTTTGAGTACACACATAATTTCAGTTAGTTGTTAATTTATTGGTATACATTCATGTTTTAATGTCATTACTTGAGTCTCATATCGTAAAATGGAGGTTAACTGAATGTTTACCAGATTTAGACATGAGCTAAACTATGCTATTTGTGTACATTAAATATCTGTTGTGATATTTTAGGTGGATAATCAAAGATCATGTTCCTGAGCTTAAGTTCCACTTATGCCCTCCCAAATGGCGACCTCTGTGGGTGAAGCTCATCAACAGAAAAGACCTCCCCAAGATCACTGATCACACCAGAATCTGCAGCAATCATTTTGTACTGGGCAAACCAATTGGAATACAGCCCCATCCATCCCTGTACATGAGGGGCTATTCAGACAAGGATAGCCACAGTGACAACATTGAGATTCAAAGAATCATTAGCAGCTGGTCTCCAGATAATGATGAAAGCACATATCTAACTACAAGGCATGGTAAGGTAGGTTTTAAATCTAAGCAGACCGTAGGCTATCTCTGCTTTTTATTAACGTGTTGTTAATGCATTCTTATAGTTATTTTGTCATTTGTTGTTTCTGTTTTATATTGACCTGTTAGTATGAGGGTCCAAGGAAAATGAATTTGACCCTTTGCAATGTTTTTATTGTGAAGTATTTTTAAGGTGTGATAATAAAGTCTTTCTGATTGTAAAGGTGAAGAAAAAGAGTGCTGAGGACGTTCCCACAAAAAAAGAGAAGAACAGACCTCGAGGATGAAGCTTCCAGTCAGTCCCCAGGACCCAGTGAGGAAGCCACCAGTCACACTCCAGTCAGCCCAGTGTCAGGTGACCACAGCTACAGTGATCATCATGACACTGTACCAAGTGTTGGGTTTGAGTATGCTTCACAGCCATTAACATCCCAGTCACCATACAAATCATCACCATACAAATCACCATCATACAGCACCTCTGACCTGCAGGAGCAGCACAATTACTGTTTTAAGCCAGCAAGTGCCTGCACATGTTCCTGTGTTTGTGAAAAGTGCCAGATGAAATCAAAGCATGTTGTGCAGGAGAGAGAGATGGAATCTTATCTGACAGAGACATTCAGGAAGAACTGTTGCATGAGAGAGATGACTTTGAGAGAATGTTATCACATGAGAAACAGTCATTCCCAGTACTTTATGATATTTCTGCCATCAAGCATTCAGATGAATTGATGCGTCTGCACACAGGCATAGAAAACTACGCCATCTTCCAGTGGATGTTTAATGAGGTGCGGTCAAAACTGCCCTCAGTACATTATTTCAAAGGTGCGCAGTCTCAAAAAGTAAAGAGGTACCAGATTGTTGCAGAAAAAAAGCCAGGGCCGCAGAGAAAATTGTCCCATGAGAATGAACTTTTGTTAACTTTGATGAAACTGAAGCTCAATTTGTCTCTCAAGTTTCTTGCCTATCTTTTTAAAATCTGCACCAGTGTTGTATCTCAGATTATTTCTACATGGCTGGCTCTGCTCGCAAAAGAATTACGGCCGCTTCTCTATTGGCCTACACAAGAGCAGATACACCTTTACTACCCTGAGTGCTTCAAAAAGTACAAGTATGTGCGTGCCATCATAGACTGCACTGAGATACCCATACAGAGGCCTTCACTGGCAAAAGCCAATAGCCAGATATACTCACAATACAAGGGAAGACCTACTGCTAAGGTTTTGGTGGCATGTACACCAGCAGGAACGGTGTCTTTTGTATCAAAATCTGCAGGGGGATGCATGAGTGACAAGGAAATTGTCAAGAGGTCAGGTATCATTGACATGGTAGAAAGGGGTGATATCCTGCTTGCAGACAGAGGGTTCAACATCCAAGAGCTACTTCTAGACAAAGGAGTGAGCCTTGTAATCCCTCCATTCTTGAAATCCAAAAAGCAGTTTTCAGATGCTGACGACAGGAGAACCAAACAAGTTGCTAATGCTCGAATACACATTGAACGTGTTATTGGCAGGATTAAGGATTTTGACATCATGAAATCTGAACTCCCATTAGACATGTTCGATATTTTTGATGACATTGTTGTTGTTGTGGCAGCGCTTATTAACTTACAGCCACCCATAATTCCACTTAAGTGTCACTGAGATATTGGACTCGAGTACAAATTTGACTAAGCAACCTTGTACCTTGAACTTGTAGTTGGGTAATATTTCCCTAAGAGTATCTATACTTTGACGCAATTACTGGACTGAGTACTTAATCCACCACTGTCAATACTGTAACAAAACAAAACAGGAATATTGTATAGCCACCCTTTTAGTGTCTTGTCTTTGTACATGCAATGTATTTGTAAAGAAAAACTAAAAACCGTACTTGCAGACTGCAGTATTCTTAATGAACATTTATTATATAAAAGTGAAATGTATTGTAAACAAACAATGCAAGAAAATGGGTTCACAAAAGTGCCGTAGAGCATTGTGCATTTTTGGTTAACAAAACAATTTATGCATTTGTAGTGCAAAATAAAAGCAAATAAAACAGGTATTTTGTGTGTTCCCTTTTTTGTTTTCTTTTTTTTTTTTTACAAATCATGTGTACTTTTTCTTCAAGTGCTGTATATTAGTGCATTAAACGGTACACAGTACGCATAGGCTGGAGGAATGTTCACTTCTATATTTCAGTGCACTTAACCAGGGTTTCTCAAAGTTGGTGCCATGACACCAGTCCAGGGGTGCCACATATCATACTTGAATTAATGTTTAAACAGTTCACATTTTGCACAAAACCAATTGGTCACCGTTTTTTGGAGGAAGGCCTCCTGACCATTTAACCCTACACATGTCCAATGTGACCACTCCTTGCAAGAGTAACAATAAATACTCATTTCTTCCATTGTGTGTGGTGTTGGAGCAAAAAAGTCAAGGTCCTGAGCCGTGCCAGAAAGCTCGCGACCTCGCTCTTCTCTTCTCAAACGGACTTTCTTTGTCTTCCATTAGATATCAAAAACTCAAATACTCAGAGGTCAAAAAAAATCACTGGAGACACGTAGAATCAGATGCAACTGAGTTTAATGTGCTCGCAGGCAACAAACACATCACAACTCAATGAGTCAAGCTCCAGAGCAAGACTGAAATTTCACTTTTGCGCTGCTCCCTTTTATGCTGGTGAGGATTCGAGAGAATCTCCACCTTTTTCCTTTAGTCCATCCTACCCACTGGTGGCAGGCCTTTTTGCCTTTGTTCAGACATGCCCAGACATGTCCCTATGGTTTAATCTTTTTCTCCCGGCCTACTACTACTGTCTACTATTACACTTCCAGGCAATACATGGTATGGTATGTGTGTGTTTTCAATATATGAATACGCAAACTTGTGTAAAAGTGCTTTGCCATACATGGATACATAAAACATGGTTACATGAACTCCAACCTTAATCAACTTATGCAAAATAAAACATTTAAATCTTACACTAAATTCCCCCCTTTGGGGCTACATAGTCCCACTAAATACTGAGGGAGGAAAATATACATTTCCCCCTTTGGGACCAGAAGGTCCCATACTATAATCTACATGAATCAGCAAGCTTGACAGAGGAAAAAATATATTCCCTCCTGTGGGACTTGAAAAGTCCCATACTACAGAACCATTATCAATATACATCACACATAAAACAGTTCCAGCAATAATTCCCGTGAACACACTTCTATCTAATTGCTCTGAATGTTATTGATGTAGTAGTGTTTTGAGTACAAGAGTTATACTGGGTGCCCTTGCTGTCATTTTCCATTGCATGCATGATTAATTACAATAACCATCTCATATACAGGTCACAGTAGGTATGGTACATATCAATCTTGGCTATTAATGCTGCCCAGTTACTGTCCGTCGGACACATAGGTGGATGTGCCAGTCATCCGCAGGCGCCGGTAGGACGCCACCTGGTCCCTCAGCATCTCGATCTCCTGTTGCAGCTCGTGGTGGTTGACCAGTTGTCGCTGTAGGTCATCCCTAGCCTGGGCTCAAATGGGGCTGGTCCTCTGACATGGCTGGGCGCTCTTGGTAGGCCAACCCTGGATTCTGCTGCTTTGGATACAGGGATCTCCACATGCTGGCCATGCTCTGCACCTGTGTGTTGGAAAGGACATTGTTTAGTTCAATTCACTTCCCTCCTTTTCCTCCTAATTGCCCCGTGGTATAGATAACCTATATATGTTAATCAGTCGATTGTTAGTATGGGTTTGGTAACAGCAAGGTTTTTCCTGAATCTATTGCCAATTATTTGGTTATTTCTTACCCTGAATCGGCTCTCCCTCTATACAACCTCGTATTCCCCTTCCAGGTTCCCCTTCATTGGCTCATATAAGTTTATACTGTCAGCCATATTCTCACTTCCTTCCGTATTGTCAATCATGGTTTCATATAAATCGTTGTTCAATCTAGGTGCATAGGATCTTATCCACGGTTTATCTAGTTTCCACAATTTGCCTTTCTCGGGGAGCTTTTCCTGCTGTTGTATCAGTTTAATAAATTGTCCCGTGGCCATTCTCATGGCCCTTCTTATCAGGATCTGTACTAGGGGAAGGACGCAAGAGATTATCAAATATTACTCCTACAGAAAACTTTTCTAACCAGTCAAGAATTGATGAGGTTTTAGTGTTCCAATTAGAGTGGTGTACCTGTTGGTCTCTTAATCTACGTATGTTTTCTAAAGCTTAAGTCAGGTTGTCGTCTTCGCCTGTATTCATGGGGATGGCTGTACAGCATTCTTCCCCTATTACATCACAGACACCTTGGTCTGGGGCTAGCCACTTTTGCAATCCAAGTCTGATTAGTTTACTTATGGATGGCACTTTCCCACCGGCATTGGAATTCTCTAACCAATATTCGATATCACCTCGGGCTACACAAAAGGGAAATACAATATCTTGAGCCAAATGCACTACTGGTGGTACTTGAAATTATTTTTTAATTTGCTCAGGAGCCCCCTTAAGACTTGTTGGGCAGATTTCCCTATTACTGGCATAATTGGTTTTCACTGCCGCCATCCACATAATACACTGCGCAAAACAGGTATCTCGTTGTTCACAATCCTCTATACCCGGGAGGGGCCTAACTCTAGGTAGGCCTAATTTTCTATGGCAGGCTATGCACAAGCTGTTGGTTACCTGTTTGGTGGAGTACTCTAACCACTGATAAAACATATTAGATCTCCATGTGGTACTTCTAATTAGTTCGGTGTCTCGTACTGGCGTATTTCTGGTTCTTCTATGGGGGTTTCGGTTTTAGTTTGAGCCATTGCTAAGCCAGTTCTACGGGTACTGTGTGCCAGGTGTCTACATTGGCACATTTTTCATTATCACACCAGACTCTTGCTGTCACCATCCCTTCTACATTACATTATGGTCCTATAGACCGGCCATGCAACCTAACATTTCCTGGACCTTCCACTAACACATCATCATAAGCATGTGACTTATAGTAAGTCAGCTGCATGATCTCTCTGTAAGGTATCTTGCCCTGTTTTGCGGCCATGGTCCCTAGTGCTACTGCACACTCGCCTTGTTGTGCCTGGCCTTGTCTGTCTGGTTCTGCCCCTTCACTCTGTTTTACTCCTACCAGAATAAGCAACAGGGTTAGTAGCATTATTATTCCCACTTTAATTCCTCCCCCCATGTTGCCTGTGTTCTCAACCTTTCCCTGTGCTGGTCTATTGGGGGGCTGTTCCCTGGGCTGTTCCTTCTCTGGGGTCTGAGTCTCCTGAGTCTGTGCTGCCTCTGTCTGAGTCTCCTGTGTCTGCGTCTGGCCTTTCTGTGCTTCTAGTTTCGCCTGTTTCTAAGCTGCTACTTTCTTCTCCCTGCTCTCTTTCTGCCTCTGCTCTCTCTCCTCTCTCTGTTCTCTCTGCGCTTGGGCCCTCATCATCAGCCCTGCGGCTACTAGGTGGCGACTCATGAGGTTCATCGTCAGCCACTGAGGATGGGGTGTTTTCCTCTGAGGTGCTCTCTGTCGACACCCTCTCTGGGTTGTTATCTCTGCAGCAGTGGTTAAGATGGAACCAAACGTCCTTACCTTCAACTTTCAAGGCAGTTGGTGTAGCTAATATGACCTTGTATGGACCTTCTCTGCGTGGCTGGTCCCACTTCCTTTTGAACACCTTGACGTACACCCACTCTCCAGGAAGTATGCGTTGAAGGTCTTCTGGGATTTCGACCCCTCTGTCCTCTGTGGTGCCTTTCACCTGCTGGGAGATAGCCCTATGGATACGGGTTAGACTTCGTAAATAGTCAAACATTTCATTTTGCAGTTGCTCCAATGGGGGCCCTTCGTAGGGACCCCTCAAATATGGTATTGGCATGGGTGAACCCATAAGCATTTCATGCGGTGTTAGATGCGTGATTCTGCTAGCTTGTGAGCGCATTGACATTAGTGCAAGCGGTAAAGCATCCACCCAGTTAAGCTTGTCCCCACTATCTACTACTATTTTTGCTATTTTTGTTTTCAGAATCCCATTTGCTCTTTCTACTGCCCCCTGTGATTGAGGGTGGTAGACACAGCCAAACTTTTGTTTGATGCCTAGTTGCTTCAGTATTTCTTGTATTACATTAGATAAAAAGTGTTTTCCGTTATCTGATGATATGGTATCCGGCATCCCAAATCTCAGGAAGACTTCTCGGCAGAGGAATTTTGTAAGTGTTCTATGATCTGATCGGCTGTAGCTGTTACTTCTACCCATCGGCTGTATCTGCATATGACCACCAAGACGTATCACATTCTTCTTACTCTGGATTGTGCGCCCATGTCTATGTAGTCTAACGTGAGGTGTCTGAAAGGACCGTCTGGAGGTGGTATATGTGCCAGTGGGGCTGTAAAAACTCTCCTGATGTATCTTGCGCAGATCTCGCATTCGCCTAGTACTAGTACTCTATCTACCTCTTGCACAGATCTCGCATTCGCCTAGTACTAGTACTCTATCTACCGTGGCTGCCATGAATGGTGACCACCATGTTGCTCGCAATTTCCGTAGGATCTCCCCCCTTGCGCAATGGTCATTACCATGCGCCCAAATTATAGCATGTCGCAGCAACAGGGTTGGTAGTACTAAATTGCCATGATTATCTCGCCAGAGACCAACACAATCTTGGATGGTTAACATGGGTGCCATTACTGCACCCATTGCTGCCTGTTTGGCTGCTATCTTGCTAGCTATCAGCTAGGTTATTATCTTTGGCTATCAATGAATCAGTCTTTTGGTGGGCTGGACATTTGATTATAGCTAGGGCTTTGGGGAGGAGCATAGCCTCCCACAAGTCAACAATGGCCTCCCCATGTGTAGCTGGGGTGCCGTCTGCTCTACAAAACCCTCTCTGTTTCCAAATGTTTGCGTGGATGTAGCACACTCCATATGCATATGCTGAATCTGTATATACATTCAGTGACTTTCCCTTTGCTAATCTACATGCTGCTGTTAGAGCTTTTATCTCTGCAAGCTGGGCGGAGCAGGGCTGAGCAAGTTTACATGATCGTATAGTCACAAAATTCTGATGGTTATTGAGCTGTACAATTCCATAGCCTGCATGACTACCTGTGGCGTCCTGAAAACAGGAGCCATCAACGAACAACGTGAGATCAGCTAAAATGGGCTGATTATGTAAATCTTCCCGAGCGTGCATAAATTTGTCTGTGTCATGAAGACAGTCGTGGTGTACCTTCTGTGGGTAGAACCATTTTGGTGGCTGGATTAATGATGGTACAACGTTGAATGAGCAGTTTTTATAACATAGTCACAAATCCATGGCCGACTGTATCCTGTCATGCCGAGAAAAGACAGCATTTGGCCCACCGTCTGTGGTTGAGGAGCCTAACTTACTGCCTCTATCTGAGATGGGGCAATGCACTTTTTATCCCCACTCAACTGTCTGCCCAAGTACTCTACAGACTGCTGGCAGAACTGCAATTTGTCTTTACTGACCTTGTGTCCCCTCTCTGCTAATGCTATGAGCACTGCAATGGAATCTTTTGACATTATTCTTTTGAAGAGCTACAGACAAGCAAATCATCTGTATATTGTAATACAGTGCTTGGCACGTTCAAATTAGCTAGGTCATAATGCTGACATTCATAAGTGAACGCAAACAAATATTGAGAGTCTGGGTGTAGTGGTACACTGAAAAAAAAACAGAACACAAATAAATGACTGTATACCACTGTGTGTCGGGTGGTATGTCTGAAAGCAGCGTGTGTGAATCTGGCACATGTGGCGTCTCTGTTTTCCACCACTGTATTAGCTACTATTCTGAAGAAGTTGGTTTCTTGATTGGAAAAATGAGCGTTTTGCACGGACTTCTAGTTTTGACCAGAACTCCGGCCTTTACCAAGCCCTCAATTGTGGGTCGGATACCATCAATGGCATGCTGCTGGAGAGGATACTGCCTCTGATATGGTAGGCTAGCATGTGGTTTTAGTGTGATGCGAACAGGTTGCGCTGATTTTATCAAGCCTACGTCTGTTTTATGTGCTGTCCATAGCTGTGGTGGAACTTTACTCAACAACTGTGCGTGTTCTTCTGTGACTGCTATCTGTGTGGGAGTAGTACCATCTACATGTACCTTGTCTGCGACTGTTTCATCACCTGTCTTAGTTGAGATTCTGATGTATTGTTTGTCATCTGAAATGTGGATGTATTTGTTCTTGGTGGGTAACCGCTCTCGCACCTGCAGTGCACGTCCGACCATTGGACCCAGATGATGAGACTCATAACCTTCTGCTAACATCAGTGTAACGTGTGGTGCAGAATTTGGCACCTGAAACCATCCTGCTAATTCTTCTGGGAGGCGGACGGTTGCCCCCACACCTTGAGGTCCTAAATACATGTCTTCACTAATGATCAGGCATGGTTTTTATTTTATTTTTATTTTATTTTATTTATTTATTTTTTTTGAGCACTGTGTCCCTGCATTCTTTACAATCTACATGAATCTGGTCCGCGTCATACATGAGCGTGCAATGCAGTGGCAGATTGGGAGTATGTGCTGTGTCAAAATGTAACCTGACCCATGGTTCCTACTGAATCCATGTCTGTTTGAGGTGAGACTCTTCTGATGTCAGTTGGAGCCAGTAGACCAACGCCTGTGATGTCTCTGTGGCGTTCCCGGGCAGCTGTGGCATCATGCTTTGTGGGGGGTCGTCAGAGAAGTCTAAATATAGTCCATCTTGAGTACTCATGATCTTAGTTTTGAGAGGTCACAATATATCTCTGCCTAGAAGGTTCACTGGCGTATGAGCTGAGTAGAGTAGGGGTGCAAAGATGACTTTACCGGCGATAAGCATTGGAACAGGCTCTGTCAATGGTATGACTTGTGATTTCCCAGAGAAGCCTATGGTCTTGATGGATGACTTAGAGAGGGGGAGTTTAGAGCCTTCTTTTCCAATACATGAATACGTAGCCCCTGTGTCCACCATAAAGGGATATGCTTGTTCGTGGGTGACAACAGGTATAGTTGGTTCGTTGTGTGGCTGTAATGAAATGACTGGTGACATTACTTCCCCCTCAGGCTTCTCTGGGCAGCCCTATCATGGGCACCCTGTCTCGTCTTCGGCCAATTTTCTGCTGGACCTTCCCATGGGTTGACTGGACACTCCCTGTGTCGGTGGCCGGGCTGGTAACAACCCCAGCACAGCTTGTTAGGTGCTGCAGGATTCACTCCTGGAAATCCTGTGTTCATTTCCTGGGAGCCTGATTGCTGATAGGGTGCGGCTCGCTGATAGGTTTGCTGTTGCGGTGGCTGGGGTCCTGGAGGAAAGTTAGGTCCCCTTCTCCATCCTCCTCGGCCTGCTGGTCCTCCCCTAGGTTTGCCTCGACCCCGCCCCCTCGGGGGCCTCTGGCTATCGTTGTTTCCACCTGCTTATTGTGGATAACAGTAGTGGTAATGTGAGGCATTGCATTGTCAGTGTTCTGCGTGTGGGGAGCGTCTTCTTTCATCTGCTCTCGGTCTTCGTATCCCTGGCCAAGGTCACTGTGAACCTTCCCTCCACTTGGCCTTCCATTGTTGTTGCTGCTCTTGCCTCCCCTACTGAGCGTAGTGGGTATTGTCCCGTCTCTGATGGTGATGTGTCTTGTGGGTATGGTGGTGGTGATGCTGGTAGGGGTGGGGCTGTGGGTATCACACCCGTCGGTGCCTGTGGGTCCTGTGGGTCCTTGCTGCGCTCTGCTTGCACCATTTGCTTCCCACCCCCTGTCTGTCTAAACCACCCTAATACCTCCCTTTCTTTAACCCTTTTGTTCTTTTTTTATAACTCGCCTTAGTGTCTTTTGCCTCAATGTGTCTTAGTTCTGTCTCCACCTCGTTGCAACATGCCAGGTTGAAGGTTCCATCTTTAGGCCAACAGTTTTTCCCTGATGTTCTTTTGTGCCATTTAGTCACACAGCGTTGGATTCAGTTTCTCCAACCTGGATGTTGTGTCATCACTATCTCTGTGGGTGTCAGAACCCCTCTTTCCATCTTTCCTTGGTTGGCTCCCATGAAGCCTTGTTAACTTTACTCGTTCTTGGAATTTGTGGTTGCTTGTCTGTTTCTTTTGTGTGTATCAGTGCTAGTAATTTCCCTACTGTGAAGGCAGTTTTGTATTATTTTTCTTCAGAGGTTATATTCTAATTTATGTGACCCATCTCCTCCCAAATTAGCTTTTCTAGGCATGACAACAATCTGCAATCTTGGATTAAATTCCACTCCATTCTCTAAATCTTGAAATATTACCTGGTTCAGAGGAAGTGAAGCTACGGGTCTGTTTTTATAATCATCACACAAATATTGCAGCAGTGGATCTAATGAGCGGGGAGTCCACAAATCATTTAAAATCGTCTCCCACTGTATACCTGAAATTCTTCCTTCACTTGTTTCAATTGGTAAATTTACTAACTATCCAAAGTTTTAATCGAATGTCTTGCTCGTCTTGCCACTGCTTCTCACCCTCGTTGTCTATGTAGGTTCTTTCTAACCCGAAATGTGTTCTTTATGCCTCTAGTATCTACTTCTCTATGAAAATTGGGCTGAGCAACATTGTATGACTGATGGCTTCAGTCATACAATGTTGCTCAGCCCAATTTTCATCACTACTGCTGTCACCCTCTTCCACCCAGCTCTTAACAGCTTGATCTCAACTTCTTTTTTCTTTATTTTATTACTTATTTTATTTATTATAAAACTATATTTATCATTTATAATTTATTTATAATTTTATTACTTATTCTATTTATTTATGAAACTATACTTATCACTTATTTTATTTATCTATAAAATTAAATTAAAATAACAGATATTTCTTTTTTATTCTCCCCTTAACAGCCAAACAGTTTGTATGGAGTTCACCCGAGCAACTTGTTCACTCAGTGAAACATGTGGACTTTTTGTTGGCACCGTTAGGTTTCCAGTCCCCAGACAATTTGTTGGCACCGTTAGGTTTCCCTTGTCTGGTTTTGTTTCACTGAGACACTGTTAATAACTACCTCATGTAACAAAACTTCGAAACAAATCACATAAAACAAACACACAGATACCAGATTATGATAAAACATTCAGGCCCCAAAATGTCAAAAGAATTTTCTTTGTAATGACCTTTAACCCAATAGAGATCAGAACCAAAATATCAAATTTTAACAAAGCTTTGTTTTTTGTATAAGCCCACTTCTGTTGGCTGTGTTCCTCACTCCGTGCTGGCTGCATTCCTCACCCCCTCCCTTTGTACTCTCTGTTAAGTCAGTCTCCCAATGATTTGTCAGTCTTTTTACAGTTACATTTTATTCAACACTTCACTGTATTTACAACACTTTATACAACACTTCATGCATAACTTTTTTAGGCAGGTTACATTGTGCTCACTATAGTTAATTCCGATGCTACTAAATATATTACAGTGTATGCACAACAACTTTATAGCTTACAGTTAACTTTTTACATACATTTACACTTTTGATCGATCTGTTTACTGTTTTTTCTTTTTTCTTATTTCTTTATCTCTTTGCTTTTAGCGTTCTGCCCGTTTCAGACCTGTTTGTCTGTGGCGACTCTCCTGCCCTCTTGGCTGAGAGATCATCCTTTAAACAGCGGTATCCACAGAAGCTTTATGTCTCTTTAACCCTATATCCGCCCGTGCAGTCCTGCCGTCCAACACAGCACACCTGCCCCTACAGGCTTAAAGGTGCGCCGAAAGGATAGGCAGCGGTATCCACGGATATGGTTTTGTATATCTCTGTTTCTCTTTTGCTTTTTCAACTCTTATTACCGGTTTCTTTTTCTCTTCCCTGTTTTAACTCTTACAGGTTTTTTTTTCTCTTGTGCACTTCTTATTCTTGTTTGTCTTCTTAATACTTTAAATACTTTACTCTTATTACATTCCTCACTACATTTGTTACCGTACATTCAGCATACACACATTCACTCTTTCTTTTGCCTGCTTGGTTACTCTAGCTCACTCCCCCACATTCCCCACACACACATACACTCACTCACTCCCACATTCACTCTCCATGTTTATCTCTCTAACTTCCACACACACACATACACTGTGTTGCATTAGATTCAGTTGTCTCCAGCAATATATCAGCTATGTTCCAATGTTGTGTTATTAGTTAGTAATTTTTACATCACATTTTAGGTTCTTTAGGAGAGGAATTTGTCAAATACCTCTGACCTGGGCGGCTCCCAACTGCACCGCAGACGCACCCGGTTTAGGCAGAAAAAAGGCTCTGCTTACCTTATCTGGTGGCCACCTGTACGTCTGATGCGTAGCCAAGCGTCCCCGATCTCAGGATCCGACCTCCTCGTCCTCCTACGCTGGCTCGCCAAATAATGTTGGAGCAAAAAAGTCAAGGTCCTGAGCCGTGCCAGAAAGCTTGCGACCTCGCTCTTCTCTTCTCAAACGGACTTTCTTTGTCTTCCATTAGATATCAAAAACTCAAATACTCAGAGGTCAAAAAAATCACTGGAGACACGTAGAATCAGATGCAACTGAGTTTAATGTGCTCGCAGGCAACAAACACATCACAACTCAATGAGTCAAGCTCCGGAGCAAGACTGAAATTTCACTTTTGCGCTGCTCCCTTTTATGCTGGTGAGGATTCGAGAGAATCTCCACCTTTTTCCTTTAGTCCATCCTACCCACTGGTGGCAGGCCTTTTTGCCTTTGTTCAGACATGCCCAGACATGTCCCTATGGTTTAATCTTTTTCTCCCGGCCTACTACTACTGTCTAATATTACACTTCCAGGCAATACATGGTATGGTATGTGTGTGTTTTCAATATATGAATACGCAAACTTGTGTAAAAGTGCTTTGCCATACATGGATACATAAAACATGGTTACATGAACTCCAACCTTAATCAACTTATGCAAAATAAAACATTTACCTGATTAGTGATTAAATCTTACACTACAGTGGGTCACCCACCCATTCCTTTGTGCACACAACACAAGGACACTCCACAGCTGATGAGGTGGGTGTAACCACGTTTCCTGCACTGGATGGTGGTGGCTCATCGCTTGTGGCACTTTGGAGAGCCTCTGGACCAGATGAACTGGCTGTCCCCCTTTCCTCACCTTTCTCCATTGAGCTCTTCAACATCCCTTCCAGTAACTCTGGTTGAATCACAGACTGGAAGAAAATTGTTGACTTTGCAATTATCTCCTCCACTAGCAAGGGGTCGAAGCTGATTTCCTCTGTGTAGTATCTGTTGTATGGGGAAGCAGTTTGAAGAAAGAAGTATCCCACATCTGCATCGGTGACCAGCATCTGTAGTTGAACTTGGAAGTAGTAGGGATGTGTTGCCTTCAGCTTTATTTCACCTGTTTGTAGGGAACAGCAATATTTCAATTTATACTCTTTTTTTTATATGACACCCATTTGATAGACAATATGGCAATATAAGCAAGTTAATTCTAATCAACTCTTAAGTGATGTTACTTCCCACAGAATGAGTTAAACATTTTATTTTTTTGGAAATTCTATATTCAATCATTTCATTGTAGCTTTAGAAGAAACCACTGGACCAAACCTGTTGGTGTGATATGAAGGCAAGAATCTGGTTGTTCAGCAAACTTCGGGATACTGAGAGCTCGATGCTTGAAGGGGTTCTTCACCTCAAGGGGACGAGTGCCACAACACTTGCAAGTTACAAGTGCATCTGGTGATGCAGCCATTATGGGCAGCTGGCTGTACAGAATAAGTCCACAGGGGGTTGTTTTCATGCCCTTGTGCTTACGTCGGTTCAGCTTCTCAAAGTTGTGCACAGCATATTTTTCATTATAATTGCCCCAGTGGATAGCTGGTGAGTGAACTGGTGGCACATAGTTCATAATTTCTTTCAGCAAAGCAGTATTCCTACTGTTCACTTTTTTA
This sequence comes from Epinephelus lanceolatus, assembly GCF_041903045.1. Lineage (NCBI taxonomy): Eukaryota > Metazoa > Chordata > Actinopteri > Perciformes > Serranidae > Epinephelus > Epinephelus lanceolatus. Next base: position 44,461,790 of record NC_135737.1, read on the forward strand.
AACACTCTATGTGCTTTGCTGGCTGTAACACGCCCTACTCTGTAGTCACGCCATCCATCTGAATTACTCTGGTCTATTGTGTGCTGACACACGGCTGAAACATCATCTTGGTCCAACTGCTGTACAGCTGCCTCAAAGAACTGATCTTTGGAAGAGCAGTGTGTAGCTGCTAGGGATGGGAGTGTGGGGGGCAGCACAACATTCACTTGCTGTAGTGGATCTTCAAGGGCCTCCTCCCATTGTACTACACCACAGTCCCTCATGTCAGGTAATGCATGTGCTGGATCAGGGGCAGCTGGCAGGAACATGAGAATCCCAGCGCTTCCATTTGTAGCTTCTCGGAGCCCCTGAAGGTCCATGCCATAGATGGATTTTTTGGTTCTGTGACGTAGAGCTCGAGGGTCAAACTGGAACCTCCGGGTATGACACACTTTCTCCTCAATGACACAGTTTCCTGAAAATATAAGTACAAATGAGTACAAATTAAAAAACTGGTCTTAGGTGACATGATTTGGCAGGCTGAGGTGAATAGGATTTTGTGGCTTCACAGATGCTAGAGAGTAAAAACAAGACAGGAGACTTGTAGCTCAGTGGACAGTAATATGAAATGGACTTACTACATAATGTTTGGGTTTGTAATACAGTGAGTTATTAGCATACATTTGTAGCAGCATGTCACATCCATAGAAGGGAATAACAGAATATAATAAATCACAGAAAAGGACAGCCAGCTACACCAAATAATTGATAAATTCAATTATTAAATGTACACAAAACATCACCTTTAACTTTCTGAATATGGATGTCTTCAAGGAACTCTGCACTGTGTAGCTTTTTGGATGGCGCATGCCACTTTTGCCTCTGTTGAGTCACTGTTGTGTTTTCCCCCCTCGCCACTCTCTCGATCACCGTATGGCAAAGGGATGCCACATGCTTGCATGTGCCACGTAACCTTTGTATTATGAAAGGACATGAGAAAAACAATGGTTGAGTGTGTTGGTCAAAACATTTTCAAACTGCAAATAAAATAGAAGAAAGGGTGTTTGTCTTACTACAAGTCCAAGGAAAAAACTCACATCAGGTGCGTAGGCCAAACAAAATGTCAAGAAGAAAACAGGAAAAGCCTGCACACTGATCAGAAAAATGGAATGTCCACTCCACTCCAAAGGTAAACGGATGTAAAAGTTCCATATTTAATGGTCCATCAAAAATATAAAAATATAACAGGTGCAACCAATAGTGAAAAAAAACAAAAGAAACAGATGGCTGTGTAGCCAAAACATTTCTGTTCAGTTTTCTTCTGTTTCTTTTGGGGGTTTTTTCACTATTGGTAGCACCTGTTATATTTTTATATTTTTGATGGACCATTAAATATGGAACTTTTACATCTGTTTACCTTTGGAGTGGAGTGGACATTCCATTTTTCTGATCAGTGTGCAGGCTTTTCCTGTTTTCTTTCAAAATGAAAATAAAAAATTGAAAATGTGATTTTAATAAGAATGATATTTTCTTGAAATGAACGTGATATTGTTTGTCAAATCAATATAGGCTTGCCCTGCAGGACAGGAGCAGAAGGCATCCGCCAACAATGCTTTTGCCTTGTGTACAATCAACCAGCATTTATAGGGTGCCAGAGAGGTGTTGGTTTCTCTGATCACTGTGGCCTTCACGTTTTCACCATTGCCATGATATTGCACGTTATGGACATGGTCTGACATGTGAAGGGACTTTCCATCCCTCAAAGCCTCGGCACCATCAGTTAAAATGTCAATTGCTCGGTTTTCTATAAGAGAAAACACATAGGCCTATTTAGTTGGCATCATTACTAAATGTATACATGGCAAAGAAGTAAAATGTATAGCCTAATAGTAGCCTACATGTCATGCAAATTGCCAGAGCAGATGAACAAGACAGCTAACAAGTGTTAAAAAAAGATTAGGAAACATATTCTCATGGATTACTTACTTTCGTCAAAGTATGTTTCTATACCACTCTGTAACAGATGTGGATAACTCGATGGGCTGTCTTCCCAACCATCTCGGAGGATATCAGGATCAGGTAGGCAGATTATGCCCCCATCTAAAATTTATTTGGACAACCTCTGGTTCGCGATTTCTTTATTATATTCTTCCGGTGTAGCCTTTGGTTGAAGATTTAACAAACATGCTGCACGGCAACGGGCAACTAAATCTTTTTTTAATGCATTTGACACTACAATATCGCGTTCTGATAAATACTGTTTTAATTGACGAACAGTCATATTACTAAAGTGATCTTCTGTGTCCATCGCGGCCGTCTGTCAGAGACATGATCAGAGACTGTACACGGTGCGGAGATGGTGTTTGGACGCTTTCAATCCCAGAGTGCTTCGGTGCATACCCACAATGCATTGCGCAATGTCCAAGATGGCAGTATTTGCGAAACGGGTTATGGCCATGCTGTTTTTACCTCGCCAAAACTTTGGAGCGTTATTTAGCCCCCTTGCTGAGAAGCTAGTATAACATGGTTGGTCTGACTAGATTCCTTTGGTCTTCTAGTTTCATAACTATCATCACTCTAGCTTTAAAAGTCAGCCATCTCTATCCTCTAAAAGACAGGCTGTGTTAAGAGCCGCATGAGATTAAAACAATTAAGAAACATGAATGTGTTGTGTTTGGGCGTTGTTCTCATCACAATTAACACATTAACATTAACAGCTCTACTTTTAATATTTGGAGATGATTTCCAGTCTTATCTTACTATATAATGACAAAAACTCTGTGTGTGTCTGTTCCACATTTTTCTCCTCACTGACTTGGTCAATCCATGTGAAATTTGGCACAGTGGTAGAGGGTCATGGGAGGATGCCAATGAAGCAATATTACATCAATTGGCCAAAGGGGGGCGCTATAGCAACCGATTGAAATGTCAAACTCTGAATGGGCATATCTCATGCCCCGTATGTCGTAGAGACATGAAACTTTGCACAGAGATGCCTCTCCTCATGAGGAACACATTTGCCTCAAGAACCCATAACTTCCGCTTCTATAGATTTTCCGCCATTTTGAATGTTTTGAAAAACACTTCAAATGGATCTCTTCCTAGGAAGTTTGAGCGATCTGCATGAAACTGGGTGAACATAATCTAGGGACCAATATCTAAAGTTCCCTCTTGGCAAAAGTTGGAAAACTTACTAAAACTGAGCTTCTATAAGGCAATGAATATTGCGGAGGGCGTGGCTCATCACATAAAGGTGTATAACATCTCAAGGGTTTCACCCATCACCACGCAACTTTGTAGGCATATGACCACACATAATCTGAGGGGACCCCTCCATTATTGACCCCATCAAACAAAATGGGGGCGCTAGAGAGCTCATTTCTTATCTAGGCCTTTACTCCATTTACTTTTTACTAACTATGGTTTACATAGCTCTTCACTGACTCTTTGCTGTCCCTAAACATTCCTGCAGATAAATATTGTCACTGTTTCATCTCATATAATATGAAGTACCTTACTTTACTTACAGTATGGTTCTGATGATGTCACTCATAATTAACACAACACCTCTTTCAGCTGACTCAACTAGTTGATATTCAGCTTCGTGGTAGCAGTTATCCAGACGGCTAATATTGCAGCTAGTGAGGCCAGGTAACCAAAAGATATCCTGCATATGTTGACCTGACTCTGTAGTTCAGGCCTCTGGTAGGATGTTATGTTATGTGTAACTCTTTTTATTGGGGTTTTCAAAGTTAAGCAAATCATGACAGTAGTATAAAAGTGAAGACAGAATTTCTGGTACAAAAATATAAGAAATATTCTACAACTCAAAAGTCCAAAATACCCTTAAAGGTGATTTATAGGATGTCAGATTGACCATGTTTTGTGTTATTTAAACTCAGCTGTTGGTCTTTGAAGAGTTGCCAGGTCTGGTAGAATTTCTCTTCACACCCTCTTAAGTAGAATTTAATCTTTTCCAAATGCAGATGGTGCATCACGCCCTTCACGAGAGCAGAATGGACAGGAGCCTGTGTTTGCTTACAACTTAATGATATCAATCTACGTGCTGATTAACACAAGAACCTTTATACCAAAGAGTGCGGTCAGTGGATTCGGATGTCTGATAGCGACGACTGAAAAATATTTCACCAATATGCTTTGACTCTCGGGCAGTGCCAGAGCATTTGGGCTGGTGAGGCTCGTGACGGCCCACAACGGCCGCACGCTGGACTGGTGTTTGGACACATTTAACAGAGCTCTTTTTTGTGTGAAGTGAAGTCTATGCAGTATTTTAAATAGCACAAACTGAGGAAGAATGTACCAGTAGTTGGGCTTTTACCCGTGACTCTTCCAAAATAACAACTTTAACAAATCATTTACCAGGCTACTTTCGAATAATCTAGGGAGGTGATACAGTCTATACACAGAGGTGCCTCCTTTGATCAGAAATATAGATTCAGTTGGTAAACTAAAGTTACCTGTAAATATCTGAATAAATGAGTATGTGGTTTAAGTTTAGTGCGTAACAGCTGAAATGTTGAGAAATACCGTCAGTAAAAAGATCTTTGAAGGATTGAACGCCTTTTTTGTGCCACAGCAGAAACTCTGCATCAGTGAGAGATGGAGTAAAAGAGTGTACGTCATGTTTTTTGACTGATATGTGGTGATAATTAAAATCAAGATGATCTTCTTTTATTTTCTGAGGTGCTTAATGAGAAATAGCTCAGTAACATGGTGAATAGCGACAATCTAAACACTCTTGTATCATAATCACCGTATTGAGTTTTATTCCAAAGGGATAAAAAACACTTTCCTGTTCCCCTGACTCGCCTCGGCTGTGAAGCTGCTCACTGTGTGACGCTGCACAGCCTAAACCTATAAAATGCGTACTGGTGGGAGCAGATGGCAGAGAAATGACAGTGTAGCAGGACACATTTGGAGCGAGGAGTCCCACTGCTGCGTGATTGGAGGATCAGTAGGGACTGAAAATCTCTGCTTCTCAGCTGTGAGCATGAACACCAGGTGTCACCTCCGCTACAACAACAGTTTGCAGACAAATGCACAAGTGTAGAGGGGTGGAAATAACGATTCAACACGGACCATAAGATTGGGTTCCTGCTGAGTGTGTTTGGGTGTGCGTCAGTGTTTCACAGTCAACAGAATTTATAGGTTGTTTTTGTTGTTGTCAAAGAGCGAGCTGAGAAAATGTGCCGCTAAAGCAGGGTGTCACCTGTAATGGAATTAAATGATAGTTGGAGATGAAAATGGAAATAAGTTTGATAATTATCTTAAGTAATTCTGGACTGGAGGGTGAGATTTAATCAACGCAGCGCTGCAGTCGGCACTTCAGGCTGTCATGAACTCCAGTCAGAGTGATTAGCCAGAGGAGAGACAGGTCCCATTTACTCTGAGTCTCAGGGCAACACATGAGATTGAATCATCTTTTTGCATGAAACACACGCCATTAATGGCCTCTGCACACACACACACACACACACACACACACACACACACATATATCTCCATGCTAATTACATCAGCCTTTCCCAGAGCCAACTAAAAACGGATGAAAAATCTTTCTGTACAGACGTAGACTGTATATCAGAAGCTGATGAAGCCTCCAGCTCTGACAAGTGAAGCCAACACTGAAGTGCCTTAAACCTGCACTCTGTCTAATGGCCAGCAGGGGGCGACTGTACTGGTTGCAGAAAGTCTTCTTAATGTCTTCTTAATTAGATCGAAACACAATGTTTATCTACAATAAGTTCCAGGTAGAAATTCCTCACATCATGTAACATTAAAATCAAACGACGCTGAGCAGATGTTGCCTCAGTTAGTTTGTTTTTATTTGAGTGTAAGTGATATTAGGTTTTTGAAAATGTGGATTTTTTTAGGTGGCTAAAAGAGGGGCGTACTGATATATTGATGCAATGATCAACAATCCAATATCATCGATGCAATAGTGAAAACATTGATCTCTGTCATCATCTTTGGGTTTTGCCTCATTTTTTTGAAATTCTGTGTCACCGTCAAACAGCAGGAGGCAGATAATGACAAGCAGCTGAGAGAAAGACAAAGACAAACGTTATTTACTCAGCTTTAAATCAGCATTGGGGAAATAATTAAGATTTCGTGCGCGCTGTGACACCATTGTGACACCGTCACTGTAACTGTCTGAGAGACAGTTTTTACACAGATTTCATTCAAATGTTTATTTTATATTTTTCAGTAATAATTTAATCAATGTTTTAATTCTTACAGTCATTAAAATGTGTTAAAATGTAATAAATAAGTTGTTTAAAAGGATAACTTTAATTTAAAACTGGCCTAAAATACACTACCTCAAAAAGAATTTTTGGTTAAAAATCCAATGCTTTTGAATGCAAGTTTTATTTTGATGTTGAGTGTCACAGGCCAAATGAACAGAGTTTAGTGAAGGGCACACCTGATGCATTATGGGTCAGGAAACAATAGGCAGCAGAGAGAGAGAGAGAGAGAGAGAGAGACAGCATGCCTGCAGAGAAAAGAGCCAAATGTGGCTGCAGAGGAACAGAGTCTACGGCCTAAATTAACAATATTCTGCATGGTTCAAGAGGCACACACGGTAATGTACCTTTGATTGTGTCATATTTGTGCATAATATTTTTGAAATGCCTTTTGTATGTACTTTTGATATTTTTTGTTGCTGTGTTCACGGACTGGGATCTGTCTATTAACAGATGTTAACATGATAGACTTAATTGCTGGGCCAGTCTAATTATAGACACTTGATAAAGAGACGTTACAAAATGACTGACAGATGTATATTTTGACTCATTGGTTTTATATGTTTTATTTTTTGTAGTTTTCACAGTGTCTGATGAAAGAAAGGCGGCCATAAATCATAAAAAAACATCTGTATGATGTGTGGCCATTATTTATTGGACCGGTGCAGTTAGTCACTCTGGCTCTTGAGTGTGCCTGTCGCACATCTACACTGAAAACAATGAATTTGAGGGTGCAAAAAACACGACATGTGTACTCCCCCGACTCTCACTCCGGTATCTTGTCTATGGCAACATAAGCTGCTCTGTTTCAAGAATGTTCGGCTGAAAAAATGTGCATCGGTCAGGAGATGCCGTGACTTAAACCAACGGTGAGTCAGAAGATGTATAAATAATACATGTAGTTTGTTAAACTATGAGTGTGCTTAAGCTAATGATGAGTGACTAGTTAAAAACAATTGCATTGTCCATGAACCTTGACAGTTGTTACTGAGCTGAATGTTATGCTTAAGTGATGTTGTTGTTAATCTGTGTTTCATGGCTGTTGGGAGAAGTTTTCCTTCAGGGCTTTAAGACAGATAGTTTTATGAAAAAGATGGTTTGGGTTAAAATGAAAAGATTTCCCACACTGACAGAGACCAGAAAGGTCTCTGTCAGTGTGCGATCAGTTTAAAGCAAACTTGACTGCACTGAAGTGGTTACAGCTATTTACATTATCATGTGTCGTTTATATCTTTCATGGCCAAAACCAAAAAGTAGTAGCTTCTCCTGTAACAGACTGTGTTAAATGGGCAGATATTACATCATGTGTAAAGAATCGATTTGATATCTGTCGTGATGATGCTAGTTATTTACACCCCTAGGCTAAAATATGTTTTGCTGGGGCCCCCTCCGCATTTTACATCGTTCAGCTTCCATGTCGTTTATCAAACATGATAGCAAAGCAACAAAGTTTATGTGTTTAACCAAATATCTTTCAACGTTACAGTTACAGCTGAAAATGACAACAGAAATCAACAAGTTTGCCGATATCACACACCTCTGTGACATATTCTTATAGGATGGTTGGTATGATATACTACAAATTTGTGCCCCAAGAGTGATGTTACGTCCTTAACGCACAGTTACGTAATTATGGTAAAGTTATTGACGTTACGTTTAGGAAAAGAAACATGCTAAGGACCTACCTTAAAATGACTCAAAGTTGATTAGAAGTTCACACGGCTCCGAACACATGACTCCACGTCCCGGGAGAAAGTCCGTTATTTTTGTGACCCATCCACCACCCCAACCTGCCTCCTTACAAGCACTCGGGACTGTTTCTTGTTTACTGCCATCAGCACATTGGTCATGTCATCACAACCTTTCAAATTACGTGGGATATGTAGGAATTTGGGTGCATAATGAAGAACTTTGTGAGGACAGCCTGACCTCTGAAATTGTAATCAGCCGCCAGTTGTGACAACAAGTGATTGTTGTTGTTAGTGTGACGTCGAAAGTCAGTTGTGCTGCATCGATTTTGATCCTAATTTGGAAACATAACCTCTTCATCATGAGTCCCACAATGTTGCAACAAAGACAGAGTGCACTCCTGCATCAGTGGAGTCAGTTTGGGTGGAGGCAGTGCCGAGTTTGGCTTTGAACCCTTCTAAACAGACTAACTGCAGTGTTTTAAGTGCTGGTTCAATAGTTGCTGTTGCTGGATAACATTTCACGCCAGTAACCACAACAAACACCACAGTTTCATTTTGGTAAGTGGGCTTCAGTGAACACTGATGACTCAGGAAGCCCCGCTCTGAGAAGGAGCCTCGAACAATGAGGTATTTTTAAATGAAACAGATTGAAACAGTCATAACGCTGAGATGTAAATGGCAGACAGGTTAAAGAGAGATTTTTAATTAAGCCTGCAGTAATTGAAACAGATATTGGCACACAGGAACACGTCTCACTACGAGGAAGGTCTCACCTCCTACCATGTTACTGCAGCCTCCAGGAATAGTTTTGAGAAATTCTGACGGTAATGAAAAATTCCTCTCTGCTTTTCTAAGTGTGTGTGTGTGTGTGTGTGTGTGTGTGTGTGTGTGTGTGTGTCTGTGTGTGTGTGTGTGTGTCTCCAGCTCTGTGTGACAGCAGTGTTAATCAGGTGTTGGTCTTCTGCTTTTAGCTACGTGCATCTCATGTGTCCACAGCCCTGAACATGAGGGAAATGTTCACTCAGATTTGACAAAATTTCCTAAAGACAGAAAGCAACAGTGCTGATTTCATAATAGCTAATAATCTCTTTTTAACCCTTTAAAAATGGACCTCACACAGACCGCAATGGAACATCGTTGTTTGCATGATCCAGTTTAAATAGATCTAAAATAAAAACCATAGTAAGTAGAGCATTCATTCTTTTTGCAGCAGAAAGCTAAGCCTTCTGTCTTCTGTGTCATCATGTCATGACCTTATGTTGCCTTACATTATGTGCCGTGTAAGGCAAGACAGCCTTATTTGAATAGCACATTTCATACACCAGGGCAATTCAAAATGCTTTAAAGACAAAAAGAAGGATAAAGATTTACAGTAAAAGAATAAAGAGAAAAAAGATATAAAAGGTTAAATTAATCACTAAATATTGTACAATAAATAATCACCATTAAATAGCAAACTTGCAGATGAGGTGCAAAGATAAACAAGATTAATTAAAATGATTTAAAACTGAGTTTAGAAATAAGGTTGCAGTCATGACGGTGGAGCAGGCAGTGTTAATAAAGGAAAGTTTTTAGCTTTTTAGCTTTGTCATCTGCATAGTTATAGTCCTTTATTATTCTGTATGATTTGGCCTGATAGAAGCATAAAGAGATTAAACAACAGGGGTCCCAAAATGGACCCCTGTGGAACCCCACATGTCACGGCCATCTGCTCTTATAGTTACCAGTTGAGACAAAGCACTTCCTGTCATGAGGATGTGACTTGAACCATTCAAAGACAGTTCCTGAGAGTCAATCAATTATTGTGGTTTATTGACTTACATGCCCTTTTCGCTTGGGTTGTTCAGATTTTAGGGATACGACGCATTTGCAGATACTCCAAGAAATGACGTCACAATAAGCAAAACTCTAAACTCCTAAAATCATGAAGTTTGTTCATCATTTGAATTTCATACAGGACTTATTTTCAGAAGATTCATGTCATTGTATTTTATATTTCTTTAAAAACATACTTTAAGATGTGTGTTTGAATTTTTGGACTGGATTTTGTTGGATCAATAGCATCTCCATCAGGCCAACACTGTCACATTATTCAATATTTTTTAATCATATTCTCCCACAGTTTGAGTTAATCTCCACTAAATGTCACACACAGCATGACTCACATATTCAGACTCATCTGTTTTTGGAAGAATAAAGATAAAGATGCACAAACAGAAAGGGAGAGATGACTTAATGCCTCACTTAGAAATAATTCCCTTGTTTTTATCAGCAGTAAAAATTGTAGCCAAATTCTAGCGGCTTTTATAAAACAGACAGCGTTTCAGTTTAATTTATCTTCTTTGGATGAAGACATAAAAAGCTCTGTTTGCTCCCTGACTCTCAGATTCAGGTCTTACATCACTGACAGTGTGGTGGACGGAGAACGGGGGCATGATCAGGCCCAGCTGGACCTGGCAGCTCTGGATCTGATCTGAACTTTAGCTCACCGATCACGATCAGAAAAAGACACTGAAGTGGTGAAACCAGCCATCGCTGCTTGTAAGGACGGAGCGTATATAACATGTAAATCAACTGGCGGGCAGTTTGTTATTGTCCATTCAACAAGAGTAGTCGTGGTTGTGAATTGTGAAAACAAAGCAGGAGGATTAACAAGGCTTACTGTTCGTTGTCTGGCTGCTGAACAACACCTCCTTTCAGTGCGCTCAACAAGTCCACTCAGTGGTTTGAAATGAGGCAGCTGCACAGCTGAACGTCTGGAGCGGCCGGCAGATCTCCACTCTGCTTTACGGCCAATGTCTGAGACCCCTGCAGAGAGAGCTGTGAGGTAAACACTGTGGAAGCACGCACTCTCAGGGCAGGGCTATATTTAGCAGCACAAGGACGAGACATCTCTCTGTAAAAAGGAATTTACTTTATTTGCCCATCAGCTGTGTTTGATTGAAGTCGTACTCTGGATAGAGCGAGACAGGAGACAGAGAAGCAGATGGAGATGCATTATTTCAAGATCACCACCATCAGTGACTGAACAGCTGCTTCATGCAGATATCATATTTACAGCAGTCTTATTTTTCATCCATCATCACAGTTGTAGTTGTCGCCACACTTTCTACTCTTCTGACTACTCAGAACGCCCGTTACCACCAAACCCTTTCAGTCCAGTACCTTTGGAACCAACAGTAACCCTTCAGACATGGTACCTAGACCCTCGGTCTGTTCAGACAGTCCTCTTAAATGTGGGCGGGGTTGTTGTCACTCACTGCTCCGTCCAGCACTCGCTGTATTTCCTCATCAGCGGTGACACAGATGGAAGTCTGCACCTGGTTTATCGTCCACAGAACGAGGCTGCACGCCCACATTTTCACAACAAAATAGAACAGGCTGCAGTGAGAGTCTCTCTCCATGGGATATTTAAAAATAGCAGCTTTGTGCATTTAGTCCTTCTCAGGCAAGCTCAGGGGTTTAGTGTTGCTGTAGCCCACAGGAAGTGAGGATTAGATTATATGACCTTCACATAATCTGGTCGAAATTAATATGTATAAACACTTGAAGATCAACTCATTACTAAAAGTGTGTGTCATATAAAAACTGAAGTGATGGTCAAAGTTGTCACAGTGAAATTTAAGGTGTGCTGATGGATTCACGTCATCAACTCATGCATTGAGTAACATTACAAGTTAACGTTCCACCTTAAAAGTCGCCGGCAGTCGGCCCAGTGAATGAAGTTATTGTTTCTCAGACTCCAGCTGCTGTGAGAGGCAGCAAAACATCCTTTCATTTTATAGTTACAGTTTACTAATAAAACTCTCCACAGTATGAACAGTGGTTACATGAGCCTCAAAACCAGACACAACTCAGCCCTGAGCAGAGTGACCGTCCTCTACTGACCAATCAGACTGCAGTGTTCACAGCTCCACCTTTTAGTACCAGATCTGTGTGCTAGGTACATGGAAGTAGCTACATGCCCATTAGCCCACAGCGTCATTAACAGGCGGCTCGCTCAGTGTGTGACGTGCACTTGTAGATAAAATATAGGCCTATATTAATGAAGGTTCATTAGTACGGTTTGTATTTCTCTGTAATGTAGCACAGTGTTAACAATGTTACTGATACTATTCTTTCTCACACCTTCAACTCAAACCACCAAAATATATCATTTAATCATTACATTCATATCAGAAACATGCAGGAGACTAGTCGACTGATGGACCTAATTTATGACTATTGTTTGACGAGGAATATTCTTGGTCAGGGGGCAGCTCTACTGGAGAGGCTCCATACAACATTCAGTGTCTTTAAGGAGCAGCGAGCGAGGAGCAAGATGTTGACTGACAACCAGCGAGTAAACAACTGCCTGTTTGTCCACCACTGCATCAGTCTGTCTTTCTGCCTCCTCTGGGTTTTTCATCCTTTTTCCAAATGGCTCGTTTAATTTTCACAGTGTTGGAAAGGAAATAATGAGGTCTCGCTGAGGTTTTGCTTGACCACAACATTGTTTGCCATGGAAACTCACAACACACTGTTAGACGCCCACACACACACACACACATATATACATGATCACTCCTCACCTTGAATAATAATACATTTACCTTCTGTCTGCCTGTACCAGTGTCTCCTTCTGTCTGTCCGCCTCTGTTGCCGTCTGTCTGCTGCCTGCTGATTGGCTGGCTGTGACCGCTGCACCGACAGATTTATTGGCTGCCTCCCACCTGTGCTCCGACAGCCAGCAGAGAGAAGTTGAATGTAGACTGAGGTTGTCTGTTCCTCGTCTGCTTCTTCTCACCAGCAGGCAGAGCGAAGCAGGGAGGATATTAGCCCTGATCTAAATTTACATTTATGTGTCAGGTAAGGACGTGAAGGATAAGGCAGCCAGTTAAGGCGAACACTGGATTCCACCAGGTTTTATTGTGAAGCAGCTGGTGGCCGACACTCAGCAAACACTTGATGCGACAAAATCCTAAAGCCACTTTTTAGCAGTATATTAAAACCCTGCAGAACTGCTGTCTGACAGAGAATCAGGCAAAGAGCAGTTATTGGAAATGTAACGCTGCTAGTTTCGAACCCATTTTCCTACCTGTAGGAAGTCATTGATTGGCCGTCTTGTATCCTGCTGCTTTTGTTGCAAAGCTCTCACAGGCGTTTCTTTACACTGATCAGCTCCTGGAGACGACTCAGGCTGCAGAGGAAGGCTGATGGTTTCAGTATTATTTGTAGATGAAAGCACAGAGAGGCAGTAAAGCTTTACAGAGACTTGATGCAGAGCAGCTAAAACACCCCGACTACAGAAAGCAGAAGCTTTTTTATGATGCATATTTTTGTGCATTTTAACCCTTTTAACTTGGGAATTTTCCTAGCCGACCAACAGTTGTCATTACGATCCATTAGTGGACTAGTCTCCTGCATGTTTCTGATATGAATGTAATGATTAAATGATATATTTTGGTGGTTTGAGTTGAAGGTGTGAGAAAGAATAGTATCAGTAACATTGTTAACACTGTGCTACATTACAGAGAAATAGAAAACCGTACTAATGAACCTTCATTAATATAGGCCTATATTTTATCTACAAGTGCACGTCACACACTGAGCGAGTCGCCTGTTAACGACGCTGTGGGCTAATGGGCATGTAGCTACTTCCATGTTTCAGATGATACGTCATGTTTGTAGTCGACCAATGAAGATGAGTTTACATATCACCTTGGGTTCGTCCTTCACCTTCTCAAAATGATCCCACACTTTGGATTTCCTGCCCGACATGTTATTAACTAGCCTGTGGAATAACCGCAGGTACCAGCCCTGGAGATTAGGGGCCATACACATGCTGTGTCTTTGACCGCCTGGAAAACATGAGGTCAGGCAGTGGGTAGCATTAAACAATAACCGGGTAATGACCGGCCACGTATCATGCCAACATGAATAGACGGCTTTTTTCATCGGTGTCTGAAGCCGGAAGTCACTGACCAAGTGCTGGATTTTGACAACTTTGGAGTGAGTGAGACAAGAGCGGCTGTGGCTCAGAGGTAGAGCGGGTCGTCCACTAATCACTTTCCACCAAGCAGTATGGTACGGTTCAGTTCAGTACACTTTTTTTAAAGGAGGTTGTTGGGTTGGTGCGGGGAGCAGTGAGACCTGGCATTAGGGGAGCAGCCAGAGCTAGCCAGTGAATCTGGATGAAAAAAAAAAAAAAGTCAATTGGGGGCCAGCAGGGGGAACTACTAAGCAGGGTACCTAACTATTTGAGATCAGGTGGAAAGATCCACCAATCAGTCCTCTCAGGAGAAAATCCAGGAAGAGTAAGGTTATTTAAGTGTGTATTGTATTGTATTGTATTGTATTGTAGTTATGTAGCGTGTGAAATAGAGTATGGTGAATGTGCTAGGGAAGGTAGTATCAGCACTGTCTCTACCTGGAGCTCGCATGTACGGAGCCTGGGTTTGGTTGAAGGTGGCAGTGCTGTTTGGGCTGAGAAAGCCATGTGTAAGTAAGGTAAAGGAGGTTGTTGGGTTGGTGCGGGGAGCAGTGAGACCTGGCATTAGGGGAGTGTCTCTGGGACGCCAGAGATCACTGTCTAGCCTCCTGGAGGTGTCGTGGGACCAACTAGACGAAACACTGGTGAAAGGAGGTTCCCACCTGATGACTCCAAAGATCATAGGGATTAGGAGGTTATTCACTGAGTGCTGATCCTCTCTCTAGAGCACAAACTTCTTGTGTTTATTTGAACACAAAGAGCAGATCATCATAGTCCAATAAAGGTAAAAAAAAGTTGCCAAAATCAAGTGTTTCCTTGTCTTGAGGGAGAAACAGGATTTATTTCTGACAAAGAAACTAAATTAAAGCTTGAAATCAAGGTCTTCAGTGTGTGATTTGATTATCCATAATAATACCCATACTTATATGTCGTGACCATTTCAATTTCAACCTCTTGAGCAGTTTGAAATCTTAGGAAGATAAGATGTTAATTTGTCGCATCTTACACTAGTTGAAGTCAAGCTAAATGGAACATCAAAGGCATGCTGCAGGAATTCAGGGGTTTGTACTGAAGGGGATGAGCAATAGATGACTGTGTCATCTGCATAAAAATGGAAAGCAGCATTTGATAAATTATCACAAAGACTGTTTATCTAGATGTCTCGGCAGTTTTTCTGCATTTGAATGGGAACAGAAAACGTACAAAGCAACAGCAGAAGCATGATTTATTCTTGAAGCAGGACCAGAGCTGTTTTGTTGTTTGCTCTTGTCCCTCTGTTTCCCTGTGTCATTGTTATCAGTGTTAATCCCTCCGTATGTCTATAATTTCCCAGATGATTTGTGTCCTGTGGTGTTTAATATGTTGGCTCGCTGCTTCCGTCAGTGTAAGGCCCCTTTTCTCCCTCAGAGCGAGTAAACCTGTGCATAAAGACCCCGTTACAGTAAATTTACATTTAGTCAGTTTGAATGCGGACTTGTTTTCAATCCCTCTTAACTGGCTTCGCTTAAACTCATTTTAAAACCATGTGATGTGTGTTTTTGAGCAGCCCACATGTTCACAGCTTTCAAATTGAGTCGTAGCGTTAACTTCAGTCTTCAAATATTAATGCAGGCTATAACTTACACACTGGAGATAATGAAGTTTTGAAATTAATCTGGGCACTTCAAAAGCACTCTGATTCATTTTCTTTCTCTCCCTTTTTTCATTTTAATCCAAATCTTTTTTTTGTCTCCTTCCCCTGACTCCTCTGAATCACTCTGGCCCCTGAATTGTACACTCCTGCCTCCCCTCGCTGAGCAGCGTCGTCACTCTCAGGCTGTTGCTGGCTTTACAATGACTGTGATCATAGCACACAGACGAGAGCAGGGAAAACAATGAAACACCCATTTCTAAAAATACATGAGATTATGACAGAACCAGCAGCAGTGATGTGTGAGAAGGAAACAATGAAAGAATCAGTAGAAAAGGTGATTCACGCGGATTATGCTTCTGATAAATTTAAATGATCTGCTCTCACAGGGCTTAGAAGGAAGACGCTTTAATGTTTTTGAGTCCAGATGTTGTACTGGAAAACACGTGTTTAATCCCACCACTTCCTTCTCGCTTCATCTCGTCTCAGAGTGCTGCGTACTGTCCTCTGTTGTCTACAAACACGTGCATGTTTGGAAAAAGGATCATTCTTCTTGCAGCACACAAACATATAAAGTATTGTGGCGAAGCGAGGAAATTCAAATGTAACCTTTGCTGTGTGCCCGTGATGTAAAGCTCAGTGCTGCACGGTGACACGGGGCCACGCCAGTCATCTGCTTTAAATGCATTGGCATGGCTGAGTATGAATTCATAAGGCCGTTTGAATCAGATAAAATAGGACTGATGGTTCGCCATCTCCAGCCTCCTCCACAATACAACACCGTCATTTGTTTGCGCCTCAGTGTGACTCATGTTTATTCCCAGTGGACCAGTGACCTCTTGTAGCTGTGTGAATAATGCTATTACCCACTGAGCTCCTCTGCTGCCTGACACAGATAAAGACACTCTGTATAACTCTTGATTGTGTTTTGTAGATGAAGAAGTGAAGAGAAGCCAACTGCCTCGGTCACAGTTCTTCTTTGCATTGTTCAGCTGGAAGATGAACTTTCAAACAGCGTGAGACATTCTGTCCTTTGAGACAGAAGTTTGGGAGTTTTTTTATGGATTTTTAAGTCTCAACACATGAAAAAGTTGCTCAGTTTGGTGGCGGTGAGGGCAGCTCAGAGAATGCTGCTCCTAAAAAAGGCTGCACGATATCAGGAAGATCTGTCGAAAGGTTGGGTTTGAGCCAGGAGGGAGCCGGTGATGTTGAGAGCGGTTTCAAGGCGAGAGAGAATGACAGAATGGGTGATGGTGTCGAATGCTGCGCTCAGGTCAAGTAGGATGATTATGTGCAGTTTGCCGGCATCAGAGGAGAGGAGAAGGTCGTTTGTGACTTTGAGGAGGGCAGATTCAGTGCTGTGGTGGAAACAGAAACCAGGCTGTGAAGGATTGGGAACAGTTGTCAAGGAGTTTGAGGAGTTTGTTGATTGTAGTGAAAAGTTTTTTGGGGTTTCCGAAGCCAGACTGTATGAGCTGAGAGTAATAGGTGGAACAGGCATGTCAGAAGGCGTCTTTATATTTTTGAAGGTGGTCTTTGTAGGCTTGACATTGAATTGAGGAGTCTTTCTAGCTGATGGTCCCGGGTTTTCATCTGGCGAAGTTCAGCAGTGTACCATGGAGCAGAGTGGTTGAAGGAGATGTTTTGGTTTTGATGGGAGCAAGCTGGTCAAGGCAGGAGGAGAGGGTGTTGTTGGTAATCATTTTAAGTAGGTCGGATGTGGTGTGGGGGTCGGGCGGAGGGGAGGTGGACATTTTATTCATGAGAAGGGATGAGAGAGAGGACGAAGAGATGGAGTGGAGCTCGCTGAAGTTGATTGTTCGTTTTTGTTTAGGCATGGAGGCGGGCAGTCAGTGTCAAAAGTGATCGCTAAGTGGTTAGAGATGGTGAGATCAGAGCCAGGTAGTTGGTGTATAGTGGGACCAGTGGAACAGACCAGGTCCAGTATGTTGAGTGAGGTTGAAGCAGTTTAGTGTTTCAATGAAGTCGGTGTTAAAGAGCTAATCTAGTGAACCCAAATGCAGACAGAGACAGAGACTGGGAGCAGGATCAAAGAGGTACTTTATTTACAGATAAATGAGTGGAGGAGTAATAGGTGGATAAAGTCGGAGGCAAGGAAACAGGGCAGGGGAGCTCAGAGGCAGGGTGACCAGGATGATGCTGAGGGCACGAGGATACAGGTATTAGCAAGAGTATCAACAGACAAGGAAGGCTCGAACGGGACTGACTGTGGAGCTGAGCGTATGATCAAGCAGCGTGCTGAAGTTGGAGCCCGGTATTTGAAGCAGAGTAGATCGTAGATGATAGCAGCTGCTGCCTGACTCCAGCACACCTAATTCCACTCCTGCAATCAGAGGGAAAGAGAGAGGGAGAGAGGGAGAGAGGGAGAGCTCCTGGCTAGGAGGGAGAGGAGGCTGCCGCAGAGGGTGTGACAGAATATTGCGATGACAATAAGACTCATGATAAATAAATATTGAAGAATGCAGTTTTAATGTCTCTGTGATAGGTAGGGGTGGGGCGGTTCATCAGTTTGCAAAACATGTGGCAGTAAATTAAGCTTCACCTGGTGGAAGCGTGAATTTCTCCAGAGAGAGAGCTGCAGCTGAGAACCTTGCCTACAAAGTGGAAGTGACGTCTCACAGGAAAAAAAGTGCAGCGACACTCGAAGTGAAAGCATCCCGGAGCGCTTTGTCAAGACAGCAGCAGAAAGCACCAGTGGTGCCAGCAGGATTATATTTCATAGTACGCACAGGAACCACCTCCCCAGATCAGCCCTCAAAGTAACTGAAAACAAAATGTTGTGTGTCCCAATTTGTCTTCATTCAGAGGAGCTAAGCCAATAACAGCACCACCTGACTCTCTGTGCGTCCTGCAGTTCAGCCAGAAAGACGCTCATGTGGGTCACCTGGGCAAGAGGGAACAATAGACATGATGTCGTTTGATCAAGAGATGATGCAGCAGCTGGGCAAGTGGTGTCCCACCTGTGTCACGGAGAACAGTGCTGGATATTCATCCACCTGAACACTCGACTTGAGCGGCTGATTTTCCAAGCTCCTCCTCTCCGGCTGAAGTCGACCTAATCAGTGTAATCAGATGCTGGAGTGATTACTGGGAATGTGACTCTGCAGCTCCTGATGGCACATGATTAGATCAAACTACTGGAGTCAGTGAGGAGTGTTTAAAATATGTCACAACTTTCCATTCAGACAGAGAGCAGTCCTGCGTGTACGATGGAAGGATGAAATGTTCCTGCTCGTCTGTTGTGTGTTAACAGAGACACAGTGAGGCAGACATAAACAAGAGCACCCACAACCTCTGTGCTACCTGAGTACAGCATGTTGCACAGGAGGAGACGGAGCAGGAGGTGTTATCTCACCTTCTCTGTCACAGCACAGGAGGGGAGAGGAGACAAAAGGAGACTCGCTGTCTTTGGTGTGCACAGGGACAAGCTGACTGGGTGATAAATGATCGCTGAGGGGGACAGACGCACAGGCAGGCACGTAGAGGAGAAATATCTGAAGTCTTACTCTCAAATAATAAAATGCATTATCTTACGAAACACCTGTATTATCTCCTCCACCTTTATTTATATACATTTCATGTCTGAGGAGGATGCAGCCGGTGACATGGAGGCGCTTTCACCTGGATTCACCTATTGAGTCAGTGCCAGGAAGCAAGTGGGTGGTTTCAGATCTTTCAGAGGAGCAGATCAGGCAGAAAGGCGAGAGCGCGCATGATGTCGATATATGTGGCTGGATGCACGACATGGAGAGAGACAGGGACAGACACGGAGAGGGAAGGAGGTGACATACAGCTACGCCTCGTGGTGACACGCCCAAGAAGAGCTGAGGGGAAAGAAATCCAGGCTGTGACGACGTGTCTTAAAACATGACTACATTTGTGGGGATAACTGAGGGAGGAGCTCATCAGACGATCAGCATGGGAACGTTGATGAGGGAATGATCCCGTGATGATCTGATTTCTGGTACATTTTTTCCCTCCATTATAATGCATCAGTGTCATACTCAGTGCTCAGTTAGGTCATCCTGGACCACATTCTGTTCTGTATAATGATGTCACACACAGATACAGGGGGGATTAAAAGACCTTTTGAGTGGTTGTCATGTTTAAACCAAATACTACCTGCTGACACCTTCCATTAATGCCAGTCATTATCCAAAGCATGCAGTCGTTGCCATTAATGTCTTGCTAAAAACAGCTACTTTTGATCACACAATCGCTGCTGAGAAATGCTGTTGATGTCTCGCTAAAAAACTCCTACATGTGGTGGCAAAATCGCTGCTGGAAATGCCATCAGTCTCACTAAAAACAACTGCTTTTGGTCACACAATCACTGATGGAAATGCTGTTGATGGCTTACTAAAAAACACCCGCTTTTGGTGGCACAATTGCTGCTGAAAATGCCGCCAGTGTCTCGCTAAAAATCAACTGCTTTTGGTCGACAATTGCCACCGGAAATGACGTCAAATCTTGCTAGAAACACCTGCTTTTAGTGGCACAATCACTGCTGGAAATGCTGTGGATGTCTCAGTAAAAAACACCTGCTTTTAGTCGCACAATTGCCACTGGAAATGACGTCAAGTCTTGCTTTTGGCCGAGCCATCACTGCTGGAAATACTCCCAATAACTAACTAAAAATGAACTGCTTATGGTGGCTGGAAATTCCAGCTGTTTTGCTAAAAAAACAACTACTTGTTGTCGTACAATTGCTGCTGGAAATGATGTCAAATCTTGCTAGAAACACCTGCTTTTGGTGGCACAGTCACTGCTGGAAATGCTGTGGAAGTCTCAGTAAAAAACACCTGCTTTTGTTGCACAATTGCTGCTGCAAATTAAGTCAGATCTTGCAAAACAAAAATCCTGCTTTTGGCCGAGCCATCACTGATGGAATTACTCCCAAAAACAAACTAAAAATGAACTGCTTTTGGTGGCACAGTTGCCGCTGGATATTCCAGCAATCTCGCTAACAAACAACTACTTGTGGTCGTACAATCGCTGCTGGAAATGCTGCCGATGTCTTGCTAAAAAACAACCGCTTTTTATCACACATTCACCTGGGAAAATGCTGTTGAATTCTTACTAAATAACACCTGCTTTTGGTTGCACAGTCTCCGCTAGAAATGCTGTCAATCTTGGTAAAAAACAATTGCTTTTGGTGACACAAAGGCTGCTGAAAATGCCGTCACTCAGTACGTTTACATGGACAGTTTAATTCCACTTTTAATCGGAATGGAAGGCCATTCCGATTAAAAGTGGTCATGTAAACGGTCATTCCGATTGAAAAACGGTCATTCCGATTGAAAATTAAATCCGATTAAAGGGGGTGGTTTATTCCATTCGTCATTCCGAATGAAAGAATTTTGTGTGCATGTATACACTCATTCCTCTTTAAGTTCATTCCGGTCGTTCTGCGCATGCTCGTTTCCTTGCCCTTCTGGCGCGATGACGTATATAGCGCGCATAGCAACGGGCTGCATAGCAACGGGCTGAGATTGAGCAGTCGGACTCGTTGCACTCACCGGTTTCCATTCGCCACAGCACGGTCTTCTATCTCCCTTCTTCGACCTTCTACCTCCCTTCTCCTCCTCAACAGACGAAGCATTAGCAGAACAAGGTTGTTGTCGTACTGCTGCTTCAAGAATATAAGCAAACACACCCGAAAAAGGCACTAAGAACGGTACCGTCAAGCATCTTGTTATCCGGAGCGAGGACTACAGTGTTTTCTTCCGGTAAACGTAAACACGTAACATCCGCCCCGCCCCCTATCCAATCAGAAACCTTCCCTGCCCCAAACCTTGCACAGACCTGAATAAAGGCGATTGAACTGATCTCCCATGTAAACCCTCATTCGGAATGAATATTTCCCATGTAAACTACCTGGAAAGACTTTAATTCAGAATGATTTCATTCAGATTTATTTCATTCCGAATGAGAAGCCATCATGTAACCGTTGCCAGTGTCTGGCCAGAAAAACAGCCAGTTTTGGTTGCACAGTTGCTGCTGGAAATGCCATGTCTCGTTAAAAACACCCACTTATTTTAGCTTTTGGAATATTTTGTTGAGTTATATATACTTTCAAAATGAAATGCTCGGGGAGTACACCGACCCAGACGCCAGAATATGTGTTGGCATTGTATGTTTCACCAAACCAGGGATAAGTAACATTTGTACGCTGTTGTGTCACGTTAATGTTAAAACTTTATATTTTTGACTTCTCCGTGGTCCATATGTGGTAATGTTTAGGCACAAAAAACACTTGGTTATAGTTAGAAAAGATCATGTTCGGGCTTAAAACACCTGTCTTTTGTGATAAAAATCACCATTGGAAATGCTGCCCGTGTCTCACAAAAGAAAACACCTATGTTTTGTAACATTATTCAGCATCATAGCTACATATAAAGTGCAGGTTTTTGTTTTGTTTTGTCTTCGTCTGTCTATTTTATATGTATATCTTTTGTGTTATTTCTGAAAATCCCAATAAAACTAATTTTATTTAAAAAATACCACCGATTTAATGCTAAAAAAACGATCACTTTCAGTGGTACAATCACAGATGGAAAATTCATCAATCTCGCTAAAAACAACCGCATTTTGTCGCACAATTGCTACTGGAAATGCCGTCAATGTCTCGCTAAATATCACCTACTTTTGGTGGCATAGGCGCCGCTGTAACTGCTGTCAATCTCACTAAGAAACACAGCAGCCTCCAGATGTTGACTCCACTAAACTCACTCCAGTGTGCAGCTCTGTCCTGCTCTATTACATCTGGGATTACACTTGTCAAACAGATCAGTCCTCATCCTAAACACTTTTTCAGTTACTTGCCCACACAGAGCAGGTCAACAGCTTAGCGCATTTGTGATCCGTTTATCTGGCTATTTGGTTCATTTTATCCAGATTGTATGTGATCACACAGACAAAAAAAGTTATGTCACGATTATGGCTTAATGCCAGCCAGGTAGAAAAGTAGCCATCTGAAGGCAGCAGGTATCTGTTCTATCTGGAGTCTCTAACTGGAGTGACGTTGCACACTGTCAGTCTCCAGTAACACGCGGCAGCTCTGCTGGTTAAAGCACCAGATTGTTGTAAAATAGCTACAGAAGCCTCTGTGCAGATTTGCTGCAGTGTAAATCAACAGGTGTGTTAGAGATGCGTGCATTGAAAACAATAAACACAGCCCCATAAAAAATCGTAGATCAATTAAAACTTCTCTCTCTGCAAAGACGTCCCTCAGGTCCATGCAGTCCTGCCAGTCCTCCCCTGGTGTCTCCGTCCAAACTGCCTGGAGCTCCACATTTCTAATTACAGTGGCTGTGATGAGCAACATGATGTGATGATCAAGTTTTTTACCCTCTTATTTATAGAGAACGCCTTCATGAACCCTTAAAAAAACATGTAAAATATTAATTTTCTGTGGTATTATTATCTACTTTGAGTTTGGACTCAGTCCCGATGTGTTTCCCAGCTAATTAGTCCCAGTTCTGCAGCATCTGTTTCAAAGAAAATATTCAGGCGGTGATGCAAACACAACCTCCTCTACTTCTGCATGTTGAAACTTCTATTACTTAACGCTTGCAGCAGTTATTCTGACTGTCATCTTTCAATCGAGACCATATATGTGCATGTACTCCTGCTCTCAGTTTTACTTTGGGGACGTCTTCGACTGGTGTTTTAGGCAGATTCCACAGGAACTGTAAGAGTGAAGTCGCAGTGTGAAGATTAAAGAGGCAACTGTCTCTCTCCCAGATCGTCAGATGTGGCAGAGTGAAACACCTGACAGGCATAGCAACAGCAACCAACTGTTGAAGCTCTGATCATTCTGCAAAGTTACAATAACAAGAGTAAAAAGTCAGTTTATATCTGTGTGTGTCTCAGATGACGTCCTCAGCCCTCCGTCCTGCTGGTTACTGTCCAAGCAGGGGTGGGTGACCTCACTGTGGAGCGGGGGTGTGTCTCTCTGTAGCGTGGGATTCTGGGCTGAAGCCAAACACATCATGAGCTCTCTCAGCATCTCAACTGCTTTTTATTTGCACACTACTACTCTTTCCTTGTGTTGTTTATTGCTCTAAACGGAGGAGGGTGGAGTGTTGCTGCAGAGAGGTGGCGGATTGTCTGGGTAAAGAGCGAGGGACGGGCTGAAGCATGGGAAAGAAACATCTCCCCATGTTTGTGTCACGTCAGACGGAGGTTAGGGAGGGTGTGTTTCTCACTGAGTGCAGACAAACACAGGGAGGGGAGGAGCAGCTGAGCATGGGAGGAGAATATGAGCTGTCACGATTAGATCAGCGGTCTCAAACCACGCGAAGCGGAGAGCTGAGGGCACGGCTGCACCAGCTGTGTTAACTAATTAGCACACTTTCAATCATGGGCTGCTGAGTAGAGCTGGGCTGGTGCACAAACCTCCAGGGCCTCTGTGGGAAGTGGTTTTAGACGACTTACCCACAGACAGTGAGCGGCAGCCTCATCAGCCTCAAGGTGCTTTTTTTTCTCAGTTGATTTGCATTTACAAGAAGAAGTGACTCAAAGTTTTTAGTCAAAGAATACAAACAACCAAAGCCCTCCATCTAAACACAGTGGGCAATATGTTAACTTTCAACAGGGGGGACGGGCTGTCAGAGCAGCATCATGTGAGATGATTTAATGCAGTGGTTTCCAACTGGTGCAGCCACAAGGTCCAGATTTCTCCTTAGTCATTAGTTCAGGGTTCACACACTTTAATACATTCAGTGTCACACTTGCGTTTCATGTCTTCGAGCTAGTTTGCTGTCTCTGTCAAGTGATGGGGTGTTTTCTCAGAGTCCAGGAAGGATCCTCAAACAAATTTCAATGACATTTGCAATGTCCCTATAAGGCGGGTGGGAGGGGAGGCGGATGGTTCCAACTAACCCCAGACTTTCACCACAGAGCCTGGTGTTCACTTCCCGTATAGATGTAGAGCCAAACCATGATGATTTTTTTCTAAAACTACTGCAAAATCTTAGGGCTGCTGTGAAACTGCACTTCACTGGGGCAACAAAGAAGAAAGGGCCGCAGAGGAGACACCTGCATATCAATGTAAAGGCCCTGACACACCAAACCGACAGTCGGCCGTCGACCAAAGTCGGGCTGTCGGTGAGCGTCTGTCACCCAAGTTTTTGTGGTGTGTCCCGCACCATTGGCACTTCGGCGTCTGCAGTTTTTCGGCTGATTGAGCATGTTGAATCGGCGGCGGAGCCTGTCGGTGAGAGAGATCACTGATTGGCTGTTCAGGTTTTATTTCCTCGCCCCTGTAGTGAGTGAATGTGCCTGTAGTGAAACCGGGGCTAACCGGTGCTTCCTCCTCAGGCTCCACTTCACTCAGCTGCCCCACAGACCCGCTGCTTCTTCCCACTTTAACCTGAATAACAAACCGGAGCTAGCTGGGAGTGGCTAGCAGAGCGTTAGCCACAGCATGACCGGAGGGAAGCACAGCCAGTTAGCCTCCGCTAGCTTCCCAGCTAGCCCCGGCTCTCTGTTTGGATCCAACTGGAGCACTGAGCCCTGGTTTGTTATTCAGGTTAAAGTGGGAAGAAGTAGCGGGTTTATCGGGCAGCTGAGTGAAGTGGAGCCTGCGGAGGAAACACCGGGACCGTCTGGATGTAATAGTCCGTGGAGGTGCTGCGGTGCTCGGCTACACAGATAGGAAACCCCTCAGCTGACAGGATGTACCACTCTCTCACTCCGCTCTCTCTCACGCAGGCGCAGAACGTACGTGCTACTTGGCCGTCGGATGTAGTCCGTGTAGTGTGTTCAAATGCAGCTGACACAGGGCGACGTGAGGCGACATAGATGACGCAACAGTTGGCTTTCATCGCCGCTAGTTCTTTGATGTCAGTTTGGTGTGTCCGCACCTTAACTGAGCAAGAAAGTCACAAAACGTCCACAGACTGAGATCAGTGCAACAATAGTGTATTTATTTAGGACACTTGTGCACAAAAAGGAGATAAGGAGTGAGTAACAACAGCAGCAAACGTTTCAGTCCTTCCCTGAGCACTGATGAGAGTTAAGGACTGAAACATTTGCTGCTGTCTTTTATCACTTTTTTGCACTTTGAGCACCTTTTTTTGTGCACAAATGTCTGAAATAAAATGAAAAATGTTTTTGCATTGATCTCAGCCTGTGGACCTCTTTGTGGCTTTCTAGTTCAGTTACGTTGGTGTGCAGGTACCTTTCCCTTCAGCCCTTTTTCTAAAACTCAAGAGTCTGTCACAGCATCGCCTGTTTCTCACCTCAGATGTTTTCAGAAACATATTTTAGTGACTGTTTGGCTGTAAATGGGACAGTTTGCTCCAGCTGCCATGTTGAAAACAGTCGAGCCAAAAAGCACCACCCACTGGCCGGACCAACTCTCATTTTACAGCTGAACAGTACACTAAAATATGTTTTTTATGTCTAATGCAGGATGTTTTTTGTCTTTCTTAACACTTGTGGAGGCGTGTCACCTTCAAAATGGCCTCTCATTGTGTCATGTGGTCACCCACCTGCAATCACTTATTAATCAGCTTATAAAATGTTTGCTTGACTCCTGTCAGCCCTTTTTGCACCCTGATGAAGACCTGAGGGTTGTTTCAATGTAAAGCAGCATATTTTCTTCCCACACTAAAGTATAAACAGAGTCTTGATTCAGATTTGATCAGCGCTGTTTAGTTTGACAGTTTGACCTCAGTCCATGAGCAGTGATTGACATGATTGACAGCTGCGTTAGAGACTCATCTGCTCTGATTGCTTGTTTCATTCAGCCACAGAGAATTATAGCAAACGCCATTAGAAGCACAACATGATATTTTTCTCATGCTACTGTCAGTAAACAGTTCAGCGAATACGAGAACAAGTTGTTTTAGTAAAAGTTACCAGCTGCTGCTTTAAGTGGCCGAAACACCAGTGAATTGATTAACATCTTATTGAATACGGTTGTTTGCTGAGTGTTTTGGTCCATGCTAATTTCCATGTGTGAGCGTGTCCTGATGTTACGGAGAGCAGCTGTGCTGAAATATCCAGATTTCCCGCAGGGTATGTGTAAAGGTAGTGACGGTGACAGTGATGCAGAGGGTGGAGGCGACCGCAGGGAAACAAGCCAACCTAATTACAGCACAATAAATTCTGTGGGAACCTGGCACTGATTCTGTCGGCCAGTTTGGTTTAATACGCAGCAAGAATAATACACAGAGTGTCTAAAAACCCTCAGCAGCAGTTATTTATTGTACCTTCACAGGTATATGGGTTTATGTTGACTGTTTCTCCTGCCCTGATCGTAAAGTGCTGAAGGGAGCAGAGTTTTGTTTTGGTCACATTTGAACTGGAGATGTAAGTGATTGCCAAATAAACTGCAGCGACATGCTGAGGTCTCCTGAGGATCACTGGCTGTGTAGTTCATGGGAGATTTCTTCAAATCCCATCACACAGAGGGAGGTTCATAATAGAAAAACACAGTGATGTGAAAGAGCACATAAACCAGATAAGAGCTGTCCGGACTGTTAACATGCTTTAACAACATGTCACATGGGCCACAGTACTTAAAGTGAGTCAGTAGTGTGTGTCCCATTGTAAACCACGGCTGTGTCTCAGGGCTTTGTGGATAAACCTGAGCTTCCATAGTTCCAAGTTGGAGGCAGCATGGTTGCGCATCAGTTATGCCACCATTTGTTGGAATTAATTACAAGCACGAATTCTTCACTAGACTTACTGGACAAAGATTTAAACGCAACCGTTTTGTTTTTGCTTCCATTTTTTACAGGTTTAAGTTAAAGATCTGAGAATTTTTAATGCACTCAATAGATATATTTATGTCAAATTTTGGTCACAAATTGAGCATAGTTAGTTCAGGCAGGACACGATGTCAAGCTCAGCTCACATCCCAGCTACATCAGCTGATCCCAAGCAGCCCAATCAACTGATGGATCAGCTGATTGATTGAAAGCAGTGGTGTAATGGAGGGTATATGCAGGTATACGGGGTATACCCTCCTGTTTTTATGGCTGTTTGTGGTATACCCACCCATCAGCCAAAAAGCCATTGGAATATATAGGAAAGTATACCCACTTCTTCCATGGATAAGCTACCCATTTACCGACTGCTACACCCACCTCATCATCTACCACTACACTACTGGTGCAGAGCACTCTCAACAAGATAAGAGAAAAACCATTTTGTTTTCACTATCCACAATTGAATGTTCAACACAAGGAAATGTTTTAAATTTCAGGAACATAAAAACGTTCATGAGTGAGGGTAGAATGGAGCATGAGATGGATCGGTGGTTGGGCGCTTCGTCTGCAGTGACGCAGGCGCTGTGCTTAGCGTCATGGTGAAGAGGGAGCTGAGCCTGAAGGTAAAGCTTCCAATTTACTGGTCCGTCTACGTCCCAGCCCTCACCTATGGTCATGAGCTCTGGGTAGTGACCCAAAGAATGAGATCGATGATACAAGCGGTTGAAATCAGTTTCCTCTGTAGGGTGTCTGGGCTCAGCCTTAGAGATAGGGGGAGGAGCTCGGAGTAGAGCTGCTGCTCCTTTGTGTTGAAAGGGGTCAGTTGAGGTGGTTCAACATCTGATCAGGATCCTCCTGAGCGCCTCCTGTTAGAGGTGTTCCAGGCATGTCCCACTGGTTGTTTTTAGTTATTTTATATTTTATTATTTTAGATTATTTTTACAGTGTGGTATTAGTACTTTTGCTAAAGTTTATTTAAGTCTATTTAAAAGTATGTCAATTTCACCACTGCTGAAGTTTTTCTTCTTTGGTGACACCTCTCTAATTCTTGGGCATGTATCAGAGTCCTTGCACAGTGCACAACACCTGCCCTTATATAGTGTATAGGGGACGTTATTCATCACGATTCATCATCCAGAACACCTGGGTAAGAGCAGATTTGGATGGTTAAGGACGTCTGGTGCATCTAAGTCGACTTCTTTTATTTTTTCTCCTAACAGCAAAATAAAAGAAAATACAGGAGACATTTTAGAGAATGTTGCTACATGAGGCCCAGTGACTCAGGATGACCTCTCAGAACTCTTGTGCTTGGAACGTCTCTTGTCCAAGTCACCAGGAGCAGACTAAACAGGATTAAAACAAGGTTTATTTGGACAGGATCAGGTTTGGCAACAGGTTGGCAGACAGGAGAGGCAAACTAGGCCGAGGGGCAAAGGCAGGCAGCCCATAAACAGGCACTTTACACAGGCACACAGACAAACAGAAGGCTGGAGGGCCGTGACGTAAAACAGAGGGTCTGGCAGAGACCTCAGGCTGGAGGTGAAGGAGATGGATCATCTGGCTGCAGGTGTGCTGGAGGTCAACAGTCAGTCAATATGTTTGAGTTTTGGACTGCTGGTTAGATAAGACAAGACATTTGAAGTCATCACAAAGGACTCATGGAAAATATGATCTTTCACTGTTTAGTGACATTTTCCACATCAAAGCATCAATACAATTAAACCTTTTTCTTGGCCGCAGAGTCGGGCTGTCTGTGTGAAGTCACAGATCCACCCCTCATTCCTCCACAGCTCCACCCTCTCGTCCAAATATGGTCACTTTGGGCTCCAAAAATCCAAGATGGCGAATGCCAAAGCAAAAATGCTGAACTCCAGGCTTCAAAATGGCAGTCCACAAACCAGTGTGTGACGTTACGTTAGCTACGTCCAATATTTATAGAATAAATGTCCGAGGATCACCAGAGTCCTTATGATTCATCCTCTGAGGACCATGAATGTTTGAACAAAATTTCATGCCAGTTCTTCAGATATTCCAGGATCACAGTGGTGGGCCAACTGACCAACAAATCCAAAATCAGCACAGTTTCTGTCTCTTTCAGCCGCCCAGTCCCAAATGATGTTGAGTGACAGCCAGCTCCGAAATCAAACCAGAAATAAAACATAGTGACAGACCACTCTGTGTGACCCTTGGGAGAGTGAGTAAAACATTTTTGGAAGGCTAATTTTGACCCACGCTGGCTGCTTAGCTTTGGGCTGCTCTGGCCTAGATTCCTCTGAAGTCCCTCTGGTACGTGAACAGATAAATATATTCAGCTGTTAGCTGAAGACAATAGTCGGATCCCACAGTCTGCAGCACAGTCACTACTTGTTTGGCCAGCATTGTGCTGATCAGAGCTGTAGGTCTCTGCTGCAGCTCATCTTCTGTCAGTCTACAGTAGAGGCAGATTTACTGCCAGACGGTTAATCCTAAATAAAGCACCCTACTGTGTGTGTCCCTAAACCTCACCTCCCTGTGTGTTATATGTGGGTGATAATCAACACTGGCCTTCACATCGCCCCCCGTGTATTACAAGCATTGTTTTCACTTGTAAGCTGGGATATTAAACTTCTGATCTCAGTTCTTCTTTTTGACGGAGCAGACCCCAGATCAGTCCTTTGTGCTCGGCTCTCTTCTCTGCCAGGCGCCCCACTCGGGTTATTTTTAGCCGGGACCATGTGGTTGGAGAGTATAGCTTTAAGTGTTTTGCTGCTCAACAGCCATTTATCATTCCCCTAACTTCAGTTTCTTAAGCCCCAAATCCCCTCAGTGTCTCTCTGTTTTTGTCTGGGAGCCACACAGCTGCAGTGTTTGTCTGCTTATGTAGTTTAATCAGTGTAGTAGTGTAGTTTTCACTTTCTGTGCACATTAACTCATGCAGTGTGGACTTGTCTTCATTCTTTCCTGTCTTTGCATTGACAGTAGGACTCACCACAGGGCTGTAGTGAGCAGATATAGCTGGTATTGCTTTTTGATTTTGGTTTGAAGGTGCTGATACACCTGAAATTTACACCTAAAGAAATAGTTTGACATTTTGTTTGAGTTTGACGGTTGTTTGCTCTCTTGCTGAAATTAAAAGTTGAAGACTACTACTATAATTGTGAGCTTTAGAGGAGCTCACAGGCAGTTCTTTCTTACTTACCAGGCTAACTGTTTCCCTCCATTTCCAGACGTTGTGCTAAGCTACGCTGCCGGCTCCAGCTCGTAAAATGTACATAACTATTGGACATAACCAACTTGACCCACTGGTTTGTTGACTCTTATTTTGAAGCCTCGAGTTTGGCATTTTGGTCGTCGCCATCTTGGATTTATGGAGCCAGAAGTGACCATATTTGGGCGAGAGGGTGGATCTGACTTGTAGTGACCCCTTGCAGACAGCCTGTCAAATTGGCCTCATAGCTTCATTTTAAACAGACAGATATGAGAGTATTATTCTTCTCATCTCACACTCACCTGGTAGCATGAACAACCGGCCCCAAACGTTACCAACTGAAAATCTGCATTTTGTGGCAGATATGACCGATGGAAGTATGTCGTTGTGTCAGGGTGTAACATCTGGAGGGTCTGCTCTAAACTGGGCACATAAACCAGAACATCTAAAGAAAGAAACAGTGGAGTCCATTATTGTTTGATGTATTGTGCACTGGCTTCTTCACAGTGAATAAATTACAGCCAATAGGACACAAACGTGGTAAAGGAAACATCACCACATTGCTGAGCTGTCACTTTGACAAGTGTGAGGTTGCAGGTTTTATGATTAGTGGAGGTGTTATTGTATATGATTATTATGAGCACCTGCAGGTATGAAACAAGAGTGACCATTAAAATGATTACAAGTGCAACACATGATGAAATATACATACATTTAAGATAATCAATCAGATGCATGGTATCACCATGGCTCTAATATTTCTTCATATGTCCATCTCTAGTTTGAAGGCGGTGCTGTCGGCCCCTCTGTCCAGCGGAGCATTGGATCTGTCCGGTATCCCTCTGGTGCCTCGGGACATGGAGCGTCTGTGTGCTCACCTACAGCGCCACGCGTCCATCGTGGTCAGCCTGGAGCTGGGCTTCACCGAGCTGACGGACGAGGCGTTCCTCCTGCTCCTGCCCACGCTGGCCGCGCTGCCACACCTGGAGACTCTGGCTCTGAACGGAAACAGGCTGACCAGAGCTGTTCTGAAGGAGCTGACGGACGCCCTGAAGGTCAGAAAGTCACTTGTCTTTTTAAGATTCAGTGAAAGAACAGAACATATTTACTGTGCGCCAATAAACAATAACACAAACCATCAGGAGACGTCTCTGCTAAAGAGATCAATGGATAAAGAAAAATAATCTTTATCTTAAAATAATCTTTAAAAGAAAATCTTTAAAATAATCTTATATTGTAATATAATAATATATATATATATATATATATATGTATATATATATGTATAATATTACAATATAATAAGATGATGATATGTTAATACAGTGTGTTGATATTTCTCCCCTCAGGATCCCGGCAGTTTCCCCAGCGTGACGTGGATCGATCTGGGCAACAACGTGGACATCTTCTCCCTGCCGCAGCCCTTCCTGGTCAGCCTGAGGAAGCGCTGTCCCAAGCAGGGGAACCTCCCCACCATCCTTGAGTTCGGAGAGAGTCAGGCCAGCGACCCCCCCGAGAGGCTGAGGGGGCTCGGGGAAGAGGAGGAGACGGACGACACCAACCGGACTGAGAGCATGGGAGAGCTGCGGTCGGAGGTGGAGGAGGAGCTGGACGGAGAGATGGAGATAGAGGAGATGATGGAGGAGCTGCTGGACTTCGACAGGGAGGTGCAGGGGAAGGAGGATGAGGACGAGAGCATGTGGACAGTGGAGGAGCAGAGGAGGCGGGTGAGGAGAGGGGAGGAGAAGAGGGCAGAGAAGGAGGCGGAGAAGGAGGTGCAGAGGAAAGAGCAGTGGCGGGCAAAGAAGGCGGTGATAGCAGACGATGACGACGACACACACAGCCTCTCCTCCCACCTGTCATGCTCCAGCCAGTCACAACACTCCTCCGGGGCCGTTGAGCCAATGAGAGTGGAGGAGGATGACTTAGACGAGGCGACGGACCAATCGGACCACTTGACCTGATTGCTGCTCCCTCCTCTGCTCATATTTCCCCTCCTGTGTCGAGTCCTGTGTGGAAGGAGGCAAGAGACGACTTTGTCTCCTGCAGAGGAGTGTGCTCAGAGTCAGACAGGCTGCAGCGCTGGAAGGATGTAATCCATACGAACACTGGATGCTCCGCCCACTGATCTGATTTGTGACCAGCCGCCGCGGCGTTTAGATACTGGCAGAGTGACAGCTGAGCCCTGGCAAGTCATGGTGACTTTAACACGAGAAGACAATCCCCAACAGGACGCCTGTTTCATCGTAACTGTCTGTTTTTAAAGTAGGATGCCAATGTATAGAATAGACGGATTAATTATATCACATGAGGCTTTTATGTATAGAATGTTAATCTTTATTCAGGTCCTTTCCTCCTGGTTACCCCGGTGACACCTACATGTGCCTGTGACACGTCCCGTTACTGGTTAAGAGTGTGTGTCGAGAGATAGAAGGAGACCAGAAGATGTAAAAACAGACACACACACACACTAGACAGGGCCCTTAAACCCTTTTAAAAAATATTTTTGCCAAAAAGTAGAAGTGGAAATGTATAAAATGTTTCCCTCCCACGTACGTCGACTTTTAGCCAGATGGACGGGAAGATAGGCGGGAATCAAAAAGTCAGGCCAACTGCCTCGTGGAAATCAGTCGCTTCTTTAGAAATGAACAGATGCACGGCGCTTTAGTGGAGGAGAAGTCCACTGAAGATGAGATTAGTCAGCTGAAACCAAAAGACACAAACAACTGGTAAAGAGAAGGACTGTGAGGAGAGCAGGAGACATGTTTGGAAGGACAAGGGCTCGCTGTGGCGTCTGTGTACAGAGGATAGATCTGCTAACCTTATTGCCATGTGTCCCAAAGCAAAGTGCTGGGGTATCAAGTTGAAATATTTAGTAGCCTTTTTCCTCATAATCCAGGTCATGTTTCACTCCGCAGTGCTGTACACTAGTGTGTGTGCCACATGCTTACGGTGCTGTGTTTATATATAGGCCGCAGCCATGATCGCACTCACGTCCGCTGGGTTACAACAAACTATATCCTTATGCAGTATGTAGCTCTCACCCGGCCTGCGCTTTCCATTCATGTGTCACTTGTAGTCCACGCAAAGCTTTAACATGACAAACTGTACATGTGGGTGCACAGTATATACTGTATATATGGTTGTTCTCTGTGCAGGAGCAGATTGTTTAGACTGTAGATGAGCTACTTAAAGAGGAATACCACTAAATTTAAGAATTTATATATGTTATTTTTGTGGTCTGGGATAGTTGAAGCTATATTTGTGTACAGTGTAGTGGAGAGGTGTTATAAAAATGTAAATGAAGAGACTATTAAGGTGCCTGGTGAGACTGTCCTGATGGCGTGAGCTCAACATCCTGTTTCGCTCTTTGTATCAGTCTGGACTCGTCGCCGCCCCAAACACTTGCCAGACATTAAAGTCCAACCAGGGCCAATCAGGGACTGTGTTGTAGTAGATGACGTACAATGCAGGCCACAGCTTCAGAACAGTAATGGCGGGTCCCGAAGCAACAAGCGCTAACTCTAAGGCTGCTGTCAGCCCTCGAGTCGTCTCCTTTGGTCTGAATCAGGGACTCATGTTGTTCCAAAGTTGTATAATTGCCTAGAGTTGGTTCGTGTTCTCACGGCAGCATTTACAAGAGGACCAGATCAAATGCCTTGTGTGAGAAAGCTGCTCTTGATTGGTCAGAATTTCCATGTGGGAAAAATCCAGGAAGTAAAGCAAACGTTGAAGAAGAGTACACTTGCAAGATAAATGTGACACTTTCTAATGTCACAATGGAGGGACAACTACGCAGGTTGATTTTAGCGCTGCTCATCGTGGACTATATTGCTGTCATTGTTCATTTTAGTCAAACCATACAGTTTGAAAACGAGGCGCGGCTCCAACTAGAAAACAATGTTTTGATGCATTGGATGTGCTGAATGTGCATATTAAGGCAGTACAGGAGGAGGTGCACATTAATAATCCTCCAGGACTGTAACATGCTCATGTTTAACCCAAACAATGTGTCATGTGACTGCAGTTGCTTCACATCCAGGTCGGAACACCTTCTCACCACAAACCAACCGCACCAGAGTTCGTCTGTAACCAGACCGAGACCACCTCTTCAAGAAGGTCTCAGTCTGGTTGTTTTGGTGCACACCTGAGTGTGATTGCTGTGTTCACACCTGCCCAAATGAACCACACTGAGGGGGCAAACGAACTTGAGTTTGATTGAACCGAACCAAACAGGGCAGGTGTGGAAGCATTCCAACTCTTACGTTAGTAAACACAGCAATAAGTGAAGCTATTGCAGAAATAGAGTCAACAACAACAATTACACAAGAACAAGAACATGCGCTAGTGGAGTTTCTCAAAGGAAAAGACATTCTCCACATTCCTCCGACACCTTAATAAATTAAATTCAACAGAAAAATCCTCAACAAAGCATTTGAATGGCGTGAGAGCTATGAGACGAAATCTGTGTTTCTGTCAAAGGAGTCTGGTGACTGTGGACGGGGGCAGCAGCAAAACATAATTTAGTCGCATTAAAATATCACCACCTAAAAAACAGTCGTCAGTTTAAGTGTACAATATATTTACAATACTTTCACAGCTTCACCTCGCTGTCAGACAGCTCTCTATAACGAGAAACGGACGTCACAACGTTATGCTTTCCTCAAAGCCACAGGACTCCATTGATACAAACAATCATCACATAGTCAGAACACAGGGAGTCTGTGGTCTTCTGCTGCCCCTCGATCGGGCAGTTAGTTTGTGTTCTGCTGTCACTTTAAGAACGGACCTAACCTGTCCAAACTGGGAGCGTAAGATCAATAACACACAACCTTCAATGAAGCCTCAGTCACGAAGGATGCTCAATGGCGTCCTCCCCGCTGCTCACCCTGCGTCTGCCCCAGGCCCAGCTGGTGCCTGCACAGTGCTGCTGTGCAACAGAGGGGAAGAGACTTAGCAGAGGAGCTGTAGACTGTGATTATTCTGTGCAGCATGCATGGGAATAAAATACAGTATATCTGAATACATTTCTTGCTTTTAACCTGATGGTGTTAGAAAGATGCAAAATTTGTCATAAGTCACGTTTTAGAATTAAAACAAATCTAGCGAGGAAGTCACCAAGTTGGGGACACCGTTCCTCAGGACAAATCCAGTGTTCATAGTCGTTTCACCACTGACTGACTGAAGGAGTTTGTCTGTCAAGGCAAGTTTTCCCGTGTTTGGGGTGGTTCAAACTGATACAGAGAGCGAAACAGTCTTTTGAGTTCATATCATCAGGACGGTCTTATGAGGCTAAATATTAACTTGTGTAGAGGAAAGCCTGTAAAAAAAAAAATGAATATATGCATTTATACTTTTCCCAAGGCACCAATACATTCACCTTTGGAGCTGTTAACTTGCATAAAAACTTAAGGCCTTTAATGCAGATGCTTGCAGTTGCAACACATAATCAGACTAAGAGCTCATATGGATCATATGGGCATGTTTGCCCATGCACCTGTCACATAGACTTTCTGGTGTGCAAGAACTTCTTTGAAATTGCAAGCCAGTGTAAAGGTCCAGATCTCCTCAAGAAACGTGCAACACTAAGTTGCTGGAGTACCTGAATATGGTAGTTGTTGGTTATGTAATGCAGGATCTCACCAACAGACACTGGATTGGAGCTGTGTTTTCATTTCATGATGTCTGTCTGCTCGCAGGATATATTACCTCAGACGGGATTTACATTGGGCTTTATTTAAAGGTCAGTGTGTGAACATGGCAGGAATCCAACATGAAGTACAATATCTTCTTGACAGCTGTGTATCATCGGTGGAGGTGTATACACTGCACTAAACAACAGCTCACACACAAAGCTATTTTATGTTCGATTGATTTAATTAGACTGGGAGTTCAGCAATTTAGTGTTTGCAGTTTTTAAAACTCAATTAAGCATCCCCGATTTAATAATATGTTTGTGCATGTCAGTATAATGATCATAATATTCATTGTTGCCCAGGAAACTGCTACAAGTCTACGTAAAGGTGCAGTCAGCGTTTTTAATCCAGTAGACCCTTTTAGGGCCGACGTCATGACGGCATCAGGTTGTTAGCTGGAGGTGCAGCTGCCTCTCCCCCACAGGGCTGTAGGCTACATAGGAGTCTTAAAATGTGTTTGTCTTGTTGTGTTATTGGAGCCAGAATAGAAGGAGTCATGGCTCCAAAGTATTTCCTGTTGTAGGGATGAATAAGGTTATGTGTATTAAGGGTTATCATGTCCACCTCATCAGAAACTGGGGAGGGATTAAGAGGAATATTGGATTTCTCTGGAACGCTAACTATTTAGCACATTAGCTAACGTTAGCTTCCATAGCAAAACAAACAAGTGTGGTCCTCCTTTGTAAGACTGGCTTCCTGTGACATCATCCATCCACTGAGTGAGAGCATACGGGTCGGCCAGTCTGGTCCCGTTGGTCAGTGTTTACTTATTCAAGTAACACTGGCGGTCCCGGAGAGTGAGTGACCTGACATGGTGCGTTGGTAAATTCAGTCTGACGCTCTACACTAAAATGAGAGCCCTGTTGGTGGAAGAAACGCAGCGTTATATTTCTACATGAATGAACCAACGGTTAAGTTAATCACACATTCACTCCGCTCGGCGCTCTGCTGCTCCGTCCTTCACAGACAGAGTGTCCAGAGTGCGCTCTGCCACTCTGAGAGTGCGCTGCTCTGGATAACCCAACGCTACATTCAGACAGCGCTCTGAATTTGTGTCAGACTGCGCTCCGACACTCAGAATGAGTATTCCTGAATGCACCACTCACATCATCTTC
Organism: Epinephelus lanceolatus; assembly: GCF_041903045.1. Taxonomy (NCBI): domain Eukaryota; kingdom Metazoa; phylum Chordata; class Actinopteri; order Perciformes; family Serranidae; genus Epinephelus; species Epinephelus lanceolatus. The sequence goes on from NC_135737.1 coordinate 44,499,069, forward strand.
CTCCATTGTCTAAATCAAGCCAACAGTACTTGCTAGCTCGCACTAGCTAATGTCTGTGGAGAATTGTTTTGCCTCCAGCTAAGCCCCGCCCACCAAAAAACATCATACTGTTTACTAACAGTTAAAGGGTCTATATCAACAATCACTCTCCTGAATCGCTGACTCCACCTTTAAAGCCACAGTGTGTTGTAACCTACCCTGTATCGTTTATCAGTGAGCGGGGGGTAACTTGTGTCTGTTGCACATTTATAAACATTGTGTACGCACAAAACGAGGCCTGAAGGAGGCATGTGCCACTTCCAACACAAAAGTTGTGATCTATAAAAACAGACTTGATGGAAGAAACTTTGACCCATGCTTACGAATATTTTGGAGACGGGAAATTGGCGACTCGGTGAGGTGGAAGCCTATTTTTTGGCGCACACCATTTTTGGCTTTTGATCATACGTACACATTGTTTTATAAACAAGACCTTTGGTCAGTGGCAGCAACGTGACACTGCATGGATTATATAAAAGCTCGTCATACAGCAAACAGCTCCCGAACACCTCATTAACACAGACTGCAGAGATTTAGTGGTATTGCACTTGAAGGTGATGGCAAAGAGAAACTTCCCTTTAACCTTTACAATAAGCTATTTTTGCATTGACCCTCCAAAATCAACTTTACAAACAGCTCAGTTAAACAAACCCTTTAAACAGACAGACAGACAGACAGACAGACAGACAGTCAGTCAGTAGTGGGTAGGTCAACCTCATCACACATACAGTGACTGAGACAGAGGTTGTTCTTGAAAACCAATGTAAATATCAGCCATTGAAGCATCATATAGAAGCATGTCAGATACCGATGGCTGTAACGAGAGCTCAGATCGCGATGTTTGTAAACCATCAGCTATGGTTCAGTGTGCATCACTGGGTTTATACAATATACAGCCGATGGTTGGACCCGACGCTCAGGGTCAAACTGACTCAACATCTTGTTTCAGCTTATTAACTCTCAGGTTTACGGTGGTTTTCTGCTCACTACTGTAACACGAAACCTTCTGACTGCAGAGAGAGATTTGGGTGGTGGAGATGAGAGTCATGTGTACATGTTTGTAACGTGCTGAAGCCATGTTTGCTTTTATGTTAAGGTCAGTGCAAATCAAAGCAAAGAGATCACAGGAATTAGACATCAACATCGATGCAGGCTTTTAATTTGAAACCTTTCATCTCGGCTTGGGCGGTATCAAGGTATAACAGTACAAAAAATCCTGAAGGTAAGACTATTAATCATCAAAAGACGATACTCTCTCTACTAACCCTTTAAACATGGACTTACCACAGAAACCGTGGGAGATTGTTGTTTGCATGACCCTATTTTCTTCAAATTTGGCACAAAAATCCACTTGGACTTAACAATGAACTGATTAGAATATGGTGGTCAAAGGTCAAGGTCACTATGACATCCACTTTGAGTCACGGATAAACTGATCAGAATTTAGAAGTCAAAGATGAAGGTCACTGTGACCTCATCTGTGCATTCATAAACATAAACATTTCTTCAAATTAGGCACAAACGTCACCTTTGACATAAAGATGAACTGTTTAGAATGTAGTGGTCAAAGGTTAAGGTCACTGTGACCTTGCATCATCTCATTCTCGTAAAAGTGGTATCTCAAGAACACCTTGTGGGATTTTTTTCAAATTTGGCACAAACTTAAAGTTAAGGTCACTGTGACCTCATCTGTGCATTCATAAACATAAACATTTCTTCAAATTAGGCACAAACGTCACCTTTGACATAAAGATGAACTGTTTAGAATGTAGTGGTCAAAGGTTAAGGTCACTGTGACCTTGCATCATCTCATTCTCGTAAAAGTGGTATCTCAAGAACACCTTGTGGGATTTTTTTCAAATTTGGCACAAACTTAAAGTTAAGGTCACTGTGACCTCACAAACCTTAATATACTGTATACTCTGGTGAAATGTCAGGAAGGTATGGAAGTATGGAAAAATAGATACAGCTCAAGCCTACTTTTGTCATTCAGAATCACCCGACACAAAGTATTCGTTGCGGTTTGATCTCTAACCGATTACCGGACATTAACCTGAACTGATGCAGCATTTTGATCTGATTCCACGCCAGAATCCACGAACATGGCTTCTTTAATATTGTTTCAAATGTTTATCCTAACAAGTGTGTTTGCAGCATGGAATAACATGCCCAGAATATGCTTGAATATAAAGATGTGTTATTGAAAATGTAGCCACATGTCTATTGTTTGGTGATTTCCTCCCCAGAGTGCTTCATGTGTCTGTTTTACCATCGGCTGTTTGTACAGAGGTCAGGCACAGTGACTGCAGACTCTCTCTGTGTGTCACCACAGGCAGAACGCCTCGTCATTTCATGTGTTACACTAAGAGTTGACATGATCGTTGTGTTTACCTTGGACTCATGGAGCAGGAGGGGCTTATGAATGCTTTAAGTGACCAGTACATGTGAAGATGCCATGTTTGTCTTGCTCAGAGACTGCTGATATTTTGTGAGATGTAAAAAGACACATGTGAACCTGAAGGCATGCGTGTCTGTAGCCTTGAATCTTTTCTCTCTCCATGAATCTTTATTCGATATATATTTCTCGATCTGCAGTATACCTCTGTATTATTCTCTATACAGTAACTTCTTCTTTCACTCTCCCTCTTCCCCAAAGCTCCCATGGCTTTTATTTTCAGGCCACTTTATCAGGGTGATCCTTTGAAAGGAACTCTCTGTGTGTTCTTTACAGACGAAACTGTATCATTTTCTGTTGTGCCATGGATCCCAATAAATTCTACGATACAAAAACAAATCCTGCGTTTTCTTATGTTTGTATCTGACCTGTCGTCCACAGCAAAATTTTGGATTCTAGGTGTCAGCTACATCCAGAGTTGGTTCCTGCGATGTGAAGGAGCATTCATCAGCATCCACATGTTCTGCTGGTGGTAGCCGTGGTTAATAGCACACCCTGAAAAGAGCATTATGTGTTTTACTTACACCAATATTTGGTAGTAATTTCAAACTGGCTTATTTGTGCATCCTTTTTGGAAAATCTGATGCTTGATTTTAATTGGATTTTATTTGTTTATACAGTAACTACTCCCTGTTACATTGCCTCTAACATAAGGTGCTACAGATCTTAACAAAATGTAATAACTAAATGTGTCTCTTGTGTTGCATAGTAGCTGGTAAACTGCTAACTCACAATGTAAATATTGTGTGTATACCACTTTTAAATGGTTCAGTAGTTCAGGAATATCCCTATCATGTTTTTCATCTTCCTTGCCCGATGGTTCAGTGGATAGAGCAGGCACCCTGTGTACAAAAGGCCGTGTCCTTGCTGCAGCAGCTGCGGCCTCGGTTCCGAAGATAGTGTTTCATACAGAATATAGTGTACACATTAACATATGATTTGTGCTGATTAAGATTCAACAGAAGTCTTTGGCGCTTGGACACCAGAGGGAGAACTTTGTGATCGAGGGACATCTGAGCGGCAGCAGGATCAACCCCCCCATGGAGTCCAGACACTGGTGGTGGTGGCTGATGACTCTGAGGCTGATGAGGCTGATGAATCCGTAAACACTAGGTGGTGATATGGAGGTGGAGGGCATGCACGACTGCAGCAAGAAAGACCTACGGCAGAAAAAGAACCATATTTAAAATGAGGAGCAGTAAGATGATAGGCGGACAGAGAAGGTGTTCCGCTGTGCTGTTGGTTGATTGTGAACCAGATGAAAACAGCTGGTGACTCAGCTGACATACCTGGACTCAATGATACCAAAAGATAGTGAGTGAGCATGCATTGAGGAGTGAATAGCAGTGTGAGAATGAAACTTCAGCCTAAGTATGAAAAGTATTGTCTTCCTGACTGAACGTTCGTGAGAGCTTCATGTTTGGGATAACTGAGAATCACCATAATGGTTGAATATTACAATATTGAAAAGGAAGGGGTGTCATTTTCTGATTATGTATCCTTTATAAATGTTAGTAAGACAAAATTAACAGTTATAAACCATCAAGTCTGAACTTATGAATGTTAGTAAGTCATTAAAAACAATAACAATCCAGAAATACTGCAGTTATAAATGTCGCTGTCTGTAGCTACTGCATTGTCCTGCTGCCTTTAATAGTTAAGTAAATAAACGACAGCACCTGAGGATTTATTTTTGTAATGGATTCTTCCAGCATTATATTTATTTGTGAATTACTCACTAAAACCACACTTTTTCTGTTGCAAGCATCGGCTCTGCCCCACTTGACCCACATGACCCATCACCTCTAAATGTTGTTGATACATCATGCTGATGGTGTTGATTAAATGAATGGTTTCTGTTTGTGACCGAAATTCTTTATCAGTTAGGTTATGTATTGAGGACAGCGGCTCTTATGGTGGATACATAACCACAACAGTTACGTATGACAGTATCGATATTGACATGGCTCTGGGTTTCTAATAGTGTTTGGCTGACATCTAGTGGTCAAGCTTACAAATTGCAACCAAGCGGCTCTTCACTGGATCAGATGAGCCAGATTTATTTTTCAGAGCGTCTAACTGCTCCTGGGAGCAAAATAAAAGGTGTGTGTGTCCACAGTGAAATTGCTGCTGATCTGGTGCAATAATGAGGTAAGCTTGAGGTTTCACAATATCAAGCCAGCAACATGAAGGACAGGGTGTCAAGTCAGACAGAGTTAACATGAAAAGGAAGTGCTGTTAAGTGACTTCATCTACAAAATTAAAGCTGACAAATGTGTCAGCTTTAGAAAATAAAATATACACCTCAGTATTTAATGGTAAGAGAGACAAGTTTATAACAGGGGATTCAACAGAGGGTATTGTTATACACCATCAAATAATTACAAGCTTGTGTGAGCAGCAATTTAAAAAAAAAAAATTTTAGATTACATTTCATTGTTTATGGGTGGTTTGCAACATAATTTATGATGAATTATCACAAATTTATTTTCAAATATTGGATTTCAAATAAAGGAAAATCCAAGGCTCTCTTCTTTAAATGTATAGAAAGCCTTTATTAAAAGAAAATGACTGTTTCATTTAGAAAAAGTTAAAACATGATCATGTTTTAACCTTCCTTTTTTTGACGTCTATATTCCCACCAAAGAGCACCTTCGTCACATGATTAGATGAACCTTCTGAGCACTCTGGACTTTCTTTTTGATTGGATTTCAAATACTGTATTATTTTACTTAAATTCAATAATAACTTATTGATATAAAAGCATTTTTTAAGACTTTTAATTTGCGTTGCACTGTATTTAGAAGCAGTTCAAAACCTTCCCCCTGCAGTGTAAGTTAGGATAATCAGCAATAAAATTAATTTTAGCAACTTAGACACGTTATAAATATAATTTACATACAATATAATCAGTTAAGGGCCTAACACTAAACCTTGCAGAACCCCACAAGTAACCTTCAACAAATCAGATTTAACACGATTTATTTGTATACATTATCAAGTTAGCTTCTTAGCCATGAATATACTTTCCCTCCTGTATCATAACACTCCAGTTTCTTCACTGATAAGACCTGATCGATGGTATTGAATGCTTTTTAAAGTCTGTAAACACATCTGTAGAGGTTGTCTCGATTGGTGAGTAAAGGAATTGTATTTATTTATTTATTTATGAAATGATTTTATTGACAGTTTACTCAATATATTTGGCAACAGGCATGTTCCATACAGGTACAGTTCAGTGTAATAGTTGTACAGTAATGTTGAGAAATGTTTACAAAGTGAGTGCTTTTAACCGCAAGTTGAATAGAAATGGAATATTAGAAAAACAAAGAAAAAGAAAAGAGTAATAATAACAGAATAAAATAAAATAAAATAAACTTTAATTTAATTTAATTTAATTTAATTTAATTTAATTTAATTTAATAAGTTACCATGTAAGGGGAAAATACATTTATTCCAGTTATCTAATGCAGTGGGAAAATGTTTAGGGTATCATATAATTGTTGTGGGAGTGATGTTAACTATAAGTTGAATAGAAATTAAATATGAGAACAAAGGAAAAGACGAAAAGTAATATTATTGAAATGAAATAAAATAAAAGACAATAAAAAAGTTAGCATACAAGGGGAAAATACATGTCTAATGCAGTGGGAGTATTATATAATTGATTTTGGGAGCGCTTTAGTTGTAAGTTAAATAGAAAAGAAATATTGAACAACAACGGAAATTGAGAAAAGTAATTACGAAACAATAAATTAAAATAAAATAGTAATCTAATGCGGTGGGGAAATGTTTTAGAGTAGTATTATGTATGTGCTAGTCTCCCTTTCATGACCGGAAGTGAAACGTTAGCATCGCTGATTCTGACTGGCTTGACACTGGTGCGTCTACGTCACATCCGGTGAGTGGGGTCTTTTTTTGTTTTCCCGTATCCGCCATTTCAGTTTTTGAAGTTAGTTGTCATCGGTCGCTGGATTGTAGCTGGAATTCTGTCGCTATAACGCGCTGTCTGGTTATTAGAGCTGATTTCCGGTCACAAACCGAATAAGAGTCGTTTTTATTTGGTGGTTCCGGTTCTGTATCGGCGGATTGATGTCCAAACGGCCAGCTGCGGATGTCGCCTGTTTACTAAACGTGCTCTAGGCGCTAAAGTTTTTGTATGAGTTGAAGGCTTTGCTTGTGGATAACGGGAGGGAGCGACGGGAAGGCCCGGTGAAGCCTCGGCTTTGGAGTGGTTATCATGGCCGGAAATTTTGACGCGGAGGACCGTGGCAGCTGGTACTGGGGCCGGTTGAGCAGGCAGGAGGCTGTGTCTCTGTTACAGGGGCAGAGGCACGGCGTGTTTCTGGTGCGGGACTCCATCACCAGCCCCGGCGACTACGTGCTCTCGGTATCAGAGAACTCCAAAGTCTCGCATTACATAATTAACAGCATCAGCAACAACCGACAATCCGGTCCAGGTAAGATCACAGGAGTGGTTTTGGAGGGGGCACGGTATTATGGAGACGCTGATGTGACCATTCTTGCATGACTTGCACCAAAGGAGATGCGCAATAGTGTATTTTCTACTCTCTTATGGAGAATACGGCAGGCCAGACACACTGGAGCATGTGTCAGTGTAATGTTGGCTTCTTAATAGGCAAACACACCTCAGGTCATGGTTTCAGTTCATGTGTGGGCGCTCAAACAGACGACCCACTAGATGTTACACCACACATTATATCAGTAAATCATTAATACAGACTGGGGCACGTTTCTGTCTCTACAAGCATCATGGTGGGTGGTGTGAGTTTCCTAATAGCTGTGATTACCGGCCTGGTGCACCCTTAAAATGTGCTTAATTTCCCAGCTGACCCTGAGAGAGTTGTGAATGAAAGAGTCTGTCATATTGCCAGGTTTTAATAGACTTTGACCAGACGCTGTCCCCTGCCTCCGCTGGTTTTTTCCTGTGTGGATATTGCAGGAGGATATTTGTTGTTTTTCCTCATACCTTCTCAAAAATACAGAGCTGTCATTGGAAGGAACAAAACAAACATGGCAGAGGAAAGAAATGCAGAATAAGGAAACAAAAATCCTTCCAGGTCATTTTGGAAAGCACCTCCATCGTGCTCGGAGACAGAAATAGACTGGCTTCAGATCTGCAGGTTGTCTGTTGGATGAGACTTTATCATTTTGTCTTTCTCATTCCTCTTCCCTCATTTTCACCAGGTTTGGCCCATCCGAGGTTTCGCATCGGTGACCAGGAGTTCGACGCTCTCCCTGCTTTGCTAGAGTTCTACAAAATCCACTACTTGGACACCACCACCTTAATAGAACCCATCAACAAGTCCAAACACACCTCCTTCATCAGTGTCGGACCCGGGGGCCCCCCGCCACGCCTGGAAGACGAGTATGTCCGAGCACTTTTTGATTTCCCCGGCAACGACGAGGAGGATCTCCCGTTTAGGAAGGGCGACATTCTCCGAGTTCTGGAGAAGCCAGAGGAGCAGTGGTGGAACGCCCAGAACTCTGAAGGCCGGGCGGGGATGATCCCAGTGCCGTATGTGGAGAAGTACCGACCGGCGTCTCCGAGTTCGGCGGCGGGGCCCGGTGTACCTGGGGGACCCCCGGGAGGAATGGGAATGGTAGGGAACTCTGACGGCTCTGCAGCCCAGTCCGGCCCTCCACTGCTGGGAGACCCCAGTCAGTACGCCCAGCCCACCCCCCTCCCAAACCTCCAGAACGGACCTGTGTATGCCAGGGCCATACAGAAGAGGGTGCCCAACGCCTACGACAAGACTGCCCTGGCCTTAGAGGTAAATATGGACCAGATTTTCTTGACTCCGTGCACATGCAAGGAGGCACTTGGCGAAGAAGCTTATCGAGACAGAGCTCACATTCTTTCACTTTCTGTCCCTCTGTGGTTTTGGTTGTTTCTTCCTTGGTATTTTTTGAGGGCGTTGAAGAGGAATCAAGGTCAGAAAGTGCTCAAACAGCTTTCTGTTCAGTTTTCTAGAGTGTCTTCTACAGAGATCAGTCCAGTGACATGACAGATTTATCTTCATGCAGTCTGCCCAAAATGTGTTCTGTAGTCCAGAAAGACAAACACCCCAGATCTAACCCTAACAGGGTACCCCAATATGAAAACTGCCATTAAACTCTGCTCCCTGCTCTCAGTGGCTGGGCTGTTTAACTGTCCGGAAGCGAGAGCGGGGCTCCCACGGAGCAGGTCGTTGGGGGAAGGAAATAGTTTGTGTTTGGGAACAGGACCATTTCCTCTGGTCTCTGTGAAGCCAGGAGTCAAGCTGAGCCAGGAGTGGGACTCTGAGGCAGGCTGAGCAGAGCATGCTCTTGTCTCTCCTGGCTTGCTGGACTGTATGACACTAATACAGATCCATGGACTACTTAAACCTGCAGCCTTTGTGTTTCTCCAGCTTGTCTGTCAGCTTGAAAAAACTTTGGTTTGTTTAAAGTTTGCTGAGTTGCATATGCCAGGTAGATCCTTTGTATGAGTTGGCCTCTGCTGGCACTCCCACCTGTGGTAGACTTGTCTGGCTTTGACCTGTGTGAGGCTGCTTGTTTTCTCCACTCCAGTTTGCTCGTAGTGACTCAGCAAGGCGCCACTGACAGTTAATAATTAGCTCACATTTCCTTGTCCCGTCGTCTTCAGAAAACCCTTTTGGAGAGCACTCTTTATCATCAGGAAATGAAACTAACTTAAAATAATCTGTTAGTTGAATTATATTCCGTCTGTGTTTTAAATGACACGTAAAGCTCAGAATGCTGGATCACAGTTTCAGGTGGTTATGGCCTATGTCTGAAGAGTTGTTTCTAAATTTGGGGACATAGAGAAAACAGTGCAACATCAGAAAGTTTAGGCAGTGATTACATGCTGTTAGAAATTTGCACTCAAACTCTAATTTATGTCTTTGTGAAGAGTCCATGCATATGTTAGGTGTGGAAATAATATATTTTTAGATGCATCGCGATGTGGATGTGGACGCTTCGGCATTGATTCACATGTAAATAATCGATTATCAAAATGTTCATTAATAACATGATGTTGAGAGAATGAAAGAGGCTGAACTGAGCTTTAATTTAATGTCTAAATAATGATGTTGGCGAGGTGAACGTGAAGTATATCGAGCATTCTTTGTTCTGCCATCACTCAGAGATGAACGGAAAAAGTGGAGCAGCGTTCGGTAGTAACGGTAACAAACAAGACCAGCTGACCAACACGCTGCAGCATTAAACAACTTAAACCAACTCTGCAGCGGCGGAAATAACTCTCAGCTCTTGGCTTTTCTCGTAGCTAACAGTGTTTTGTACAGAATTACAATATCTACGTGTGGCGGTAGCTGACGGGGGGAAGCTAACTTTCCGCTTTTTATTTATTTATTTTCTTATCTGTGTGTCCTTGTATCAGTCTGTGTCCCTTTTCTAAATCTGGAGTGTTTGCAGGTCCGTGTAAGCAGCACAGGTGGAACTCTGTTTAGTTTCAGCAGCAGTTTCTAGAGTTTTAAGTAACAGCGGGGATAATTGATCAGTCAGTCCAATCAGAGCTGATCAGATCAGATTGATGGATGAGAGGATTGAAGGCAAACTTAAGACCCAGCACACTGAAGGTTAAATTTTACTGTCACTGCGCCTACTGTTCTGCTGCGCCATCTGTGCCATTTGTCTGTAGAGATAACAATAACTGAATGGTATGTATATTCTAACGACGCCTCTAAGAGACTTTTGCAAGAGCCATACGTCATTTTAATTATGGATCACTACAAATACAGTATGCTATAAAGTAGCTCGTAGTCACACAGTGAGAAAAGTAAATTGTGTAGAAATAAAACATTTTGATGTATTGATAATTGATTTATCACTGAGTCGTTGCCATCTGATTTGTAACCAACATTTTATTATGGGACCTTAAAAACTCCTGGAAGTGTTTTGGAATTTTTTTACCACAAAAAATGTTTGGGAGCCCTGTTTATACAACGTCACTAAAGTTCTCTAAAAATTCATCAATCATATTTCTCTGAAGTCTAAGGGGAAGTTTTCAAACCTTAATTTTTATCCAGCCAGCAGCCTGAAACCCAAATGTATTCACTTTACATCATAATAACCAGAGAAAGGTTGTAAATCCTCACATTTTGGAAGATGGAATAAAAGTATGTTTGTCATTTTTGCTTTGAAATTGGCTATTATCAACTAATTGATTTTCAGCTCAAGAAGAGAGACTAAGGCTGATGCTGCTCAGTTTTTGTATAACCTGTGTCAAAGATGTGTTGCTTCAGCTGTGAGGTCATTTTTAAGGCGCCGTCTGTATTGAATAGCATCATGTTGGTTTAATGGTATTTTGTCTCCCCCTGTGTTCTGCATACAGGGAGCCAAATGGCACAAACACCTTTCAGTATGTTGTGAATCACTGCATCAACAAATGTCTGTGACCAGTATGTGTCAAACGGCTGTGGCTATGTGTTACATAATAATAATGAAGTCTTGGTGCCTTTCATTACGCAGACACATCAGCACCTCTATTTAAAACATCCTAATGCCTCAGGATGTCCTGAGTCGATCGTGCAGACGGACACGGGGAGCAATCAGTGCTTCTTTGAATGCATCGGTACCTGCTGTATAAAGCCTTATCCATCACTAATCCATTACTAATGACCCACAAAACACACAAACAAGCCGCAGCCAGCAGTTTAAATTAAAGATATCCACAAGCTGCAGCACGGCACTCAGGCAAATTCACACTGAGCTGAAACTGTTGTGTTTTTCTGAGCCATGTTTCAAGCAAAGATGTCAAATATTCACTGGTTTCAGGTTCTGACATGTGAAGAGTTGTTGCTCTTTGTCTTACGAGGTAGAACACTAACTATGACAGATTTTTGGATCATAAGACGGACATTAAAATTAGAAAGACTTTGCACAACTCTTCTCCAGCACAACATGTCAGACTCCACCCTGATGAAGACAGGATATCGTGAGATTGTTTCCAGTTTCCTTATTTTCAGCCCATTGATCAGCCCTGTGACTAATGGGTCACCAAAACTGTCTCACCAAAAATTATACAAAACAGCATCATCATCATCTTTCGGAACACCATATTTAGTCATCACTGATGCAATTCTTCTTAAAAATCCCTGCTATGAATAGAAATATAAAGAAGTATTGGGACACATTAAGCTATTTGAAGATGTCATCTCAGCATATTTAACCACCCTCTAAAAGTTTATAGAACAAATGATTTATTGAAAGAAAAATAATTGTTAGTTGCACACACTACATATTTAACCATTTATGGAGTTCCCATGGTCCTTTAAAACCTGGAAAAGTCCTGGAATTTTACACCTGAACAATTTCAATCACTCCCTTTCAGTGGCCAAGGAGCAAAGTAGAGAGGCAACTTTTTATTAGTGATAAATCTGCAGATTATTTTCTCAATCAATGATTAATTGGTTATATACATGATTCCTAGGGTCTTGGAAAACCTGGAGAGGTCATTGAATTTCCTATCTATACCAATAGTGACTTGTGATCAAGTGGATTTCATCGTTCAGCACAGCTGGGTAGGAGCAGATTTGGATGGTTAACAACGTTTGGTGCGACTCCTCTTATATTTTCTCCTTCTCTTTTTCATGCGTTGTGTACATGTGACGTAGTGTGGCGGCATTTCTTATGTGAAACGAGACTCCTGCATGTGTGTGTAAAAAAAAAAAAAAAAAGTACTGTAACCAGGCTGGCAGGAAGGTGTGCATGCTTTAGCGACTTGCAAATTGTGCTATGGGTCCTTGACGAGTCATGGAAAGTTTTAAAATGTTGTCCCTGCATTTTGTGTTCAAACACACCTAAATTGCTTCTCCAATTTTCTTTTAAGATAAAAAAAAACTAACTAAATTTAATCTCTTGCATCAGCAAGACAAAAAACCCCAACTGAGTCATGCTGCCAGTTACACATTTATCACCAGAAACATTGCCTTTAACTGGAAACAGGTCATCAAACTGATAGTACAAGCTCTACAGAAGTGTCATAACCTCTGACTGCTCAGTCGCCAACAACAGCGACTTGAACTTTGGAACTGTCTGTTAGTCCTTGTTTGCTGAGGTTCAGTGAACAGCCACTCCTCTTCCTGTGCAGGTCAGCTGTAACCATACATGCTAACACCTGACAGCAGTGCTGCAACTGACGCTTTGTTCTCTAGGGTTTGTCTTTAATTCTCATTCATCGATTTAAATGTCACAAAATAGCCTCGTACAAATCTCCAGAACCTGAGGTCTCATATTCATGTTGCTCTTTGCCTCTGACCAGCAGTTTTTAACCGAGACATATTCAGTCTGCAGTGATATAAAACGGACAAAAGCAGCAGATCTTTCTATATGAGTAACTAGAGCTGGTGGATATTTGGGATTTTTGTTTGATAAATGACTGAAACAACAACGTAATGATCAGAAATGTAATTATTCTGTTTATCCAATAATTGTTTCAGCTCCCTCTGGAAACAAAGGATTCGATAAGATGGAGGATTATCTGTATTTTTATTATCTTTAATGTTGATAATAAATCTTGTAATGGCTCCTTCCTGCTGAACTCTCACACCTTTTCTTTCTCTGTTCCCTCCGCAGGTGGGCGACATGGTGAAGGTGACCAAAATAAACGTGAACGGCCAGTGGGAGGGTGAATGTAAAGGCAAACGTGGCCACTTTCCCTTCACACACGTCAAACTGCTGGACCAGCACAACGCCGAGGATGAACTCAGCTGAGAGCGGACAGCTGTGCCGCATCCTGGACACTAGTATTAGACCCTCCCTCACCCCTCCCTTCCCACACACACCACACACACTCACCTGCTCCCCCCTCCCTCACGTCTGCTCCGGCTTTTACCTGCACCAAGTACAGTTTCAGAGAATCACTGAGAACAAAACAAACAGACCCTCGTCGGACCCTCGTACCGCACACACCCTCTATGTCTACCCCTCTGAGTAACCATGCCCGCCCTCCTCCACCTGCTCCGACTGACTGACTTATAAATGGGTCACACACTCTGCAGTGGAGCTGTAAACTGAACCTCCTGTTCCACGGATGTGGCAACACCCTTTAGATCCTCCCCTCGCCTCGTCCCTGCCGTGGACACGTTATCAACACTCACTCCTCAGGAGACTCCTCGCCGCAGAGAACATCCACTTCCTCTTCCTGTGTTGCAGCCAGTAGATAACTGCTCAGCGCTGTGTCATTTTTCATCGTCGTCCTCATCTGTCACCATGGTTACAGCGCTGCAGGATCACTCATGCTGCATTCATCTCAAATGGGAATACAGAGAAACAACACAGCCTTCATGTGTTTTGGTGCCATTAATGAGTTTTTTACAAACTCTGTTAAAAGCAATGGTTTTCAGGAATGTGCTGATTAATTTTCTTGCCAGGAGTTGGATGAGACAATTGATTCAGTTCAGTCAAGCTTTATTTATCCCAAAGGAAATTCTTGTGCCAGGGAATGCTTCAATTACAGTAACACAAATTACAGTCACAACAATAATCGTTCACAATACGACTCTGTGTCTGTGCGGCACACTGGATTTCCCACAGAATTACAGAGTATGTGTGGCGGTTGCTGCTAACAAAGGAGGCGATACAACAACAATGACGACAACCTTTTTATTTCTTTTAAATGCCTGTCTGGCCGTTTATATCACTATGTGTCCCCTCTCTAAATTGGGAGGTTTGTGTGGGTCCATTAATGCAGCGCAGGTGTAGCTCTCCATGAGTTCTTTTCTTCAGCAGCAGTTTGTGACTAGCAGGGTGGATGTTTGATCTGTCGTTCTGTTCACAGCCGATCACATCAGATCGATGGATGAGAGGAGCAGCTGCTGTGAGAGAATGCAAAGTTTAAGACCCAGTAGAGCAGTTAAGTTTCATTTTCAATTCGCCTGAGATTCAGCTGCGCCATGAAGTTTTAAACAGGGCGGGCCACCACATATAAATGACCGTGTGGGAAATCCTGATAGATATGACACAATCGCCAGCAGTCAATTAGCATAGCTTAGCATAAAGACCAGAAGCAGGGGGAAACATGTAGCTTAGCTCTGGGAGAATGTAACAATATCCACTCACAGGCACCTCTATAGTTTGCTGATTCAAACATTTATCTTGTTTGTTTAATTTGAGAAAAGGCAATGTTTAAAAGTTCAGGTTTATGGGGATTGTGTGCTGGACTGTTTCTTGGCTCGGACCAGTTCCCAGGCACACAGTCACATTTCGACAGAGCCAGGCTCCCTGTTTCTGTCTACTTCAGGCTGCTTAAGCTAAGCTATCGTCTGCTATTGTATTTATTTCAAATATAAGACTCACATTGATCTTCACATCCAACTCTGCAAGAAAGTTAAGTGTGTTTCCCACAATTCTTTTAATCCTGATGTGCTTGTTTCACACTAAAGGCGGATTTATAGGTTTACGCTGTAGCCTACGCACATGGCCTACGCCATTGTGAGCATTTATACTTGTGCGGAGGTGTGTCTGTGAAGTGCTGTAAAGTGTGATTGATTCAAAACACACATTAAACACACATTAAACATGGCTTAATAGAGACAGTTTCAAACACAAGTGCACAAATCAGCTTCACTATAACTCGCAGCATTCACAGACAAACACTTGTCTTTATCTGGACACATTTTCCCCACAAATACAACATGCTAACATTATTAGCACAAGCCTATGGCATTTTACATTGTATAAATTAGCCTAGCAGCTAGCAGACTTTTCCTCTTCTCATATGAAGCCAGGGGCAACAGCAACATTTAACAAAGATAACGGCACATAATTTGGCTCCATTACAACTCACAAGGTTCACTGACAAAACAACTGTCTTATACTAAACACGTTTTCCAAACAAATACAACATGCTAACGTTATTAGCACAAGCCTATGGTATTTCACATTGTATACATTAGCCTAGCAACGATTGGAGATTTCGTCTGCTCATATGAAGCCAGGATAAATCACACACAGGATTTAAAAAGCCATTTCTGAAGAGGTGCAAGTCAGTCCACGGCGTAGGGTACATGTCTGTGATGTAGATACAGCATCAGTTTGACACTGGCTTTACAGTACATGCATGTAGCGAGGGATGAATTTGAGCACAAACTTGCAGCGTCATCCTGCGTTCGCTTAAACCTTAAACCATTTTTTTTTTTACCCCCATTGCCCTTCATTTGTCCAAACTGATGTCTCCTTAGTGTTTGTTTGATGGCCTTATTGAGGACATAAAAACACAGCAGTCCTGATTAATATTTAATTCTAAAATGCTGTTAAAGGGATTAACAAGAGAACATTTACAACTCCAAAACAGGACTGAACAGTACTCCTGGCAGAGTTTACCACCTACATAAGTTGAGCGCCGAGTTTGCATCTTACATTGTTCCTGTTGGACATGAATGCAGCATCATTGTAGGGTAACCTGGGGCAGCGAGTGACGAGAGCAGCGAGGCTCAAATACAACAATCTATCACAGGGGAGATTTAGGATTTCTCTCACAAAGAAATGAAAGCGCTGCACAAGGAGCAGACCAAGGACCAGTCCAACACCCACCCCTCGAACCAAACGGAGAGATACTGAGTGGAGACCAGCAGCTAGGAGCAGCCTCATGTCGTCCTTGCCGTAGAGCAGCTGTGACAGCTGTGAACCTGAGAAACTTCCAGACTATTGTTGAGGTGGAGATAAAGGCAACACTACATTCAACCTCTCCACACCTTCCACCTTGGCTCCCCTCAGCCCCACCCACCCATCACCTACGACCAAGTACCACCAAGTAGTCTTTTGTAAGAAGAAGAAAAGAACATATTGTTATGAGATGATGTACTATGTGATTATCATTACATGCTAAAATATTGTTTCTCTTTGGTTACCTTTGTAGTTTTCTTCATAGCTGATTTTGTGCGGGAGGAAACCGTTTCGATGTACACTTTTTACTGCTGCATGTTGGGAGGGAGGGAGTGATGGGTCGCTGGTGCAAAACGGATAAACTGACTCGAGGGGGCCGCGTGTGTCGCCCACCCTCCAGCCCTCACAAGGCCACTTGTGTTCTCATTCTGCGTCAGATGTACATGAATGAAGTTGAACGGAGTGAATGTAGGCTGTCCACCATGTTAGTTAGTACTGTCTTCTCATGTTAGTGCTCTGCATTCAGCTCACTGAGTATACCTTAGATAAAGAGACTGCTCTGTGTTCAGATCTTGTCAAATGTGTCCGAGAAAAGAGACGGTGGTATTATTTGGTACCTGCCCTTTGTTTTTAACCTTTAATAATCTCGTCGCCACCTCGCACCGCTTCGTTCTTTTAATCCTCTGGTTTCTTTTGTGCTTTCTCCACGACTCTTTTATTTAAAGCCTTGTCCGTTTATGATGCACAACTTGGACTTTTTATGTTACTGTTTTACCTTCTGCCATGTCTGTGTTGCCAAGACAAGTAGAACAGATAATTATGTTATCGTCCAAATTGCCTCCCCCCCCCCCCCCCATGACGTTGTTTTCTGTTGATTGAATCAATCTATGTGTTGACACCTGACAATCACCACCCTCGTGTATCATAAAGCAGACTGGTTTGGATTGAAGCAGGCTGGGTGTGTCGTTCAGACTGTCGCCAGAGTTGAGCCACTCTGAATTTGAGCTGTGAGAACTCACTGTCTCTTCCAGGCGAGGGATCCTCTCAGATGTCACGGCTCAGTATTTCTGGCCAGAGCACCGTGTCACCTTTAGGTGGCACTGTAACAGCATTCAGAGAGATGGGGTCCCTCTGGAGAGCATATTCAGCCAGTGCTTATGAGATTAAAGGAGATGAAATTTGATTTTTAACAGGATGCACTTACCGCTTTTACACTGAGTTTGCATTATATACCCTCCTGTGAAGGTTTTTAATTATCCCTGAGTGCTCCCACAGTCATCTCTGTGATCTTACGCCTGACAAGCTCTGTCTTGCTTTCACACTTCAAGTCGGCCATCTTCCAAATGATTTAATAATAATAATTACTATGTAAAAAATATTTGGCTGACTTCTTGGAAAAAATCTGGCCGAGGAAAGTAACACGTGTGTGCTGCCAGCTTTGGACACGTTCTGTTTTTATCTGTGTAGTAACGATCAAATCAAGCTTCTTTGTCACTCACACTGCACACGGCAGGTGCTAAGCTACATGAATCATTATCTTATAAATTGCCAATGAAACCACCAACAAGTATTTTTATTTTTAGTCACCCTGCATGGAGTCATTCATTTCTTTTCATCAAAAGGAAGGGGTGGTGAAATGCCAGTGGAAATTGTGTTAATATCAAAATGTGC
The DNA here is from genome assembly GCF_041903045.1 of Epinephelus lanceolatus. Classification (NCBI taxonomy): domain Eukaryota; kingdom Metazoa; phylum Chordata; class Actinopteri; order Perciformes; family Serranidae; genus Epinephelus; species Epinephelus lanceolatus. Next base: position 44,516,866 of record NC_135737.1, read on the forward strand.
CATTTTATTATAACACTATATTCTTTCAAGACAATTGAAATTACCTTTTTATTTTCTGTAGCATGTAATGTGTTAATATACTAGTAAATAAAGTCAAACCCATGACAAATGATCTGTTCAATGTAGTGACTTTTTTAAGGGTTCCCACAGTCATGGAGAACCATTACAGTCTAATTTTCCAGGCCTGGAAAAGTCATGAAAGTTTTGGAAGAGTCAAGAAGCACCTTGAAGACGTCACCTCGGCATGTTTCACAGTTTTCTAAAGTTTTGTAGAACAAATGATTAATCAAAGGGAAAATAATTATTAATGCACACAAAACAATCTATAACTGTAAATGCAGAGCCATTTACAGGGTTCCCACCGTCTTGTAACACCTGGAGAGGTCATTGGAACTTCACAGTCTCATTTTCCAGGCCTGGAAAAGTCATGGAATCAGCTAAAATCATGGAACTTTTTGGAAAACTCATGGAATTCAGTTGCTTTTAATTAAATTAATTGTTACAGTAACCTTCCACATAATGTAACATAACAGCAAATGTATTTTTTGTAAGTTAGCTGTTGACATAACTTAGCTCTGATGTGCGTCAAGAATGTGCAATGTCAGGTAAGGCAAATTAACTCAACTTGATGCAAAATAATATTTTATACTTCCAGCTTCTCAAATAAGAGGATTTGCTGCTTGTCTGTTTAATTAAATTATTTTATTTATTCAATTTATTTCAACTTCTCTGCATGAGTACTTTTACTTTCTATACATAAATACATTTCCCTGATTGTACTTAACATACTTTTACTTAAGAAATATTTTCAGTGCAGGACTTTTACTAGTACAAAAGTATTTTTACAGTGTGATATCAGTACTTTTAGTGAAGTAAAGGATCTGAATAATACTTCTGCCACCACTGCTACCGACACAGCAAATGTTTAGCCATTGCTAGGTTTTTGATTTTCTGCACTGACTGTCTGGAAAATCACATTTACTTTGTTTAAGCTTATTTAACAGTACATCAATTTGAATACTGCAGACGTCCTTCGTTTTACAGCCTATTTTTGGTGACATTCTTGGCCATTTGCCATAGTTTTTGAACACGGCACACCTGACCTTATATGGTGTTTAGGGGCATTACCTGTACCAACAATGATTTATGATCAAGTGGGAGAATTATCATTCAGCACAGCTGGGTAGGAGCAGATTTGGATGGTTAAGAACGTTCGTTGTGACTTCTCTTATATTTTGTCCAGGGTTCCCACAGTCATGGAAAACCATGAGATTTCACAGTCTTATTTTCCAGGCCTGGAAAAGTCATGGAATCAGCTGAAAATCATTGAAAGTTTTGGAAAACTGATGGAATTTGCAATGAAATTAAGTGTTACAGTAATCTTCCACAGATAACCTTCCATGTAATGTCACATAACGGCAAATGTATTTTCTGTAAGTTAGCTGTTGACATAATGTAGACGTAACGTAGATGATGTAACGTAATATGCGTCAGTGTAGGGTTACACAATATATCATTTCAGCATCGACACTGTGATGCACAACAGTCACATCGAAGGACGTGCAATGTCAAGAAAGACAAATTAACTTATCTGATGCTTGATACAAATGTAAAACTTGCACAGTTCTCATTCTCCATGACTTATAGCGGCCAAGCCTTCTGCTTTTAGACGTTACGTGTATATGTGACGTAGTGTGGTGGTGTTTGTTATGGGAAGTGAGACTCTCCTGCATGTGTGTGTGTAGAAAAGCACCGTAACCAGGCCGGCAAGTGCAGGAGACACAGTGACACAGTTCTGATGCATGGTAATGTGTGGGAGCTCTGCTTTTTGTCTGACCTCATGTGCTGCTGAATCATGAAATCCCTTCAAACATACTGTAAAGAAGTCTAACAACTGTTTTAATGCTCGCTGTGTTCACTGTACAGTCAATGAGTAAACCCTATTTTCATTCATGCTGCACATGGCAGTTGCCTAGATACAGATATTATTGCTATTCATGTAACCAGGAGGTATTTTTAGTAGCACTGAATGAAGCTGTGTAACTATAGTGTCAATGTACAGTAGGAATGATTTCAGACAAGCACACAGAATGTGAATCAGCCTGTTAAACCAATGAGGACTAACACAGCACATGTCGTGCGGCCAGTAAGAAAACTGACATGAAATATGGTCGATTCAGTCTGTTGCTGTTGGCAGGGTAAAGATACAGGGATCTCATAATACTGTGCTAACAGCACTGGGCCTCATGCAGCAACAGCCATCTTAAATTTCTCTTATATTTTCTCTTAATTTTATGTTAAGATAAACAGGGTTCCCACACATGTTCATGGACAAAAACTTTTCCATGACTTTTTAAGGATCCATAATAAAAGTTTCATTTGGGAAAAGCATGCACTTCACTGTATCTGCTGCACTTGCCGGCCTGGTTACGGTATTTTTCTACACAGAAAAGCACCGAGTCTATGCTGAAACAACACAAATTGACACAGTTTTTTTCCCTCCAACAACTAACGCATGTGATTAGGTTTAGGAAAAAAGAACAGGGTTTGACTTTGTAATCTGATGGGACATGAACACCACTCTCCCGGGTGAAAGTTGGTGATTTTCGGTGCCTTAACTTTTGTTCTTGTCCCGCTGCATTTCCCCCCGATGCCGCCGAGCACCAGTAAACTAAAATGGCAGCTGCCCGCGTATCATGCCGATGTTAAAGGAAATGGCCACTTCAGAATGAAAATACAGACAGTACTTACTGACCCTCATGCCGACAAGAAGTCCAGTGTAGTTTTTTAATCCACAAAACTCGTTCGGTGTATCGGAGGATAACAGCTAGCCGGATTTTTCTGTACACTTGAAGTGCATGGAACCCACATCCAAAATCATTTTGAAGATGTAATAAAGCTCTGCTAATGCATTTCGCAATACATAATTTACTCCACTTTTATACCATCATTTCTCACCGTGGTCAGTTAGCCTGCAGGCGTGCTGTGTTTACATGACAACTCACGCAAGACTCGAGAACGTTCAGAGACGCTCTTGTTCTCGTGTCGCATTCTAACTGACTGCTATAAAAGTTTAGTAAATGATGTCTTTTCAAGTCAATTTTGCATGTCGCGGCTTCAGGGCACTTGGATTACGACGGACGAGCCGTTCTGACGTTTTTTAAATGCATTAACGGAGTTTTATTACATTTTCAAAATGTGGGTTCCATACACTTCGAGTGTATGGAAAAATCCGGCTAGCTGTTATCCTCCGATACCCCGAACGAGTTTTGTGGATTAAAAAACTACACTGGACTTCTTGTCGGCATGAGGGTCAGTAAGTACTGTCTGTATTTTCATTCTAAAGTGGTCATTTCCTTTAAAGGACGGCTTTTTTAGTAAGTGTCTGATGCCACACGTCACTGCCCAAGCACCAGATTTCGACGACTTCGGGGTGAGACCAGGTTGATTGATGACCTGCAAGCTTTTGTTCTGTTATTACAGAAATGTGTTGGACCAGTTATTAATGAGCCCACTGCAAACTCTTTCTTTTCAGATTATTTCTCACGTAATGTCTCGGTTATTGTTTTCTACATTCTCTCTTTCCAACTTGTAGAATGTGACATGCCCAGTGATGTTATCACTGTTTGCACTTTAGGTAAAAAAAAAAAAAAAGTGACTGAAAGTGAAATTATTACCGACTCTGTGGTGGTTCCAACAAGAGGAGCAGCTTCAGTAGTGTGGTTTTATGAACAGCCCCGGACTTCTCAGACTCTTTTAGTGACTTACTGCTCAGAGGGAACTCATTCAGCGGCTCCTCTGGCAGCAGCACAGCGTCTCTCCCTCTCCTCTCTCACTGTGCGCACACGGGAGTCAGTGTCGTCAAGTGATTTTGTCATAAGCCTTTGGTAATGTAAACCTACGTGACGCTGGATTGCTCAGCAAAAACTCCACATATGTGAATGTGTGTTAGTTGTGGTATCACAGGGGTGTCCAAACATTTTTTGGGGCCAGATAAAACAATGTGAAAATAGCTGGGGGAAAAAAAGTGAGACAAATGCATTTTTATCTTTTAATGAACAATTACGCAATGCCTGTCTACAAACTGTATGATAGTCCTATATGTGAGGTGAAGGGTAAAAATGGGAAGGGATCTTGCTCGGTTAACCATTGTTGTGTAACGGGCCACATATGGTATATTTTGAAAGTCAAGCTGAGGGCCGATTAAAATTGGTCTGCGGGCCACAATTGGCCCCCGGGCCAGACTTTGGACATGCCTGTGGTATCATAACAGCCTGTCACAGGTTACAGCGTGATGATTAGAGGAGAAATGGCAGAGCATAAAGGTCCAGGTGGGAAAAAAACTCAAGACTCAAGTCATTTAGGATGTTACTAAAAGAAGAAAATCACCTGCTGATTTATATATATGTCAGTTGAATTTTTATTATTATTACAATATTCGACTGGGTCTGTACAAAAAGTTATGAATGAATGTTTAACTGACTGTATCAGTACACTGTGCGCACCCATTTCCCAATAAAGAGGCAAACTCCAGCTAAGAAATATAATTTAATCATAAACTTTCACATGGAATCCATTTGTTGCCGTACACATGTGGGAATTATTAGTGTGTGACACCAAAGCCCTGACTGGCAGCCAGTGAGGGATGATAACATTTAGAAGGAGAAAGCCGTGAGTGGGACGATGGATCAGTTTATTGTACGCAGCAAATTACAACAACTTCTATTGTCTTATGTCGTAAAAAGAGTGATAGCACATGTTATAGAAGCTACTGATATAAATATAAATCCATGGGTACATTTTTTTTGTATTTGGGAGCTGTTTAATGTGTAATTTATGGTAGATTTTGTTTATATGAATGTGAATCTCACTCTGAGTTACCGTTGTTGTTCAAAAAACTAAAGAAATTAGAGATATATTTGAAGCAAACTGTAAAACTACATCACTTACTGTGTTGCAATTATGTTTTCTTAAATAATACTACAGTGTTTTCCACGAATTTTTCATATCGTCAAGAATATCGTTATCGCAAAGATACCCTGAAATATCGTGATGTTATTTTAAAGGTTGTATCGGCCATCTTTAGTGGGAAGCGTAACCAAACTGGTTCATTTTGGTGTAATAAAGGTATGCAGGGGCTCAAGGAACAGTATTTGTAGCTTCAGGGAGGGTCAAAATACTACTACAAAAAAAACAAAACACAAGTCACACCCAGCCACCCCTCTCCTCTGATGAGTAAAGAACAGTCCCTTATAAACTCAAAACATGTCCCTTCAGTGTTTGCTGTTATAAATGGTGTTGCGGAGATTCTAGTGACTGTTTTCTCCTTATGAAAATTAAAATGACTGGGGGGAGGTATCAGAGCCGGTGATTCATGTGCGTATGTGCAGTACTCGGATGAGGCTGGTCGCCATCTTTACTCCATCCCAGCACATCGCTGCCGGTGGGGCGGAACACCACTCATCGACCCAGTTGATTTCTAGGAACCGCCGACAGACCTGGCTCAGCACCGTGTTTCACTGAAGATTAGTCACCTTTACTAGCACGCTACTCTACCTGCACCCGGACACACAATGGGAGAGCGAGAAGACCTAGTTTATCAGGCAAAACTTGCCGAGCAGGCAGAGAGATATGACGGTAAGACACACTTTGAGCGCTGGCTCCGAGTGGGACATGTTCGCCGCAGGGATTTTTTTCACGTTAACGGAGCTTTGCTCGGTTAGCTAGCTAGCTAGCTTCATGCTAGCCGCGGCTAGAAAGCTAACCTGACTCTTCCACCTAATTTAACTCGTCACTGACATGACAGCTGGCTTTGTGTTGGAAGGGATTAAAGCGACATTAAAACAAGAGCAAGTGTCATGAAGTGTGTGTGTGTTTTAGTAAATCTGTACGGATGTGACAGACAGGGGCTAACGTTAGCGAAGGGGGCTACAACAAAATGGCGGATTACTGGAGCGTGAGCTGTCAAGAGTTGCCTCCCCTGCACCATGCTAGTGCTACAGCTTAACACTTGAGCTACTGGCCTCATTACCTGCTATGAGCAACAGAGTCATGGCACTGTGTGCACGCTCAACAACGTAGGAAGTGTTTGCGTGATTTTGTTTATCAGTGTTGGCCAACTTTAGCGAGGCGTTAGCCACAAGGTTAGCTACTCGGGGCTTGCTGTGTGTTAGAGTCAGTGGGAGTGGGAGGGCAGCTGTTCACTTGTGGTGGGGTGTTCCCCCTGCAAGCAGGCTACACGGATCGATTGGCGAAAATGACTCCCTCTTCCTCTCCCTGGTACACTCCTGTCAGACTGTCATACCATTACAGGCCTGCTGGAGCTGTTTTTAGACCCCTGCCTTTGCCTCCGGTCACACGTTGCCCAGTGACGTTAAATGAATGTGCCATGAGTCATTCACGGGATTTGGACCGAGTGTATTTACAGAGTGATTTATGGTTAACTGGCCAAATGGTAACGTTGCTGGAATACATTCACATTGTTATTCATCTGCAATATGTTAGCATGCTGCTGAAAGGGGAGTCTCCACAGGGCTTCACAGATGAGCATGGGAAAATTCACGTTTGCAAATTATATCGGCCACTGTAAGATTCAAGAGGACATCCAGCCTGCAGCTATTAACTATTAACTCACAAAGGTAGTGGGTGTTTAAAAGTTAAAACCCTGCCAGCTGTAAGTTTATTTGCTATGTAACAATAAGGTAAAATCTAAAACAGTCAAAGTGAAAACTGGGGATGCATGATATTTTTTTGATATGCTGATATATAACAATTTATTTGACCGATAAGCAACTTTGGGGCGGCAGGAGCTCAGTCCGTAGAGACTTGGTAGCTGGAGAGGTGCCACTTCACAGCCAAGGCACTGTCAAGATGGCCTTTAGCAAGGCACTAAACCCGTAATTGCTTAGGATGACCCCTCCCTCTGACATCTCTCCATTTAATGCATGTATAGATCCTGTTTGTGCATGTGTCTGTATGAGTATACACATAATAAAGTATATCTTCTTCTGCTGATATCGATATATTTTCCCCACTTAATTTTAGTGATCAAGTCTCATCTGTAGTGGAATTAACATCACAATATGCATGCGTAGTCTTATCCTGACGGCCCGCCAGCAGATGGAGACATGAAAAAACAATAATTTTAAAAGTATGTGATACTCATTCATTGTGCAAAATAAGAAAAAGCTTGTTGACTCATTCTGATAGTTCATTTTAAAGCCAATATTGGCCGATAAAGTGCTGATATTATCATGCATCCCTCGTGAAAAAGCATAACTAAGAAATGTAGGGAACTTAAGTCATCTATAAAATAACACTAACAGCAGAGAGTCATCACTCATGGCAAACACACATTTTTAAGTCCTGCTGATGGTTGATAGCTGCATCTGAACGAGAGAGAGGTTGGCTGAATACGGTCCAAACTCTCCTGTCACAGCAGATCAATAGGCCCACATTACGACAGGTAATGTACAAAATATAGGAAACCACCTGGAAAGCTTGCACTTTAAATTAAAACTAAGGATATCACAGATGACAAGGACTTGGGGTCTCATTTATAAACATTGCGTAAGAACAAAACAAGGCCTGAAAGAGGCTTCGAACGCAAAAGTTGTGATCTACAAAAACAGACTTGACGGGAGAAACTTTCACCTGTGCTTACCAACATTTTGGAGACATGAAATTGGCGACGCAGACTGTGAGGTGGAAACCTGATTATTGAAATTGTCAAATATTTTTTTAGCTTTTGTCTGTGTGTACATTATTAGTTTAGATCCTATGCATTGTTTTAAAAATGGAACCCAAGGAGAGTTGGGGTGTCACGTGAAAGAAAACAATACACATAATATACCTCACCCACCTGAGGGTGGGGTGTTGCTGCAGCACCCCACCCACTTGAGGGTGTGGTATTGCTGCAGCACCCTCAGCACCTCTGCTTCCCGCAGCTGTGTCTCAGGGCGGTGTGTTTGTGTGGAATCTCCTCAGGCCCAGCTGTGCCTTACGTGCATGGTGCATCAATCAACACTCGTCAGTGAAAACCTTCCCATAATATGTTCTCAGTCATTGCAGTGGATGAACCAGTTCTTAATCAGTCTATTTTTGCCCTTTTAGTTGAAAATGAAAATGTGTGGGAACTCTGAAATTAATTTTGGGAGGTTGAGGTGTGTACGCCATGGGCAGGTGTTGCACCTCCATGTCCCTCCTTTATTTTAAAGTATGTGGAAATGGATACCTGAGTACATCTGAATCTCTGTTTGCTACAGTGGAGGTGTTATAGACAGTAAAATAATGGAATTGACTGTAGTTTAAAGAGGTCAGACATCAAGTTTCATCAACTTTTTGGACTCGATTAGTCAGACAAGATGATAAGGTTAACAGCTAGTTGTTAGGTGTAGTCTCAAGATGTAAAGGAATGTGACGTGTGTCTCCTCTACAGAGATGGTGGTGTCTATGAAGAACGTGGCAGGCATGGACGTGGAGCTCACAGTGGAGGAGAGGAACCTACTATCAGTGGCCTACAAGAATGTGATCGGCGCTCGGAGAGCATCCTGGAGGATAATCAGCAGTATCGAACAGAGGGAAGAGAACAAGGGCGGAGAAGAGAAACTGAAGATGATCCGGGAATATAGGCAAACGGTAAAGCACTCAGCAAAGGCTCAGGGTATATCCACCAATAAAGAAGCTTAGTGTCTGTCAGGAGCACTTACATGGATATACCATGTCTCATTGTCCCACATATGTTTTCCATATTTAAAGAATCTCAGATTGGCTGTGCTAATGTGCAGCTCATATTGATAATAAACACTATAAGCAGCTACTGGACAGACTGCATATGAGTCATAGTTGGCAAATCCTCCGCTCTCTTTTGCTTTTATGAAGGGAAATAAGAGCTGGCTATTAATCTGGGAGGGGCCAGAGTGTGTCAGAGAGATGGGAGAGGCAGTTGGGCTGCAGTCAATGACCTAATGGGATTCAGAGATTGGTAATCCTGCTTTTGTACCTTTTATTTCTTTTGTCGTTCTCCAACTCCCTCAGGGGAACGCATTTTTTTACAGGTTGTTAGCAGCAACAGTGGGTGTCTGCAGACACAGACGTCGTCCACACGTTTGTCGGCACATACAGCCCACATGGTCATATGTTACACCCTCAGAAACATGAGCAGATGACAGCATTTACTTTACATGGACCCTTGTGCTCAGGCAGAGGTGGAAATCAAAATGTTCCAAATGTTTCTGCTGATTGAATAATCATATTTATCGTGTTTGTTTGTTTGGTGGCAGGTGGAGAAGGAGCTGAAGCAAATCTGTGGTGACATTTTGGATGCACTGGAAAGGCACTTACTCCCCTCTGCTGTCATGGGAGAGTCGAAGGTCTTCTACAACAAAATGTAAGCGCTTTGTGGTCTGAATGTAAATGAGTGAATGATCCCTCTCCCTCGCATTATGATGAGCGCTTCAATTCATTCAAAACATTCAAAGCAGTCACACATATGGGCACAGATGCTGTCAAAAGTGCTGTAGCATGTTGGATGTGTCTCTATTCACAGACCCTACAGTGGTGGAGCGACGCCAACACACTGTCCTCCTCGTCTTATACACAACTCTCTCTTTTGCTGCAAGACCCCGCCTTTTCATTTGTGCTCGCCAAAGTGTGATGGACTCATACGCCAATGCACTGTGTTGTGCTGACCTCAGCAAATATTGCTAATGGCCTACGGCTAAAAGTTTCCAAGCAGAGCTCACGCATGTGAACTTTGGTTTCTTGTTACGTGTCCCAGTCCACATGCAGTATGTTCTGCGTGTGGCTGCGTGCACCGGACTGTGACAGTTCGGTATGAATACACAAAACTTTACAACCCTGGTTTAGACCTTTAAGATATTGAGAGTTCAGTTCCAGACAGCAAAGGTAGTATTCGAGGAGACCATACAAACTCAGGGAGGTTCACAAAAGGGACACTCTTCAGGAATGTTTTACAGTGAATCCATCAGGACCAAAAAAAGCACAACAATTAACTTGTAATTTTATTCTACTCTTAAGACTTCCATCCAAAGGAAACACTGTAGTCCTGAAAGTTAATTTTATCACCTTTCTTTCTCCAATTCCAGGAAAGGTGACTACCACAGGTACCTGGCAGAGTTTGCCACCGGCAACAACAGAAAGGAGGCAGCAGAGAACAGCCTGGTGGCCTACAAAACTGCCACCGACCTCGCCATGTTGGAGCTGCCACCAACGCATCCCATCCGCCTCGGCCTTGCCCTCAACTTCTCCGTCTTCTACTATGAGATCCTAAACTCTCCTGATCGCGCTTGCAGGTGACTGTTTTTGCAATTCACTCTAGAGCAGAGTATAATCTTTTATTAACATGCCACCCTCCAGAATTTGATCTGAAGTGTTTTGAAGGATTTAAAGTCTCGGAGATGGTGATCATTTTGAGTCAGATTTTTCTCTGATCCCTTCTCAAAGTTTGTACTCAACATGATACCTTATTATGTCAATGAAATGTACCGAAATAAATGTGTATATATATGACACAAAAAGGCAATATATTATTTTGGCCAGTAAGAGATGAGTTCAGCTGGTGGATTTTTTCATCTACCAGCCCCTTGGCCTGCGAGTCAAAGGTTAATTTCAGACACTGAGCTCAATTATGTAACACAGAAGTCGGCATTTAGGAGTGGCACCTCTGTGTGCTGCAAGTCCCCCATTCGTGTTTAAAATATGGCTTTAACTTAAACAGCTTTTATAGTTATGGTTATAGTTGAACAGCACTTTCAAAGTTCTGCAACATACTCTGGATTAGACTGAGAGGTAGACCGCCATACTGCCATTGTTGATCCTGTATCGTCTTTGGCTTTCACATATATTTAAAGGAATATTATCAGAAGCTCATTGCAAGCAAACAAGAATTAAATGACTTGCCTTGACACAGATGGATGATGTAGAAAATATATTTCCACTTACTTTCTGCAGCTTAAAATGAACCAGTAAAGTGTTAAGTATGACCACATGTTCTGATACAGTCAGAGCTCAAAGTAACAGAAGTGTGTTTGTTCAGGTTGGCAAAGGCTGCATTTGATGACGCCATCACAGAACTGGACACACTGAATGAAGACAGCTACAAGGACTCCACACTTATCATGCAGTTGTTACGTGACAACCTGACACTATGGACTTCAGATATGCAGGGAGAGGGTAAGAGTCTCACATCATGGGGCCCCCATTCATCGTATTGTATCTGACGTTTACCTGTTTGTCACTGCAGAACCTCTTTTTCCTCGACTAGATGCTGATGAACTAACGCACTCATCTGTTTCTGCCTATAACCATTTCACACTGGATTTATAACGTGTCCAAATACTGTGAGCAGCGTGATTCATGTCCTGTTGTTCTCATCATCGACAGCAAACACTGAATGCTAGCTTATAATACTGTTCTTCCATTTTTACAGAGAGAAGTAAACCATGCATCTAACTACTCTGTAACTACACCAGTCAGTTAAAGGGATAGTTCATTTTCTTATAAGTGGGGTTGTATGGGGGTACTTTACTTTTTGCTGACCCCTCCATATGTTACAGCTGTAACATGTATTGCACTCTACGGCTGTTGTCAACCAAAGAAAATTTTGGTTGACTGAAATTCTCTTCAGCCAAATGATTGGTCAGTGGGGCTAAAAAAATAAAATCTGCATGTTATCTTTAGCTTAACTAATGCCAGGTTCAGACTACACGACACGTTTGTCCCTTTTGAAAGTCACTGTCAGATTAGGCGATTATGGAGTAATAAAATTTTGCCGTGACTTGGCCGACAGACGATAGGTTGGTCCACGACCAATCATCACTGGTCATTATTCACCACGTGCGTGATGTCATTGAATTATTCTATTTATATTATTATTACTATCATGATTATTATTTCAGTCGCTGTGTCTGTTCATGTCCCAGTCGAACTGTTTTTGTAGTAACATAAAAAGTTCCACCAGATGTATGCCAGTGAAAAAATAAGTTCCTGCAAATGTTTCACAATAAAAGCCTTTTTTATAATATGGGATTCTCTCTACTGAAACTATAAAAGGCTTTTAATTTCAAATGGATACAGCTGTGATGCATTAAGTCAAACAGGACCAGTGGGAGTGGATTAAAAAACATTTTTTTTTAGAAAAATACAGTGGAAATGAAAACACTGACACACTGACTTCAGCTGAAGCTTTCAGGACCTGGATCTTTCTGCTCACAGTGTGCATGCTCAGCTACTGAATTGGTCTGTTACAGACTTCCTGTCTTACTGGTCTACATGTGTCTGAGCTGACATCATAACCATCCTACCTCATAAAGATCATTTGCTTCTCCACCTTACAGCATACATAATGAACGACAAAACAACTGTAGTAGCTTGTTAGTTTTTTTTTTCCAAAGCCAGTCAGTTAGATAAAAGTCAAAGGTTTGAAGTAAACTTGCCTAATTTATTTTATGTATAGGGGGGAAAAGGAGGTAGAATGACGTGAAACACAAAAGGCCTTTCATTTAGGTCCAGCGCTCCATTGACCCAGTGTGAGCTTTAGCACCACATTTCAAAGCGCTTTCCATTCAGAGGTGGTGAAATTGTTATGTTTTGTGATTTTAAACGTCTTGCCTTTTATTTTACTTTCTGTTGACTTTGCTGACAAACAGCTGTCTAGCAGCGTTAACATGTGGAAACATAGTGCCCACCCTCTGGTCTGCACGGGTTAGCTGACGTTAGCCTCGGCCACTCTGCACTACACACCAGCTGGGTCGGTTGGGAGCTAGCTAGCGTCACAATACCTCTGGTAACATCGTCCTTGTGGTGAGACAGCGTTGCTTTGGAAACATGGTGGCCACTCCCAGTCTCCCCTTATGTAGCCCTGGTGAGTAAGTAGCTTCATTTTTGAGCTGCAAAACCCCTTTAGCATCGTTTACAATGTTAGCACCACTGGCTGTGCTGACGCAGAGCTCAGAGTGATGCTAAAGGGTGTTTGTGGCTCAAAAATGGAGCTGCTTACTCACCAGGGCGTCCTGGTGGGAGACCACAGAAAGGGCAGTAATCACCGGAAGAGTGGCGCCGCTAGCTAACATTAGCTCCCACCTGGCGGCTGCACAGTGCAGAGCTGCTAAAGCTAGCTAACCAGTGGAGACTGGAGGCTGGGCAGTGGGCACTGTGCTTCCAGGTGTTTACAGCTATCTGTCTGTCTCCCACCAGACCCGGTGGGTGCGCAGTGCAATAAACTGAAGTAAATATTCTTGCTGAATAATGGCACCCTTTGAGGTAGCAGCTTGAGCTAATGTTAGCTGTACACACTGTCAGGACGAGCTGCCTCACTGCTCTGAATACAGGAGGTCCTGATTTTAAGCTTTATTCTTAGAAGATCAATACAAAATAATGTGCTTAAGTTTAATCAGGAGATTCTTTTGACTCTGTCTACCAGTCGTCTATCACGTAGTGCTCAACAGCTGTCACGCTACCTGCTGTTGACGTTAGACAAAGCCTCGCCACTCTGTTGGTCTTTATAAACATGATAGAAACAACAGTCAGTATCTCTCCTCTGTTGTTTCACCACCTCACTGAATAAACATTAAGCCACAGCTGAGTAAATCTGCCTCAGACGATTCTTTTATAGCCGTTAAATTGTCACGAGCTACAACTTGTGAGACGCTGAAAATTTAAAACAACAATAACCCGTTCAGCTTCACTGATTCATTCTCTCTCCTCCTGCATTCATTCCAGCAGTTTGCTGTGTTGCAGAGCGTCCACGACGCCTCTCACTTCTCAGTGACTCGTCATCTCTTGTCTCTCTCTCATTCCCTCTGGTGTAGAGTCCTAAAGGAAACAAAGCTGACTGTTCATTTCCCATGTTAACTGTACTTTGTAAGTGTTGCTCACCCCAAGCCTTGCTCTGTGTGTGTGTGTGTGTGTGTGTGTGTGTGTGTGTGTGTGTGTGTGGCTGCCTCTTTCCCTCTCAGCACTAACTCACTCACAGTTTAATAATTCAGTCCACTCACCTGTTGCTTCGTCACTCACTCATTCAGATGGATTTTATATTAACGGTTGGTAACAGGCTGTGATCTGTGATGTTCCCACCACAGTCCTGTCAAACAGGGATTATTGAGTTCAGATAGAACAGCTGAGCTTGGCTCATGTTAACAGAGAGTGTGAGTTTTTACTTTGCTGCCTGTAAGACTTGAGACAAGGGATGTCCTGATCCAGTTTTTTTGCCCCCGATCTGAGTCAGTTGATATTGAAAATCTGCCAATATAGGGTGCAGATCTGATACTTCTGGCGATTGCATTTAGGCTTCAATAATCATGATAGAGGTGTCCATTTTAGATTTATTTATTCATTTATTTATTAATATTTTATTTTAATTTTGCCTTGAAGCTGTCTCAAGGGAATCTCTCTGTCCGTTTTAAGAGAGTATTTTCTCTAGTGTTTGTTACTTCGGTGCAGCCTCTGAATCAGCTGTGTTCAGTGTTTGCGTTAATTGTTTGTCTTTTGCGCAAATTAATTAAGAGATTACTGTTACAGGCTTTTTGCTCGTGGAGCTTTTGTTGAGTCTGCAGCAATGTGATGGGTGTCGTTGCCGTCGGCTCTTCGCTGTCTGTCTCTCCCGTCTCTCCCTGGAGCAGGGAGGTGAAACACCATGCGCCATAGATGACAAAGGAGTTTCTTACACTGAGCTGAAATTAAATGAGCGCAGTCTCCGTTTCTCTCTGTGTTTTGCTTTCATATATGGCGTGTAGTGTTTCGCTGCGGGCGGGGCTCAGCACCTGCTCATGCTCAGAGGCTCAGCTGAGTGGAGGAGAGACAGGCAGCGTTGATGACAGATGCACTCATTGTGTCTTCGCGAGTACAAAAAACATGAGCTGATGTTAAATAAAGGTTTGGATCAGGCGCTGTTTAACTCAGTATAACCGATCCCGAAGTGTTAAACAAAGCCTTGATCAACTTGATTCAGATATTTGAGATCGGATCAGGACATCCCTACATGTGTGTACACCAAGGAGCAGAGGGTTAGATCATGTCATTAGCATGCAAGACTGCCTGCACTGTAGAGTTGGGCGATGTGATAAAATTTTCCAACTAGCGATTGCTAATGTATATTGGCGTGTGTGCGAAGACTCTGTTACTGTACGTTCACACCAGAAGCTTCCAAAGAGGCAAAGTCTGTCACGGATGCCCAAGAAGCACGACTGTCAAAAATATTTGTGGCAGCTGTGGTCGCTCATCACTTGAATCATTGTCAAACGTGTCAATTTAAAGGAGCGGCAAAGCGGACTACTGGCTTGAAAGCAGCGTAGTTGCTGCTTGCTGTTGTCCAGTCAAAAAGCAAATAGTTGTGTTGATAAAATGCTTTGCAGTATGTCATCCCGTTCAAGCCAAGCAAGGAAGACCTGCATGCTACGTCGCAACATTAGCCTGCAATTCTCTCCTCTGTTAGTAACATTACACACTTTAAAACTCACCAGACCAACCAACTACCTCCGCGACACAGTCCCAAGCCTCATTCTTTTGTTTTGGTCTCTGTAACCGAACAGCGACACATTATAAAGGACTGAGTGGGCGCGAACGCAAGTAATCAACTTCTCAATATCTATTGTCGGAACAAGTGCGCTGTAGGAACCAAAGTTACATGGCTTGTTCTCTGGGACCCGCTTCATCGGAGCACGTCAAAACTTTAAAACTTGTTTAACTTTACAACAATCATCCGATTGGTTGTCGCAGAACTGCGTCAGAGCTCATTACCATAAAGTTAAACCAGTTTTAACTCCCCTCTGGACCACTCCGGTTGCTTTGGTCACCCAAGACGCGCGGCTGACGACCAGGTCGCCCAAGTCGCCGGGCTCTCATTGAAAATTAATGACTTCTGCCGTTTTGGACGCTCTGGTCGCTGTTGGTGTGAACGTACAGTTAGTCGTCTTCTGTTCCAGTAAACACCAACTCTGGTTTGGTTGAAAGGAACCCTTAATTCACTGAGTTAGATGTGAAAACATGGTTCCTCTGCCTGCTGAGCTGCAGCAGCGCTCACAGACCATTAGATTGAAATAAAATGACAAACATCACCCAAAAAGAACAGCTGACGACGCACTCAGCCAGTAGCCGATATCTTTTGCCGTCTCCATTGAGAACAGAGTTGTTAAATGTATCTGCATGTACAGACTGTTTTGTCAAAGCTCCCCTGATTTGGTGAAGTTTAAACACTGTTCACACACTCTTTTTCTTCCACTTTCTGATGTCTTCAGTTTTCACACTGTCAGTTTCCCAACACTGAACTTGAATGAGTGACTATGATTCACAGTTTGATTCCACGTTTCACTCCTCACCAAACACTGGGAACAGGTACATTTGGGTTCAGCATGCACCTTTGACTGATGATAAAGATGTTTTAAAAAACATTTCCTCTCGAGAGGTCCAGATTTTTAGAAACAGGTCAGTTGAAACAGATTTTCACCTGCATCCTAGTGTGTGATCCAACAAACGCTACCGGTCAAAAGTTCAAGAACACCTCCATCTTTCCTGTTTTATTGAAATTTACATAGTGTGATGTTTCCTGTTCTCTGGAATTAAATCATGGAGCAGTTTTAGATTATAATATTTTATCTACAGCTTCGACTCATTGTCACCTTTTGAGGATGCAGCAGTTGCAACCTTCGTTCTACAATGGAAAGTTTTCCTAACACTGTCGGCAGAAGTTCCCACAAATGAGTTCATGTGGCCGCGGTGCCAAAATCAGCTGACAGACAGATCAGTAACTCCAGTGGAGGGAATGTGTCTTTTTATTTTGTCTCGTATTGCAAATTTTTGCAACAAAAAGGACAAGTAAACAAGGTTTCTGTGTCTTTTTTCCCAGATGACAGGTTGATCAAACACATATGAGAATAATAAACTTAGTGTACAGAGGCCTTTAATTTACTTCTGCTGCAGCAGCTGTTAACACATTACATGTTCCCTGAGCAGAGCTTTTGTAGTCATCTGCATTTTACATCATTTTACAGTTTTCAGTGACCTAAACTTTTGTTTTTAGCCTCTGGCAGTTACCTGTCACCTTTATACCAATTGTCAGGTTATTCACTGGACTTAAACTGCTGAGATTGCTGAAGTAATGGAGGTGTTGTTGAAGCTTTTGACTGGTAGTGTGTCTAAAAATTCTTTATCCTGCAGCAGTAAGAGCAGTTTATCAGCAGCAGTGGGAAATAAAAAAGCACATTGTTTGTACTGAAGTACAATTTTGAGGTACTTGTACTTCGGCTGCTTTATATATCTACCTCACTACATGTCTAAAGCGAATATTGTACTCTTTACTCTGCTTTATTTATCTGACAGATGGTTTCTCAGCAGATTGATGGCAGAACATGAGGTTATAAGACTCAGTAATGCACAGATATGACTAAGTTTGGGACTACAAATTAAACTCATAACGGTATACAAAGTCGTTAGCTCCACCCTCAGACAGCTACAACGAGGCTACACACAAAGTCGGGGTGTAACAGTTCACTGAAGTCACGCTTCGGTTTGATACAGTGCTGTCTCGGTTCAGTAGCCTGGAAATCCAGACCCAAATCTAGAAAGATTTAGGGTCTGGCTGTGAGTAATGAAAATGGCCCAACTCGAGGGGCGGCACCAAGCATGCATTTGAAAATATCACTGCACGCAATTGGATAACACTACGACCAATCAGAACAATACACAGGGTGACGTATACGCTTAGCTACCAGCGGAGCAAACTGGTAGATTAGACTCTTGCCGTATCCAGTCGGCAAAACAGCAAAAACGTCCTCCTTGCAAAGGAAAGATTCGAGCGCCGTCTTCTGTTCCTCTTTTAGAGAAAAAGCGAAGTCTAACTCGTTCATTGTAGCGGCCAAAGCCATCCGTAGCCATCTTGCAATGTTTACTGACTGATTCCGGACTTCGTCTTCGCAGCGCTGTCGTCATCTGTTTAGCTCGCCTCTGGCCCGCCTATATCAGATACACCGATGTGATTGGTGCAGCTGGGCTCCAACGGCATGGGTAATGAGCATCATTACTGATTGCCAGAGTGACTCGCTGAGCAAATTCAAATTGTGCTCTCGTGAGAACTCTGGATTTCCAGGGTAGCGGTTCAGTACATTTTCGATGTTTTTGAAATTTGAAATGCCAGACAAATTTTCTTCATTTTCAAAATTTTATTTGGAATATTTGCAGAAGAAGAGAAAGATAGTTTGTATCGTGTGTCCTGACTGCTGAGCGTGGACACTTCCTGTGTCTGTCCCTTCAAATTAAGTTTTTGATATTTTTTTTTTTTTTTTTTTTGACAAGGCGCAGTTTCAAGTTGTTGTTTTTTTTTCTGCAAATAATCGACCAATGAAATCTTGGCGACTAACCTTTCTGGTCGACGAATGTTTGGTCAACTGTTGGGGGGCAGCCATACTGATTTCTTGCTACTTTTTTGGTCATTTCTTCTTTTGATGCTCATCGCCTTCTTCCCATGTTTTCAAAAGAAATCAAGCCAGTTTGTTCAGGTTTTAAAGGGTTAAACACAGTTAAGACTGTAGATTTTATCCTCCAAATTTAACAAGATATTTCAACGTACTGTTCGTAATGCATACTGAACCGAAAACCTCGTACCGCACAGTTCAATACGAATATGTGTATTGTTACACCCCTGATACACAGTAACATATATTTTTTTGTTATAATTCGACACCATCAAACATGCACACTGGGTACTTTTCACTTGTGATCATTTTAATTGTTCTAAAAATGTAAAATAACGTTAGCATAGCTTTGTTCTTGGCGAGTTCACAAACAGGTTTTAAATGTAACTGTGAACGAACCCTGACGTTGTGTTTTCTGTCGACAGGTGAAGAACAAAAAGAGCAGCAACTGCAAGACGTGGATGATGAGGCCCAGTGAGACAATGCCACCAACAGCCAACAACTTGAGACCCTCCCCTCACCTCCTCACACTCCTCCTCCCTCCACCTGCGGTCTCCTCCTCTTCCCTCCCCTCCCCCACCCTCCAACTCTTCGCCCCGCTCTGCGAGTTCCCCTCCTCTTCCTCCTCTCCCCTCCGTTTCCTTTCTTCCACCTCTGCAGCTCCGTGATCCAGCAGGGCCAAGGAGTTAACAAGTTTATTTTTCTCTTCTTTTTTATTTTTATATTAGTCCTTACATCATTCAAGTAAATAGCACTTAATTGAGACAGGAAATACAATGTTAGAAAGACAAAGATAAAGAGCGTACCTGGGTTGTTTCTTTTTCTGTCGTCCCGGTACAAGCAGTTCTGAAACATTATCTTTGGTTTCATTATTGTATTTTTGTTTGGTTTTTTGCTTTTTTTTCCTCAATATTTTTATCAGTTGCTGGATGTATTGAGAATTTTTTTTCTTAATGTAATTACAGAAATTAACTTTTATTACTGAAAATGTTGACTATTAGTTATGGGAGCTATTTTATCTCTGTTTTAGTGAAATGTCATGCGAATCATTTTATCTGGGCAAAAAAACTACAAGTGCCCTTTTTGTTAACTTAGGTTTTCAGAGGAAGTTGGCAAAATTCGCGATATCCACGTGGGGCAAAGACGTGCTTAACTTTTACACCATAGTGATTCTGTTACCATGTTTTTGTAGTTGTCCTTGGACTGTACTTTGTGCTGAAATACTGTATCTGTGCACACATGCTGAAGGTTGACTTATTGCTCGCCAGTGGTTTTGGGAGATGTCACACTTGTGTAAAAGACGATTCGGCCCCGCTCCTCGACACAGAGCCCTAAAATGAAGATAGTCAGTGCTTGCATGAGTTAACACTTTGTTTTCTGCTGCTTCTCCCCTACGTTTCACTAAAGCTCCTCTGGGTTTAGAGGTTTTCTTTCGTCGCCGTCTCCTTCGTTTCTCCTCTCGTTTTGCTTCATTATGTGTAACTCGGAGCTGATTTGTACTACTGGATATCTGACTGGAGCCACAGACAGGGAATCTGTATTGTTCTTACTGAAACACAGCATGGAATTAACATTAAACAATCTAAATTAAACCTTAAACAAACCGACTCGCTGCCTTTTTTACATTTGTCTTCAGAAAATACTGATGGTTTTGCAGCCTCTTGGCTCAAATATAGGGAACTGTTTTAACAAGATATTGAATGCAGGGTTCACAGGGTCATGGAAAACCTGGAAAAACATGGAATTTCACAATCACATTTTCCAGGCCTCTCTTTATAAGTCTCGCACAAGTTGACACCCTGCAGACCCAAACAGAATCTGCAGATTTTTTTATTTGTTTTCAGCGATGATCCAAAATTAAAATTTGTGGAATTTTGTGGGATTTTTTTTTTTTTTTCCGTAATGTAATAGACAATATTCAGGTATTATAACAATTGTTTTTGAGCCAAAATGACCTCACACAACACATTAAAACCTAAGATAAGTCAATAAAATCCTGAAAAATAAAATGTTGGACACATGGACGTTAGATACCCAGATCAACATCACTTTTCTTGTGCTGCTTTCTGATGCCTTTTGCAAGTTTTAGAAATGGAAGGTTCAATATGGAGCCATTAACAGTAAATCTTATGTTTGATTTATGATTGTAATTCTAACTTGAATACATGATTGTCACACACATGCACAAAGAGGTGGAGGACACTGACAACATTCTGAGTTTACAAGCAGCATCTGTATTCCTAAAATCTGGAGTCCTGGGGGCGCAGATACATATGGGTGTGGATATAATGAGTCGTGCACATTAGCACAGGCGTGTCTTCAGATCAGTGTCAGTCCTGGCTCTCTGAATGTAGATGAACAGTAGCAGAGTTGCTGCACAGAGCAGATGTTGCTTCTGGAGTCTGGTTGGCAACTGTGAGCACGATCATTAATTTATAAGTTCTATTTTTAGTGTCAGAGACAAATATAATCTGCAGCCTGTGGTTCTGCTGTGAGAGTGAAGCTGCTGCTGCTTCTGTGTGAGCAGCTGACGATGGCGACAGACGTCTGGTGACGTGCACGCAGCAGTCGTCAACACTTCCACACGAATGTTTCTGTGAGACAAAGATGGTGTCACTGCGTTTGTGTTGCCTGAGAATTAATCACAGATTAGCGACTACTGTGTGTCTTCATCTCAACTGTCTTTACCTCTGACTCTGTTTCTTTTTCAGGCACTCACGTACGTGCTCGCTCTGGGAGGAGCCTGATGCTTTAACCTTTTGGCTCCCTGGTGTCAGTTACTTGTAACCTCTGCAGCAGTTGCAACTCCTGCTACTGTTACATCATCCATAATAACAGCCCCAGCTCAGAGCTCAGCCTAAATTTAGACTCTCAGGTGAAAGTGGAGGAGCTGGTCAGACAGAAGGAGGGCAGCATGCAGCAAAATGACTTCCTGTGTGTGAACTGCTCAAGATATCTGACCATAAGGGTGACTCCCACCCTTTTTTATGTGCCGCCACTGCCAGGTTAGACTTTCTACTTGACCAGATTGTTGGGCCATGACAGCGTTACGAGAACACACATAGATTCCAGATAGATTTGCGGTGAATATTCCTGCTCCCCAGAGGATGAAACTTTAGGTTATTGTTGCCCCTGTGACCTTTAATCCAGCAGAACTATCAGGACAAAGTTGAGCAAGAAATTACAAAATCTGTTAAAATCTTAACGCCCTGCTGTCGGTCGGTGTTGGGCTGTTAGTAGTTGGTGCAGTGTGTCCTGTCCCATTGGCTTTTTTTGGCTGATTCAGCATGCTGAAGTGGCGACACCAGAGCCATAGAATAGTATTCAAGGGCTCTGGGTGACACAGAGCCTGTTAGTGATTGAAATCACTCTGACAGAAACAGTTAAGCTCAGTGCACGAGAAGAGAAACAGAAGTGAGGCAAGTAAACAAAAAGCTAAATTCAAGAGGGAGTGAGACCAAAACAAACTTCGTACATAAGGTAAAACTATTTTTCTTTAGCTACTGAGTTCTTTATCAGAAACGTCTCCTGATGGTTTGTGTTATTGTTCACTAATGCACAGTAAATATGTTCTTTCAACACTCGATTGTGTTGTTAATGTGCTAACTGGCTAACTAGCATCAAGATGGTGCTCTGGTTTCCCTTTCTGAGTGACGATTACAGATGACCGCCATCTGCTGATGTGGAGAGCTACTTCCTTTTGCGTACATGCTGGTATAAAGCACACCGGGTGCCACTGTCCGTTCCCATCTGCTTCGAGGTTGGACAAGGTGTTGTTGCTTCAGAGATGCTCTTCTGCACACCTTGGTTGGAACCAATGCTTATTTGACTTCCTGTTGCCTTTCTATCATCTTGAACCAGTCTGGCCATTCTCCTCTGACCTCTGGCATCAACAAGGCATTTTGGCTCACTGGATATTTTCTCTTTTTGGGACCATCCTCTGTAAACCCTAGAGATGGTTGTGCTGAAAATCCCAGTAAATACTCAGACCAGCCCGTCTGGCACCAACAACCATGCCACGTTCAAAGCCACTTAAATCACCTTCCTTCCCCCAACTCAGTTAGTGATGTAAAACCAAGAAGCTGCCACACATCAGACCCTCATGAGCCTCTGAGATTTGTTGACAGCCTGGTTACCACATGGTTTCTCCTCTGAGCTGCTTCTTGTAACATGAAACCTCAAGAGGGCAGCAACTTCCAGCTAATCTGACAATACATCCCTCAGCCCTGAAATAATTTCCACAGCACATGGTTGTGGATGTGCTGTGAGGTCCATAACAAAGTGCAACAGCTTGACTTTGCATTTACCCTGTGTGAGGACCCTGATGGTCAGAGGGGTGGGCTCAGGTTGGAGAGTCCTCCTCTACATCTGCAGCCTAATTGGCGTCCACTGGCTTCCTCTGCCTTCCTGTGGAAACTGTGGCGGCGTTCAGTTGTCGGGGCAAGATTACTGCTGGCAGAGTGTGACCCAGGGAACAAACGTCAATGAAATATTATGAACTTCCTCCTCTGCTGCAGAGACAGCAGATATAAATAGTCGGGGTTATTTTCAGGCAACACTTGTGAGATTTACTCAGCCCTGCACTCTTTTTCTCAACACATCTGCTACTTAAACACACTCTGCATCTTTTCTGTGTCCTTGAATCCAGAGTTGAAACTTTCTCTTAAAATTTAAATACATTTTTTAACCCTTTAAGGTCCTGCTGCACGGCTTGGTAGAGCAGATTTAGAGCTAATATAATGTGTTGAATTTGACTGATTGAGCTATCTGTACCTCTCGGTTTAGGTATGTTACGCTAAAATAATCCACTAGATGTCGCTGTGTCTTTAAATAATGTGCCTTTGCATTTTGTCTCCTACAGGAAGTTAGTGACATAAAGTCAATCCAGACATGAGGGCTCTGTGTGGAGGGATTTAAGAGGGATTTATAGTTGTGCAGCAGGTGTAGCCTACGCACTTGTGAGCATTTATTCTTGTGCGGTGGTGTGTCTGTGTCACTCTGCTGTTACACCTCCAAAACACTAGTTGGCAGCACGGCTTCTGTGAAGTGCTGTAAGGTTGAGTTGATTCAAAAACACACAAACACACATTAAACACACATTAAACATGGTTTAATAGAGACAGTTTCAAACACAAGTACACAAATCAGCTTCACTATAACTCGCAGCATTCACAGACAAACACTTGTCTTTATCTGGACACATTTTCCCCACAAATACAACATACAACACAAGTCTATGGCATTTTACATTGTATAAATTAGCCTAGTGGCTAGCTGACTTTTTCTCGACTCATATGAAGCCAGGGACAACAGCAACATTTAACAAAGGTAATGTTAAAAAATTCAGCTCCATTACAACTCACAAGGTTCACTGACAAAACAACTGTCTTATACTAAACATGTTTTCCAAACAAATACAACATGCTAACGTTATTAGCACAAGCCTATGGCATTTTACATTGTATAAATTAGCCTAGCAACGGGGAATAAAAAATTAAGGGAACACTTAAATCACACATCAGATCTTGATGAACAAATTATTCAAGTTAAAAATCTTTATAGATGTACACTGTATAATTTGTTGAGAACAAAATGACGTAACAATGGTCAGTGGAACCCAAAATCATCGACCCACTGAGGGCTGGCTTCAAAATCACACCGAAAATCAAAGTAAAAAACTGAACTCACAGGCTGAGCCAACTCATAATGTGACTCAGTAGTGTGTACGACCTGTGCGTGTCCTGGGGGATCTCCTCCCAGACCTGGATCAGGGCATCAGTGAGCTCTTGGACAGTCTGTGGTGGTACTTGGCGGCGTTGGATGCACCAAAACATAACGTCCCACACGTGCTCAGGTGGATGTAGGTCGGGGAACGAGAAGGCCAGTCAATGGCATCAGTGCGTTCATCATCTGGGAACTGGGCATTGTCCTGCACCAGGAGGAACCCAGGGCCCTCTGCACCAGGACCCAGGGCACTCTGCACCAGGAGGAACCCAGGGCCCGCTGCACCAGGAGGAACCCAGGGCCCGCTGCACCAGGAGGAACCCAGGGCCCTCTGCACCAGGAGGAACCCAGGGCCCTCTGCACCAGGACCCAGGGCACTCTGCACCAGGAGGAACCCAGGGCCCGCTGCACCAGGAGGAACCCAGGGCCCTCTACACCAGGAGGAACCCAGGGCCCTCTGCACCAGGAGGAACCCAGGGCCCTCTGCACCAGGAGGAACCCAGGGCCCGCTGCACCAGGAGGAACCCAGGGCCCTCTACACCAGGAGGAACCCAGGGCCCTCTGCACCAGGAGGAACCCAGGGCCCTCTGCACCAGGAGGAACCAAGGGCCCGCTGCACCAGGAGGAACCCAGGGCCCTCTACACCAGGAGGAACCCAGGGCCCTCTGCACCAGGAGGAACCCAGGGCCCTCTGCACCTATTTTACGCCTGTCACATGTGCTCAGTGTGAACCTGCTCTGTAAAGGCGGAGTCTCTGTAGCAGGTAAAGAACCCCACTCTGCTCCACCCACATGACGTGATGTGTTGTGTCTGTTTCCCATGTATTTCAGCTGTAAAACAGATGTAATGATCTGGGTGGGAAAGTAGGAAGACAAGTGCTTTTACGACTGTTATGTGACTGGAATTTACAGTAACTGTGGAGGAACTTCCTCTTTCCAAAGCCTTGCTTAATCAGCGCTTGAAATCCACATCATTATGATTGTTCACAGGCATCAGGTGGACGTCTTAGTGTCTTTATCACTCCCTCATGACTTCACCACAGATGATCTGTTTGTGATCGCTGTTTTATTTCACTTTCATTCTACGTGAAACAAAAGCATGTGTGTCGATCTCTGTTGTCAGTTCAAAACTATGTGTTTCTAAATTTAGAGTAAAAGTGGGCAGAGTGTTTGCTACAAAGCTGCGGAGTGTGTGTGTGTGTCGGTGTGTGTCAAGGCCGCAGGTTTCCTGTTGATGCCAGGCTGTCAGGAATGCCTCCAGCTGGGGTCAGAGGTCAAAGGATGTGTGTCACTGTCACTTCCCCCCCTCTCACCAGCAGCCTGCGATGCCGCTGCACACAGAACACACAAAGAGCCTGAGCCAAACTCACACTGAAAGACGGAGCATTCAAGTTCATGGCTTTTTTTTTATTACTGCTGCTGCTCAGTTAATATTTATTTTAATCCAATACAGGTACAAAGGTCTCATTTAAGCAAAGAAAGCTCATCAAATGTTTCAGCAACCACATCTGGCAACATCAGGAACGTTCATTATACACTGAACTGGCATTAAATTCATTATTGTAATATTTTTAAGTCAAGCGAATAGTCTGGTGAGTCAGACTGGAATCCTCTTCTTTTTTAAACATTAATTTCTGACAAAGACAGGCAGAAAATATGGGGGAGGACAGAACAGTGGTACAAGCCACTAGCTAGCTGCTCATTTATACAGTGTAATATGCCCAAAGCTTGTGCTAATAGCGTTAGCATGTTGTATTTGTGGGGAAATCGTGTCTAGTATAAGACAATTAATTTATTAATGAACCTTGTGAGTTGTGATTGTGTTGTAATTAACATTACTTTTGTTAAATGTTGCTGTTGTTCCTAGCTTTATATGAATAGAGGAAAACTTTGCTAGCCACTAGCTTGCCGCTAATTTCTACAATGTAAAATGCCATAGGCTTGTGCTAATAACGTTAGCATGTTGTATTTGTGGGGAAAACATGTTTAGTACAAGACAGCTGTTTTGTCAGTGAGCATTTTGAGTTATAATAGAGCTGGATTTTGTTATGTTACCTTTATTAAATGTTGCTGTTGTCCCTGGCTTCATATGAGTAGATAAAAACTCTGCTAGCTACAGGCTAAGTTATACAATGTAAAATGCCATAGGCTTGTGCTAATAACATTAGCATGTTGTATTTGTTTGGAAAACGTGTAGTATAAGACAGTTGTTTTGTCAGTGAACCCAGTGAGTTGTAATGGAGCTGAATTTTGTAACGTTACCTTTGTTAAATGTTGCTGTTGTCCCTGGCTTCACATGAGTAGAGAAAAACTCCAGTAGCCTCTAGGCTAATATGTATAATGTAAAATGCCATAGGCTTGTGCTAACTGTCCTAATTAAAAGTGTTCAGCTGGACAAAGATAGTGTGGCATTTATTGTGGCGACAGGAAACATTTCTCACTGATGTTGGCGCCGAATGCCGCAGTGAGCTGGTAGATACAGATCTGCAGGTGACAGGCTCAACACCTCCGACTCCTCAGCACAGAAACCAACTCATATTACTGAAACTATCTGAGCGTGTGCAGCATGACATCAGCTCCTGGCTGGTTATTGACCAACTTTATTAAAACAATGACAGGTTGTTTGGTTGCACTGTGAACAGACACACCAGCTGCTGAGCACTGTCTTTAATATTAAACTGCACTTACTGTAACCATAGTAACCATTATCATTATCCTGCATTTCTTAAGATTTATCCTCTCCACTCCATTAGCAGGTCCTTAGGTGGGAGCCACTGTTCTACAGTTGTGGTCAGGCCACATTTCGCCCCAAAAAATGATGATGAAATGCTCATTGTTCACAGAGGGCACAGAGCATACTGTGTCAAGGTACCTGGACGTCTGCCACGATGCTTGAGGAGAGCAAACAGGAATGCAGGGCGGAGCCTGGGGTCATCAGAGAGGTCAGCAGGGTCATCCACATCATGTGTGTTTGTCTACAGCTGTTTATATGACTCTGTCACACAGCAGAACAATGTCACATTTTACCCTTCACCTATCTGTCAGTATGATGTGTGTGTGATGGATCAGTGTGTGTGTGTGTGGCGTGTCAAGGCCCTGGTTGGTGTGGTCCTTGGGTACAGGAAGCGCACGGCCATGAGAGCACAAGTCCCTTATTTGTTTGTAGAAAGTGTGTGCCTACGCGTGCCTCTTGCTTGTATATCCTCGGGGAAGCACAAGTGAGTTCTGACATGCACACACACACACACACACACACACACATACGTCACACACACTCAATCTATTGGGCGGGTACTGGGAATGTCTGAGGCAGGATGCTAAGTCTAGGAGGAAACCCCGTTTAGACCAGCCCTGTGTGTGTGTGTGTGTGTGTGTGTGTGTGCACGCTTCATGTTAAACTTGTGGACCATTAATTATCCAGTAGGAGCTGAGGGGAAACAACAAGATGAAAAATAGTTCAGTGATTCCTAACCAGGAGTACTCGTACCTCGTACGTCAGGATGTCAGTTCTGCATGTGCCAGGAGGAATGTTGAAAGATTGCAGAGTAGCTCAACTAATATGAACAACAATTAATGTTCACAAACCAGTAGCAACCAGTAGCAACCAGTGGGTTCCTTAGGTCAGGGTCACACACCACTCACTGGGCCCAGTTTTTCAAACTATAGAGTATTAAATATCAGTCAAAATGTTCAAAATATACAGGATATAAAGTATTTAAGGTACAGAAAGCAAAAACCAGTGCCTCACAGAGTAACACTATAAGTAAGAGTTACTTAAAATGAACTAAAATGGTGGAAACATGTAGACTGATATTTAATGTTATATAGTGATATAACAATAAGAAGCAGCGCTGCAAATTATTTTGAGAAGATGACACTGCACTACATTGACAAGTGATCATGATATTGAAAAGTACTACTGCGCATGATGTTGTGAAAATATTGCACATTAAACTAAATAATTAAATAACTTTAAGATTAAATAGTTGAAGCTAAAAGTGATGACTACACAGCTGAAGTATATGGCTAACTAAATGGTGATAGATCAAAGGTGGAAAAGCAAAAAGTAACCTGATGGTTAAACAGTTGAAAAGGTCAGCTGATAAACAGTTTAACAACATTACCTAAAGGTCATTGATAAATAGATGAAAACTTTATCTAAAAATAATTTATAAATATTTGAAAACATTAT
Organism: Epinephelus lanceolatus; assembly: GCF_041903045.1. Classification (NCBI taxonomy): domain Eukaryota; kingdom Metazoa; phylum Chordata; class Actinopteri; order Perciformes; family Serranidae; genus Epinephelus; species Epinephelus lanceolatus. Next base: position 44,545,206 of record NC_135737.1, read on the forward strand.
CTAAAAGTAAATGATAAATACTTTAAAAAGTTAGCTTAAAGTAATTGATTTTTTTAATTATCTAAAATAATTAATAATTACTTATTGATTAAAGCAATTCATAAATAGTTGAAAAAGTTATATAAAAATACTTGATAAATACTTTAAATAGTTACCTACAAGCAATTTATAAATACTTAAAAATATATATAGAGAGTTACTACCAAAAATAAGTTATCTCAAAGTAATTTATAAATAGTTTTTAAAAAGTTCTTTAATAATAATTGATAAATAGTTAAATACGTTAGCTTAAAGTAATTGATAAACAGTTGGAAAAAAGTTATCTAAAAATAACTGATAAATAGCTAAAAATGTAACAAGAAAGCTTTTTTAAAAACATAGTTAAGAGCAATTTATAGAAAGTTTTTTTTAAAAAGTGGTCTAAAAATATTCGATAAAAAGTTTAAAAGTTAGCTAAAAGTAACTGATAAATTGCCGAAAAAAGTTACCTAAAAAATAATTGATGAATAGTTGAAAAGTAACAGATTTCAAAACATGATCTAAAAGTGATATATAAATAGTTTTTAAAAAGTTATTTAAAAAATAACTGTTAAATAGTTGAAAAAAGTGATCCAAAAATAATTAATGAATACCTAAAAAGTAACAGATAGGCTTAATACTTTTAAAAATAGTTACTGAAAGGTAAATTTTAAACAGTAAAAAAACCAAAGTTAGCTTAAAACAAAAAAAGTCAGAAACCGCTTAACTAGAACTTCTTGTTTTATTCACCAGCTAAGACTTCACACACAGAACGATGTCATAACTTAATACAAGATGACGCAGACGTGTTTACCACTCCCTGTGAGCACACACACTTTTATCTTTCCATGCACACACACACACACACACACACACACACACACACACACGGCAGTAAGACAAAAGACACATATCCTCTGCATGTGACATCCATCTCAGGCCGGGCCGAGCTCCATATCCTCCCCATGATCCCTCAACTCAAGAGGCAACATCCTCTGGCTGCAGCGAGGGGAAGCTGGCCTCACTGTGACTCTCCGCTCTGCAGCAGGTAACACCCCAACCCCAAACCTCAGAGCCAGAGCTACAAACCTCCAAACACTGCTTCACGCTTCTTGGTGTGGGTGAAACTTGTCTGTCAGGTAAGATCTCTGATGTGAACTATGAGGTATTTCACTTCACATGTACATAGGACAGAGATATGATCTATATGTGTGTGTTTATGAAGGTCTATCTGCTCTCAGGCGTCTATGGGACGGTCTTCAAGGCGTATCTTCTCTCTGCCTGACCTGAGGACTTGCCAACGGACCTGAGGAGAGAGGTGTGTTCAGACGGCACCAAACAAGTCGGACTCACTTTAAGAAAAGAGACGGTAAAACAGGAGAAACCAGCACGATGATGGAACTGAGGATCCAGCTGATCCCAACGGGGGAAATCATTCTTCCTCCGGGGAAGAACGGAGAGAACTACTGCCACAGCTGCAAGGTCAGTTCACACACTGTGTCCACGTCTGAGAGCTGATCTGGAGTCAGGTTTTTCCACTCGTCCTTCACTCTGATGGGTTTCAGTGGTGCTGACACAGCTGATGTTACAGGGTTCATCTCCCTCAGGGACGAGGCTGAGGAACATTTACATAATTTAAGAACTGTAAATTGCCTCAGAGTATAACTGTCTGTCATTTAAATTGCATTGATAAATCAGAACAGCTGTGTTTGGTAAATAAGTTTAAACCCCCTCTGGCTCCGAGCTGAGCACATGAAGAGGAAGGGATTTATGCAAAGTCACAATCAGTGCATCATAAATAGATTTGTTACAAACATCAGGAGAGTGAAGGAAGCTACTATGAATCATGGAAAACCTGGAAAAGTCATGGAATTTCACAATCCCATTATCCAGACCTTGAAAACTCATGGAATTTTGTTGATGTAATGACATTAATTGTTACAGGACTCTTCCCAGAGATAATATTCCCTGTAATGTAACTAGAGATGTACCGATACCACTTTTTCCTTCCCGATACCAATTCCGATCCCTGACCCTTAGGTATCTGCCGATACCGAGTACCGATCCGATACCAGTGCGTAAAATAAAAATGGATGGGATATGAATTGTTGTGTCTCAACTCCTAAAACTCTATATAAAATATTAAGAAATTAATACATAATAGTAGAATGAATGCCATAAAACTTTTTTTATTATTATTATTATTGTCCAGTGTTGACACAGATCAAGACACAGGTCAAAGAGCAGCCACACAATTTGGTAAAAAAGACATTTTAAAGGCTACAGTAGAATGCTTTTTAAACTCTGCTCCATTTCTGTTTCGTTTGCCTGTAGCGTGCGTATGCGTAATGACGTGAGGCATTATGTGGTATCGGATTGATCATAGGCTGTACTCGCCGATACCCGATATCGCATATTAGGCAGTATCGGAGGCATTTCCGATACTGGTATCGGTATCGGTACAACTCTAAATGTAACATAACGGTGAATGTATTTTCTGTAAGTTAGCTGTTGACATAACGTAGCTCTAATCTGCGTCAACTTAGGGTTTCATGATATATCGTTTCAGCATCGACACTGTGATGCACAATAGTCTCACTGAAGGACGTGCAATGTCAAGAAAGACAAATTAACTCAACTTATCTGATGCTTGATACAAATGTAAAACTTGCACAGTTCTCATTCTCCATGACTTATAGCAGCCAAGCCTTCTGCTTTTAGACGTTACGTGTATATGTGACGTAGTGTGGTGGTGGTTGTTATGGGAAGTGAGACTTTGCTGCATGTGTGTGTGGATAAAAGTACCGTCCTTGAAAAGTCATGGAAAGGTTCAGCCCATTGTCATCCTGAAGACGTCAAATACCACTGCTTTGTCAGTGATTGTGGCAGCAGACACCGACGCCAACAGGCGCCAACCCAAAATGACTACAAAGAAACACAAAACTACCAATAAAGACATAAAATTACGAGGGCTGTCAGCGTTAACACGTTAACCACAATGCGATCAAAGTCCGATCATACTGCGTTTTTGTTTTTCAATCGCATTCATCACGTGCTGCCATTTTCCCCCACCGTAGTTTCTGCTTCCTGCTGCCACAGTGATGGAATATAAGACACCACTGCACTTTTTTAACGACTCATTTCACTTTTAAAAAAAGTCCCAGGGGCTTCAGTTGACAAGTCAAAGTTAAATGCGCCTGCAGAGAAAAAAATATTTAGTGTCTCTGAGAGCTGCCTCTACTGTTGGTCAGTGAAGAAGAGTATGCTAGCTTTACCCTCAGCAGCAGGGCACGAAGTAAGACCGTGTCGTTTAGGCCACAGGTGGAAAGGAAGCAGAAGTCAGGAGGACGATCTTTGCTGTGATGTGTGTTCAGCCTATTATCATTCCAAAGTTGGCTAATACCGCTGCTTTGTCAGTGGTTTTGGCATCCGTGTCTGATATATCGCTGGGCTGTGTCAGTGTACGTGTCAGTGATGGAGCCTTTCACAGTGTTGTGATACACAGTTGGTTGGCCAGACGGCACCTGTCACGACAGTATGATATGTGTACAAGAGGCGTCAGTTGATATTGCGGCTGGATGGCACCTGTCGTGGTGGCATGATAAGCTGCTGGGCGGTGTCTGTTTTAAATGCTGCCAGTGATTATGTAATATAAGGAGCTGGAAAGTCCCTATGGGGTGTCAGGGAGGGGTGGTGAAGGGCCCCAACAAACCCTGGACTTTCACCAGGGAGCCCTCTGTTTGCTTCCTGTATGAATGCAGAGCCAAACCATGATGTGTTCCTCTAAACCTAACCACATGCTTTGTTGATATCCCATTGTTGTTTGTACATGGTGGAGCATTTAGCAGCTTAAGAGTCTAAATATTTCCAGAAGGAGTTAGTGGAGGATGAGGGTGGAGAATATTGTACTTATATTTATTAGATGACCCATATTGGATGCTAATGTTGCTCCCTTGTTTGCTGGATGTGCAACTAGCCAGCTGTTTGCTAATAAGGCGGCCATATAAATGTGAGAGGTGATAACATGTGTCAGTGTTTGTTTACAGATCAGTTGTTGTTGGTTTAATTAACAGATGCTCAACCACACAAACACACACACACACTCCACTTTACTCAAGCTACCTTCAAGGTGATTCCCATGGTACTGGTGTTGTCTGAAAGCTGTGAAAGGGGATTCTGGGAAATGTAGGAAATCACTAACTTAAGAAGACACAAGTTTACCGGGCATAAGCAGTTCTACTCAGACAGTCGTATCATGTCTTGGTGGCTCTGAAGAGAGCTTTCTAAAGTGAGAATATAACCCTGATGATGTCATTATTATCCCAGCTCAGGAATGGAGACAACAAAATTATATATAACATATTATTAAACAGATTATTTTGTAACAGAAACCTGTGTGACACACTGGGGGCATCTGGTTTGAAAGCTTTAGCACTTTTGCCTCAGTGATGTTTCCACACAGGAATAAGACGTACGAAGAGACGTCCATCTTTAAAACATCTGACCTGTGTTAAATATGTGATCCTGTCTCATGTAGGAGGGTGGTAATAAAGACAGCTGCTGTCTCACAACTATAAATCCTGTATCTGAGGAATGAAGGGAGTGGGCCTGTCACAACCGATCCTCCCGTGGTATAAGGTACCATTTGGTACAGTAAAGCGTGGGCTGGCGCAGGATTAGGATGTATAGCAGGAGGAATGTGGCGGTTAATGCAGCGCACTGTGCGCCGGTCAGTGATGACTGGGGAGGTGTGGAATTTACTGTAGCCTGGATGGGAGGAAACAACAAAGACATTCCTGTACACAGCTTCAGTTTTTCCCCGTCCAACATTCCTCCGAGGTCAAATCACGCCGCATCCGTGTGTGTGTGTGTATATGTATGTGTGTGTGTGTCAGGGTCATCAATTGTTTACTAAACTATGACCAAGACTCTATGGTGAGCTGTGTTTGTCATTTGTATTATTTGTAGCCTTTGTACATAGACGGACTACTGAAATGAGCTTATCGGGCACAGACCCAGGGGCCCAAAGTTTCAGGGTCCCCCGACATCACCTGCAAAATGTCACTCAAATTAACAGAAACCAACCAGTAAGAGACTCAAAGAGATACAGAGGAACTGCAAAGGAACTGCAAAAGACACAAAATGACCTCAAAGAGACACAAAATGACCATGAAGAGACACACAATGATAAAAAAAAAGTAAAAAATAACCATAAGCGAAATAAAATTATGACAAAAAGACACAAAATTACCTCAAAGAAACAAAAAAAAGACTAAAAAGACACAGACTTACCTAAAAAACAACACAAAATTGCCTCAAAGAGACACAAACTGACTAAAAAGAGACATAAAACTACTATTTAAAGACACAAAATTCCCTCAAAGAGACACAAAATGACAACAAAAAGACATAGCACTACCAATAAATACACAAAATTACCCCAAAGAAACACAAAACGAATAAAAACACACAAAATTACTAGGTCTGTCAGCGTTAACCCTTTAACCACGATACACTCCATCCTCTTGGACCACCTTAAGCATGTTGTTAGCAGTCAGGGACTGGCCCCACAGTGGTTTGTCTCCTTCCTACAAAACTGATCTGCCTCAGTTTCAGTCGACGATGTGCCTTCTTCCTTTGCACCCATCTCCTGTGGCGCACCACAAGGCTCCATATCAGGCCCCATGTTATTTTCCTTGTATATGCTTCTCTTGGGGTCTGCCTTTAGGAGGAATAATATCTCTTACCATTTTTACACAGACAACACTCAGTTGGATCGCAAAAGGCTTTCTTCAACTTAACCAGGATAAAACAGGGCCTGTCCCAATACCCACACTTCCCCTAGAAATACCCACTTGCACTTGGTTGTGCGCGTTCATGTTTAGGCTAGTGGTGTCCCAAAACAGAACTGAGGTAGTGGAAGTGGTTTCCCACACTTAAAACCCGCCCTAGATTCCAAGGGAGCCCTGACCCACACTTTCAACCAAGTGGAAGATGAAATTTCCCAGAACACCTTGCGAAGTCAGCAACTTTGGCAAGTTTTGGAAAACAATTTGTTACTGTACGATCGGAATGTAGGCTATACAAACAACAGATAGTTGGACAAGCGCAAACTCATCAGCAACTCTGTTGAACACAGCGTCAAAATATTTAAACAAATCGACTTACCCGAACAAGATCGATCAGAACTAGAAGACGCCGTAGGCGCCTCCTGTTTTCAGCATTTCTTCTCCGTTGATTCATTGGATGGAGAAGAATAAACGTAGCACACGCCACAACACAAGCGCTGGAGCCGGCATTTTCAAACCTGAATGACTACCGGTATCTTGTGTTGCTACTACGCGTGATGTATGCCTGCATGCCTACTATGTGTGACGTATGCCTGCACATTGGCCACGCAGATTTGCCTGAAGTGGTGTCTCATTTCTTAGGGAAAGATCTCTATCTTAATATTTCTCACTTCCCTCATCAAGGGTTATCTCGCAAACAAGGGCACTCAATACCAAGTGGAAGATTTAAGTGGTAGAAATGGGATTGGGCCTTAATCTTTGGCCTAGCTGTCAAGTCTGCTTCCACGATCAGTGCCTGCGGGTCTCTGTTATTAAACGTAAAATCAAATGCGAAAAATATTGGTGTATTCTTTGATTCTGGTTTAAAATTTGCTAAACAAATCAAAGGTCACTCGCAAAATTAAAACCTCTCCTGCCCGTCAAAGATTTGAGATTTTAGCCCAACGCTTTTATTTCCTATGGTTAGACTGTTGCAGTTCCCTCTGTGTAGGAATCAGTCAGTCAGCCCAGTACTGGCCTCTCCTCACTGGTAACCAGTGAAGTACAGAATTGATTTTAAAATTCCATACCGTCTCATATTGATCTGACTCTCAGGGACAATGACTGTTGTGATTACGTGGAGTTCACCTGACCAGTTTAGCCTCCAAAGAGATGGATGACAAACTCTGTTGGATCTGCTCTCTGCATTATATAAAGGAAATCTTAAAGTCAGGAAAGTTCTGGAGTTAAAACTAAAAATAACGTGAGCATGGCTAAGTTTGGCAGCGTCAGTGTTTCCTGGTTGTGGTTCAGCGGAGGTGGAGTTTGGAGAGTGAAGGGGCCGGTGTGGAGGTTGAGGGGGGGTCAGTGTCACGACCGGCCTTTCCGTCCAGTACAGCCTGTCTGTCTAACATTGCCTTGTCAACAGGATATAACCTGTGTGTGTGTGTGTTTGTGTGTGTGTGTGTGTGTGTGTGTGTGTGTTAGAGTGTGTGTGTGTCAGAGAATGCCATTGCCAGGCTGGATCGATCACTCCCCCCTCTGGCAGTGCGGCCATATTACAGCCCAGTGACACTGACAGCGAACTGACCAGCTGGTCGAGGTCACCTTCTCATGGGCAGGGCACATGTTGCATAACTCTGCAGTGAGATCTGAGATGACACAGAGAGGAGCTGCTGTAGAGTGATTTTTCTTTTTTATTTCATCTTTATCAAGTTGTATGCAGCACACTGACCTCCTAAACTTTATTATGTGAAGGACCCTGTAACAGATACACACTCCCAGGGCTGCAGGTGCTGCTGTGGACACTGAGGTCATGACACAGGGAACACAGGGAACACAGGGAACATGTCGCCCTTAATACTAAGAACGTGCATTTGTCCTCCCAGGTGACGTTGTCAGGCCGGGGCGTCTGAGGCTTTAGCTTTGAATGTTTTATTAATGCCCCAGGATCTAAAGATATAGGCTATAAATATATTTCAACAATAAGAAAAGCCCTAATTAATAATATATTTTTTAAAAGCCCAGCATGGAATAATCTGTCATTTCATTTATGTAAACTGCAGTTATACATCATCATTTATAAGTTGATTATATTTTGTATTATTAATCTGAGTCTTCAAAGTAACAACAGCAGAAATATAAATGTAGTGGAGTGAAACAATATTTGTCTCTGACATGTAGAGGAGTATAACATAGCATTAAATGAAGATGCAGAAGTACAAGTACCTTAAAAATTCTCAAAATTTCAATGATAGCAGTTGCAAAGTTTCTACTCAGTACTAACAACTAATATTTTTAATAGGGGTGGGAATCACTGGAGGATCCACGATATTATCACAAAACAATATGTTGCGATATGCTGAGTATTGCGACAAAATATACTGTGATTTATCAACTTTTTATGAACTGTAAATTACATTCCCAAAGGAAAACTTGTTTTATCTAACAAGATAAAGTTTCCAGTCTGTTCATCTCACCTCAGCAGCAGCAAACTGTACCTACTGGCTACCTACAGTTTAATTTCTATTTGTAATATTAATAATATATACAATAAAGAATCGATACTTGGCACTGTGTGACGATACGATATTGCCACACAAATACATCACGGAACAATTGTCACCGCTCTCAGTAACAGCTTACCAGCTCTGAACCATAGTTGGGAACGCGCTGGCTTTTAGCTTGGCTCGTTATTAGCTGGTAACTAGCTTCTCGCGGTCTGGACTGCTCTGCAGAAGGAAGCATGGCGAGGCGTTCAGGTGCTGTTCACCAACAACGGCTTTATTGCAGTCTTTACCACAAAGAAACAAACATGGCCGTCTCATGAGGTTTAACGGCCCTGAGCTCATCTAGTCACTGAATTCTGCTGCTAACATCACTGTTTGCCTCCTGCTTTCTTCACCATGACACCCAGAGAAAGCTGCTTCCCTCCACATACTTGTCACACCCTCACAGGTTACCCACAAGGCCACCGACCTTAAAGGGGAAAAAGGGTGAGCAGGTAACAGACCCCTAGTTTTTAACATCACAATTTATAATCCTTGATGTCCTCAGATTGTAGAAACGCCCCTGGTCCCCCCATGTGGAAATATGAAAGTGGCAGAGGACATTTGCTTTGATGAAGTTAGACATTTCCACCATAAATTCATGCAGAAATTAAAAATGGATGCATAAAATAGAGAGCAAGAAATTAAGTGTTTGATGCTCAGAACGCCACCTTTTGTACACGTCCCCCCAGCATTGTATTGCAGTAGCTCCCAGAGGTTCAGCTGGGTGTTTAGCACTGCTATAAAAACCCTTCGCCTCTCTGAAATGTTTTCATTTTAAATTCTAGGGCAGGGTCAGCAAACTTTTGGATTTGGTGTCCATAGCTCGCCTCGCTCGGGAGATTCAAGACTATCCACCGCTGCTGAGGTTCATTTAGACGTGACCTCAGGTCATAGATGTGGTTGACAAAATAAAAACTTCTTTTTTGAATTCTGTGTATAGGCTACACATTTTTTACAATAAGACAGTGTACGAATTTTAGAATAATTATTATTACGTAAGGTATTTTATTTATTTATTCCAATTTTTAATTAATTTTTTAAGTCACGGGGAGCTAATGGAGACGGTGTGAGGAGCTGCATGTAGCTCTGGAGCTGCAGGTTGCCTTCCCCTGTTCTAGGGAGTGAAAATGATAGTGAAAGTGAAACAGTTTGTCAGCCTGGGACTGGGGACACCTCACAAAATTCCCCTTGGACCCCCTGGAGGTTACTCCATTACTGCTTTAGACATTTAATTAATAAAATATAATATAATCACCCTGGTGTCTCAGTCTTGTCCTGAGGGAGGAGACTGTCTCAGCTGCTGTGGGGAGGAGCTCTGCTCAGTCTGCAGACTCAAGGTGCAGTGACATCCTTACAGACAGCAGAGGGTAGGAGAACTCTTTGAAACTGATATCAGCAGCTGCGAGAGCAGTTTGATGCAGTTTGATTACACCACTGTGGTTTAATATGCAGCTGAATTACACTGCATGGAGGAGAAAGATTAATTTAGCGCCAAACTCTGCACAAAAATGTGGTTGTTATGTTGATATCTGACATTTGTGCACACTTTGCGTGTATCACACAGCAGCAGCAGCCAGATGATAAAGTTTTATGTTTGATTTTTTTTTAAAAAATTTTTTGTTAAACCACTGGAAATTATTTCTGCAGGTTTAATCAAAGTCTGTGACTGATGGTGAGATGTGCTGCAGATGATGCAGAGCAAACAATGACGACACGGTGCATGCCTCGTCTAAAATAAACCCTATCAGTCATGCACGAGCTGTGGGCTGGGTTTTTGGTGAACTTCCTGGTAGTTCAGGGCTGAGCTGCCCTGCACTGAGAGAAAAGGAAGAAGGGGGAAATTACCACACCACTCCCAGTGGGGGTGCAGGGGAACAACTGAACCACACACTGTCTGTATCTTACCTCACTTTAACACCATTATAAATGAGTCTCAGCTCTGGTATATGCTCATGTGTGTGTGTGTGTGTGAGGAGGTGAAGCCCTGTGCTGAGGCTGCAGTCTGTGAGAAACCACAGTTGGACTGGAGCCCACAGTGGGAGTGCTGGTCTGTGCTGGGAGTGGTGGGAGGGTCCGGAGGAACCCGGCAGCACTGTACGCTACCTACACACACACTCACACACACACTAGTCACTAACTGACGGACTGACCGGGCTCACACACTCTCAGCGGAGGGACTGAACCAAATATCTGGACCATAAGAGGAGACACCACCTCACTGACTTTGACTCGGCTCATTTAAGGTACGTTATTTTACCACAAACACACAGTTACTGCGTCCTTTGCGTTACTTTCACTGTCACTGTAACGGTAACGGCTACACTTCATTTCCCTAACAGTTACTTAAAATGGCAGAGGGGTTGTATCAGTTACGTTTGTGACATTTTGGAAAGTTTCCGCAGAGTAATTTGTGACATTGCAGCATGCTTGAGTGAGTGGGCAGACAGCCCTGATGCGTGCCATATGGGGGGGAAAACGCTGCGCCGAATTCCATTAGAAAAAGCGTCAATTTAACACTACACCAACTTTTGGCTACTTATACACTCGGATAAACATAATTTAATACGTACATCAACTCAGTGAGAGCTGCTGATCAGTTCGGCATATGTTTAACATGCTAATTCTGTACTATTTTGATAATATTCAAGCGTATACACTCGACCTGTCTACGGCTACTCCATATCCGCCATTGCCAGAATGTTGTATTGTGGTGCGATTGCGGTTTGGTGATCTAACCAATCGAAGTGCAGACGTTGCAAAGTTTTTTTAAACACCGGGTTGTGTGTTTTATATGTAAACAGTTGTTGCTAGCTGTTATTATTCTTAACGTGTGTTCCGTATGGTTTGTTCGTTGACCCCAAATTTCAGCTATATATTGAATGAAACTGTCCTTTCAGTTCCAGCTGTAAGCTCATGTGAGTTTGACTCTTTACAGGCAGGGTTGTGAACTTTCAGCCACGTACTGATTTGGCCTGCAGCCTACAACTTCAAATCCTTCAGGTTGGGGTTGTCTTTTTATAGACGCCAGACAGACACAGATTAAGACAGGTAACTAAAGTCATGTCACACCTGTGAGCACGGGGCTGCTGTGAAGTCACTACATGTGTCAGGAGGGAGGGTTGTTTCTAACTGCAACACAAGCCATAATCAGTGGTGTTGTGGAAAATGAATGGTTGGTTACTGTCTTTGTCGTATGGATATCAACCATGGACATGTTGCTCTGTATTTTGTTCCTGCAAATATCTTTCAGCTGTCGGGTGAGAAAGTGCATGTCCACCTGGTAATGTGTGTTTGCACGTGATGTAAACCAGTGATACTCAACTCAAGGCTCGTAGGCCGAATCTGGCCCCAATAAGGTGCCAGGTGTCCTCCCAACTAGGAGCAGGCGATATGGCCCTAAAATAATATCACAAGCTGAAAGAGTTAAATATTTTAAAATACATAGCTAATTTGTTTGTCGATAGTTTGGTCTGTGACGGAAGGTCCATATTGCATATCTCGGACTTCTTGAAATCTGTTCATCTTCACTCTGATAATTAGTAAAACAGAAGTGACCCACCCAGCAGGGAGGAAAAGACAAAATAACCCGTGTTGTTCATTAGGATTTTTGAAACCAAAACCAAAAAGGAGAAGTGTGAAGGAATAAACCAGATAGGACAGCCTATCCTACAGGGGTCAAACTGCTTAGAGTAGCTGCCCTGTTGCTTGAAGGTCACATAGAGATCAGGACCTCCCAGTGTCCCCTGGCTGCCTGCAGCTGCTGCTGAGGTGACTGTCACTCTGCTGTAAGTTTGATGTAAGCTCCTTTAAGTGACAGCTTGTTATTGGAGATGATTGGCTTTGAAGGCAGAGTAGAAAAGACAGCATCGGCCGGCACAGAGTTTTTATGTTCACCTCTGATGTATAGGGTTCGCACGGTCATGGAAAACCTGGAAAAGGCGTGGAAGATTTTTGTTGTTTGTAAGGAAATTAACTGTTATAGTCCCGAGGATAATATTCCATGTAATGTGACATATGGCAAATTTATTTTCTGGCCAGCAGTTGCAGCAGACACAGTGAAATGCAGTGAAGTGAAAGGGTCCTTGAAAAGTCATGGAAAAGTTTCTAATCTTGTCCATGAATATGTGTGGGGAACCCTGAATTTAACTGTCTAATTTAAGAGTGGTGGCTATTCAAAGGCAGTGCAGCGATCAGATGTTTCAGTAGCCTGCACCGTTCTCTAACTTGGCACACGACACACATCAATGTGCTGCTGTCAATACATTTTTCCAAAGCAGTTCCCCCTGTCGTATGCTCCCGGGTGAGATGTAGTTTCCATCGGAGTGATGTGGCGTAGATGGTTTAAGGCCGGCTTCTCCCTCAGAGCTTTGCTTCAGGCTTTTTATAATCTCGCTGGGCTGGGTCTTTGGTCGTATTCCTGGTTCGTGGCTGTGACAGAGCTGTGGTGAGAGTGGTGCTGGGTATTTTGGAGTCAGAATGAGCTTTCCCTCCAAATGTCAACCTGCTTCTGCGTGGTTAGGCATTTTCCCTTTGGCACTGTATACTTATGTAAGCAGAGACGCATGGTGTGTGGAGTAGTTGAGTTTGTATGTATGCGGATTCCTTAACTTTCCAATTCCATATTTCAAGGAGGATCTAGTGAGATAGTAAAATATAATGAAATCAAATGGGGATCCCAAGAACCTTCCCATTGACCTACTATGAGAACCACCAAGTTCTGTTTTGGCGGATGTAGGACCTGCTGTTGACAGGGTGAAGGTTTCCCCGGTCATATAGTCTCTCAGTGACATGTGTTGTGGATCCTGGGTGGAACCCATAGGATACACCTGACTGCTTGGCTGTTAGCCATACCTTCACCATCACCTCTACTACAGGAAACACTCTCACGTTCACATATGCACTCACACAGACTTGAACTGTGTTATAGGAAATGCTCAGGGGGATTTATTGACACTTTAATGACCTTGTGGACATCAACAAAGGGCATGGCCGTCAGGCTGGAGGAAGTTTACACCACACACAAATGAGAGAAATGGGCAAAACACTCTTGTCATTACCGATGAGGGATCATGACCTTGTAACTGCACATATGTAGTCCTGCTGCTTGATTGAGCTGCCTGCATTAGGGGTTTGGATTTAGACATACATGTAACTTTTTGAAATATAAAGTTTTGCTTTAAATGGCAATAGTGAGAGCTAAAGCTTAGCTCTATCTTGAGTTTGCACTGGAAAAACAATAGAAGTCAATGGAATAGCTAATCATTTTAGCAAATACACTTAGTGACATAACCATGAGAGTGTACGCCCTCAGCCAGCTGATTGAATTGGAAGCGGCATAAAGACAGGCTTCCCAGTTTAAAGGGATAGTTCAGATTTTTTGAAGCGGGGTTGTATGGGGTACCTATCCATAGACAGTATATTACACACAGTAGATGTCAGTCAGCACGCCCCCAGTTTAGAGAAGCAGGCTGGAGTCTGACATGGAAGCTAAGCAGTGTACTGCTGTGGAGGGTGTTTTAGCCACCTAAATAAATTACTATCAATTAATTGTACGCAAAAGTGAGAGTATTTTCTCAGTTTTATCTTTATGTCAGGCAGTGATTTCCAACGGGAAAATGAAGCCTTTCTATCTCTCTCTTCAAAGCTAGACTCCACTGAGAAAAACAGTGATTTAACACTGCTGAACACAGGAGCTGCTGGTCTACTGCTGCTTCGATCAGTTAGTTAGTTTGTGTTATTGTGTGACTTTGGCGTTTAAACAGGTTAGTTCAGATTCACAAGAGTCACACAATAACACAAACTTAACTACCTGATTTAAGCAGCAGTAGACCACCAGCTCCTGTGTTCAGCGTGCTAAAATTACTGTTTTTCTCAATGGAGTCTGGTGGCTTTGAGGAGGGCATACTGTAGATTTGGAACTGCAGCCACAATGGCTAGTTGTTTGGGGCCAAGAACAATTACTTCGTTTTTGTCTGAATTTAACATCAGGAAATTGGTGCTCATCTAGGTTTTTATGTCTTTAAGGCAATTATGAAGTTTAGTTAATTGATTAGTTTCTTCTGGCTTCATCGATAAATACAATTGCGTATCATCCGCATAACAATGGAAATTTACAGAGTGATTTCTAATGACATTACCTAAAGGAAGCATATATAGAGTGAATAGGACTGGTCCGAGCACAGAACCTTGTGGAACTCCAAAACAAACTTTAGTATGTAAGGATGATTCATCGTGAGCATGAACAAACTGAAAATGATCAGATAAATAAGATTTAAACCAGCTTAGTGCAATTGCAATTGAAATGGACTCATTGCGCTGAAAATACTCTCAATATAGCGTACACTTGAGGCGCCCAGTAGCTCAGTGGGTAGAGTGGGTCTTGTGTACAAAGGCAATGTCTTGGCTGCAGGTTTGATTCCAACCTGTTGAACTTTGCTGCATGTCATCCCCCTCTAACTCTCCCCATTCATGCTTAAAACTGTCCTATCAAATAAAGGCAAAAGCCAGAAAAATAACCTTGAAAAATGTATTTATATAGCACATACTTGAAGTGATAATGAGTTTTTAAGTAGGACTTTGTTAAGGTCTAAAAAATGCATGTTGTTGCTGACCCGTCCACAGCAGGAGATTACTTAGCTGCTATGTCTGATGCCTGCCTGCTTTTCAAAGCGGGGGCGTCTTGACTAACACCTACTGTAATACACCGTCTATTGATAAGTACCCCATACAACCCCACTTCAAAAAATCCAAACTGTCCCATTAACTTTCTCGAAGCCAACTAAAATCTAACTTACACAACTCCATGTTTAAGTTCAGTCATGGGACATCCAGCTGTTTCCTGTCGTACCCATTACACCAGATGTGCCTAGTTTAAACTGCGGCATCTGTGACTACAGTTTGAACCCAAGCATGAAGATACGGTCAGAGCTTTGGACATGTTGCTCTGATAACATTAAGCACACATATCACAGTAGACTAAGTCTGGAATAATAGCGCTGATAAGGGTGTAGTGCAAGAACAGTTTGCAGTTCAAAGTGGATTCATGGCCTCTGGACTCATTTCTTAAGACGTGAAGAGTCGGGTCAGTGTGGGTTATCGGGAGCAGAATCAGATTTGATGTCTCAGGCTGATGATAGTGTACATCTTCAAATTTGTTGTCATGCCCTGGATTGTTTTACAGGGTGGTAAAGGTTAGGGATGGGTATGAGTACTCGTTTGGACGTCAGTATTCGCTCAAGGTATGGAGTACTTGCCGCTGCCCGTCCCACGTGAACATTATTGTTATATATTTATATATTTTTAAAATATCTTAGATAGTAATCAGTTTACTGTTTTTATATTGCAATTGAAATGGACTCATTGCGACTACGTGTTGCTACAATATTTATCCAAGTGCTCGGAAAGTTATTTAAAATGCCCATTTTAAAGCAGCTCAGCTGCAGTTCCAGCCTCTGAAACTGAACACTTTGCCTAAATTTGGCTCCATATCAGCTTCTCGGCCATTCGCTGTACGTAATACAGTTCTTTCCCCCTGGTCAGAGCTGTATGACACAAACAGGCTGATATCTGGCGTGAGTCGGTAATGGTGATGGTATGTGTTGTTGGTGGTTGTTAAGATGACTACTGTTGATAGAGACTGTGAGTGTATGGACAGTTGAGTCAGACTTGAAGATGGGAATGTGTTGGAGACACTGGACTGGAATGACTATTGATCTCAGCTTTGTCAGGCAGACAGCAGGAGACACAGATACAGATATATGATGAGACATTTTGCATTAGAGCGTGTATTGTCATTTGACCTCATGCTTGTCTTGCAGAGATGTAGTGGAGGTTTTAATAACTCAGATGAGCTCACTTATCTTTTTGTTTTGGAGTTCACAGTCGTTTAAAGCGAATAATCACCATCACATACTCTGTGAATTCATCACCAAATTGCACATTTACTCCAAAGCTCCACTGGACAACTTTAAACCTTGGCTGCTGTGAATGTCACTGAGAGGTCAATGTTTGTGAACAGTTTGTACTTAAAGAAGAACTACGCCCACTTTCAAAATTCATACATGTTATTCCTATGGTCAAAGACAGTCCAAAAATACAACAAAGCCTGAACAACTGTCTCCCAAACCAAACACCACAGTGCTAAAACAATTTGTGATGTCATAGGGTATAAAGTCTGGAGCTGCTCGATAGACAATGAATTGGAAGAGAAAGAAATGAAAGCAAGTTCAAGCATGAAAGAAGAGAGATGAATGAATGATGCGTGCATTTGAAAAGTCTGTTGTCTTAGTGGTAAAAGTACTTGAACTCTCTCCATCGCTTTCACTTTAACAGAAATTTCAGGTGTGTGCGCTCAAGTGTGTGCGTTTGAAAGCGGGATTTATATGTCTGTGTCATGCAAATGACATGGTTAATTGCACCACCCTGGAGATGTAACCGCACGTCATGGCAACGCAGACCTCCTGTCTAATTCTGTAAGCTGAAACCATTTCCCTCAGTGGAGACAAAGCTTTAATTTACATTTAACAGATAAGAAACAATAAATTGTGAAGACAATAAAGCCTCCACAAAAAACATTTTAAGTCCTGTGTGTGATTTATCCTGGCCTTTTATGAATAGAGAAACATTTAGCTATCCACTAGGCTAAGTTATACAATGTAAAATGCCACAGGCTTGTGCTAATAACGTTAGCATGTTGTATTTGTTTGGAAAACATGTTTAGTATCAGACAGTTGTTTTGTCAGTGAACGTTGTGAGCTGTAATGGAGCTGAATTTTGTATCTTTACCTTTGTTAAATGTTGCTGTTGTCCCTGGCTTCATATGAGTAGAGGAAAACTCTGCTAGCACTACGCTAGTTTATACAATGTAAAATGTCATAGGCTTCTGCTAATAATGTTAGCATGTTGTATTTGTGGGGAAAATGTGTCCAGATAAAGACAAGTGTTTGTGAATGCTGCGAGTTATAGTGAAGCTGATTTGTGTACGTGTCTTTGAAACTGTTGCTATGAAGCCATGTTTACTGTGAGTCTCACACGTGTTTTGAATCAAGCTTTCAATCACTTCATAGAAACCCCTCTGCCAACTGGCGTTTTGGAGGTGTAACTGCAGAGCAGCACAGACACAACACTGCACAAGTATAAATGCTTACAGTGGCGTAGGCTGGGTTGTAGAGCAGACACATAACTAGCAGCCTTAAGTAGTATAAATGTCGTTTTAAGTCGCTGAACAAAGTGTTCTAGTGGCATTATTGACATTTTTCATACTGGGGTACCATGTCAGGTACATTTAAATTATTCAGTTATAGACTGTACCTTTTATTTGGGTTATTCGGGGTTAATGGCCTCTCAAGTAGTGAGCATTCCTGTCTTTACTGTTGCAGCACCACTTTGCAGAAGAATTTAGCCTGGTGCAGAATGTGTTGGGCATTACGCAGAAACACTTAGTGTGGAGTGGAAGTAATGAGCGTATGTGTCTGGCAGTGATTCAGATGAAGTGTTACCTGTGTGTTGATGACTCACAGTCTTAGAGGGTGTGTATGTACAGTGTGTGTGTGCCTGGTTAGTTTGAGCCTGCTGCTGTGGGCATCTGCTTTAGCCTTTCCATGTGATTTTTTTTATTTTTTCCCACATCCCAATGCTAGCGCAGTGGTAGAGCGAGCCCCGCCCTGCTGGGAATAAACGTTATGAGTGACTGAGCCCTGCTTCCCCTCAGTATTACAGCCTTGACTGCTGTGGGACTAGAAACCACCCTGGAAATGACTCACAATCCACGCCAGCTTCACTGCCATTTTTGTACATGCAGTGTGCCTGCAGGAGCTGGGAAGTCCTCAAATGACTTGAAGATGAATTCTTATGACAAGGACTGCAAAATATAATATATCATATCATCATAGTATTAGATTTCTTTCACTTAAAGTATCTTTGATTTGATTCAACAGTTAAGGGCGTAGGAATTTAGCATACTGTTTTCTCTGTTAATCCAGAGCCTCAAAAATCAGTGAAACACAAATACAGTGCGTTGGTCACACAAGGTATCCTTGCACACACACTCTTAACGCTCCGAATAATACCTAACTAATTAGCGCCCCAAGATTTGAGCTTTTAATGTTGCGTACTTAACATCAAGTTACATTGTTTAGATTTAGGTTAGTAAAGTTACGTAGCTTAGGTTTAGGAAGAAAACATGGTTGGGCATCGTCATGTTATGCAATTTACATAAAGTTATTAAACATAATATACTTAACATAAAGTAATGTAGGTTAGGTTAAGGAAAATAAAGTTACAAATGTTAGGTTTAGGAAAAGAAATATGGTTGGGCATCATCAAGATACATACTTAATGTAAAGTTACATACACGTGATGTACTTAACATCAAGTTACATAGGTTAGGTGTAGGAAAAGGAACATGGTTTGGCATTGTCATGTTTTGTACTTAACATAAAATTACATACTTAACGTAAAGTTACGTACCTCACGTAATGTACTTAACGTAAAGTTATGTAGGTTAGGTCTAGGCAAGCAAATTTAAGTAGTTTAGGTAAGAAAAGAAACATGCTTGGCCATTGTCACGTTACACACTTAACATAAACTTACATACTTAACATAAAGTTTTGTACTTAATGTAATGTAGTCAACAGAAATATATGTAGGTTAGGTCTAGGAAAAGAAACATGGTCGGGCCTTGTCACATTTTGTGGCAAGTTAGCACATTTTTAAGGCAAGTTAAGTTACGTAGGTTAGGGTTAGGAAAAGAAACATTCTTAAGCATCAGTTACATAGTTAACATGAAGTTGCGTACTCAGTGTAACATACTTAATGTATATTTACGTAGGTTAGGTTTAGGAAAGTGAAGGTACGTAGATTTAGGAAAGAAACATGGTTGAGCATTGTCACATTTTGTACTTAACATAAAGTTACATACTTAATGTAACGCTATGTGCTCAACGTAAAATTATGTAGGTTAGGTTTCGGAAAAGAAACATGCTTAGGCGTCATCATGTTACATACTTAACGTTAAGTTATGTACTTAAAATAAAGTTATATAGGTTACATTTAGGAAAAGAAACATCTACTTGGCACAGCTGTTTACTTTGCTTCATACATGACACAAACACCGATCTCCTGGGGAAAATCTTGTGTTTGTTTGACCCATGCACCGCCCCCTAACGAAGACTTTTGCTCTTTATACTACTTCCTTCCTGTATTGGTCACATGATCCCAGCCTCCCCGATTACTTGGCTTACATATGAATTAATGGCTCATGATGACGTGGGTAATGTACCCATTCTGGTGCACTACTTTTCGTAGATATACATACAAATGGATGAGAACAGCCTGATTCATACAAAAGATTTAACCAACATAATCGAGATATTCTACAGGAACTCATTTTTGGTAGTTTTTCAGTGCCGACTGCACATATTTTTGTTAATGTATTAAAAGAACACTTGAAAGACTGTTAGGGTTAGGGTTGGGTCTTTTGCCTTCCTCCCTCAGTCTAGTCTGACAGGATGAAGTTGGTGTCGGCTGAGGTCAGAACTGCTCATTCATGTTTACTTACCGCAGTGCTGACTTGCCCACTTCCTAATCCTGTTCCATCCCATACTCTCACACACACACAGTCACCTGCACACCTTCACTCAGATTAACTAGATAATACAAGATAATTGGTAATCCACTTTCATCTGCTGCTGCACATCTTCAGGCCAGAAGGAGACGAGCTCTGTGTTCGGTTTAACATGCGTGCCTAGATCTCAGGGTCCGTCACGGGGATGTTCTGTTGAATAACATTCTGCATATTTGACCAGACTCATTTTCCAGAAACCTACTGAATGTTACTCGAGCTCTTAACCCCGTGTTAGTTACAACAATAATCCATGTACAATAATAGACTGATGTTTATTTGAATACCTGTTAATGTATTGTATTGTATTCCAGCCTCGCCTCCCACACATGGAGAAGGTAGGTGGTCTAAGACATGAAAACCACTCTCCTTGTTCCCTTAGTGTGCAAGGTGAACAGTGTGTTTATCAATCCAAAATAAACCTATGACACCATTAAATGTACCTCTAGTGAGCAAAAAATTTGAACCACCTTCAGTTTTAGAGTTATACTCGTTTGTGACGTGTCTGTAGTCACCTGTTAAAGGGATAGTTTGGATTTTTTTAAGTGGCGTCAAAAGACCCGAACTATCCCTTCTACACTCAGTATGTGCGTCATCATCCCCTCTCCATCTCCATCCATCCTTATAATCATGACAAACTGACCTAATCCCTGTGGATCCTGTACTAGACCAGCTATAACTGTTATTATGTCAGCTCCTCTCCTGTATACCTGTGATTTTCCAGCTGCTTCCTACCTATACAGCCGTGCTGAGACACACCCAGCCGCTCTGTTTGCTGTGACATGACACCAAAGGCAAATCTCAGTTTGTTGAAACAAGGGTACATACGGCGTGTCAGAGTTTGAGTGTGTTTGTGTTGGATTGGCGTGAGACTCTGGAGCACACTGGAACATTTTAAGGCCACTCCCACTCTTCTCATTCCTCTCCTCAACCCCCCCAACCCCAGTTAAAGATAAGATAAACTGTAGTTTTACTATTTTTAGCTAACTCTATATATTGTTGGAGTTAGATGTGTTCAGATTGAGTGAAAGGAAACTGGAGGTGGTGATAATGAGGCATATTTGTATCCAGAGAAACTGGATTCTGGTGACTGGGAAAGACATGGGAAAGGAAAAGTTGGACTATAATTAAAAGAATAAAATGAGCTTAATGGCTTCACTTAAATTCCACTCAAGCACATTTTATTTTCTTCTGTGGGTGACAAACTTTTCTTATCAGGAGAGTTCCTGCCAGAGCAGTTTTGACTAAACCTTTGTGATGTTTCATGCACTTTTTACTTGCTTTACTATATTTTGAACTTATCAGGCTGATATCTTTAAATTGTTAGAATGTATATGAGGACTTTTATAATTGCATTTGTTCATACATGTTTACCTACACATATTCTACATGTTTAGAAACATTCACTCCACAAGGTGGTAGTGAAACTAATTTGTACGTGTTTGCGAAATAAGCAGTGCTTAAGGCCCAGACACACTAACCAAACTTTGTAAAACTAGCAGTGATGAAGGCCCCGCTGCGCCGCCTGACATCGCTGTGTCCCGGTCAAACAGTTGCACATGAACACATCGCAAAGACTACAGCCAACAGCCAACCAGCAGGCACATTCACATGCTCCCCACACCGGCAGATGGCGATAGTATGTAATTGTCACTCAAAAAGGGAAGTAGGAAGTCTGTCTTGATGCTAGTTAGCCAGTTAGCACATTAATAACACAATCCAGTGTTGATAGAACAGAGCGTATTTACCATGCACCAGTGAACAATAACATAAGCATCAGGAAACGTTTCTGCTAAAGAGCTCAGTGGCTACAGAAAAATTATTTTATCTTTTGTAATAAGCTTGTTTTGGTCTCACTCCCTCTTGAATTAGCTCATTGTTTACTTTCCTCACTTTAATTTCTCTTCTCGAGTGCTGAGCTGAACTGCCAGTCAGAGGGATTTCACTTACCAACGGGCTCCACAGGCGCCAACAGTGATTTCAAAATAGTGAATTGGCAGAAAAACCCAGACTAGTGCCGACAAAGGCCAATGCACAGTTGCTCTCACAAGCCCCAACATTGGCTTGATGTGTCAGGGCCTCAAGACACTAGTAAGCTGGCAACATGCTAGCTCTAGTTCGTCACAGTTCAGCACAGTTTACCTCCCCTTGGCATTTTGTTGTTTGGACTGAACACTATTTCACTCAATAAAAAATGTATTACAGGGAGGAAAAGGCTCTCTGAGCTAGCTAACTGTCAGTCTAAAAGCTTGTTAGCTTAGTTGCTAATGGGACATTGTTCATGAAAGCCATTTTCTCATATGAACTCCAGACAATATCCAGAGAATCAGGTCCAGACATCTCGCTGATCAAAACGTGCAAGTATCATAAATGTTTGTTTGCCACAGAGCTTATTCTTTGCAATAATTCTTTGTCCAATGTTAAAATCCTGAAGGCTTTTTGATGAGAGAACTGGGGCGACGCTAACTTCTATGTTGGCTCACAGAAAAACACCATCCCTCGAGCATTCTATACTCCATTTGGTTAAGGCGAGTGTGGAGCGTGCAGGAGGCAGGACATGACCATATCACATGATAGAAACATTAACAAAGCACCCAATGGCTCGCTGTAAATTCTCCGGACAGTTATGGGCTCTATTCATACATGGGCTCAAGTGGACATTACACACTCTTTGTTCTAGGGAGCTGGCAGGGTAAAGTCCGTTTAATGTCCGATCCAACTGATTCGTTCTTACATACAGTACAGCTCCCCTCGGCGATGATAATATCACATTTGCAGTGCATGTGTGAAGGGTGCTATAGTTTAATAAAGGGACATATTTGTACCATTAACAATGGCCTCATTACTCTTTAAAAATCAACAGTACAATACAGAAAATATACAGGTGCAACACAGTTAATAAGCTGCGATAGCCTCCACCATTTTGGACTCTAGCACTTGGTCAATGGTGCAAATTTGTGCTCTGAAATTCACTCAAATTGAACTTGACATTATAAAATTTGCAGGGATTTAAATGCTGGTGTGACTGGGCCTTTACTGCATGAGGAACACTCCTGACAACAAAGGCTACGTATTAAAACTGTGTTTATCACCAGGTCCTGCAGCAGGACAATAGGAGTTCTCTGAATGAATGGTTTAACTTAGCGGAAAGAAACCATGCCCATGTGTGTTTTCCAGCAGACGTCCTTGGCTAAGACTATGAAAGCTTCCTCTCTCACTCAGTACCTTTTGTTAACCTTTAACCCAATCTTTCCACGGAGCTTTGATAATGTCGGCACAGTATGGGCAGGTGTGGCCTTGGACCTAGAGATACAGAGAGGGAGAAGGTGGTGGCGTAGGAGGTCGACTGTGGGGAATGACAGAGAAAGCAGTGTATAAATAATGTGATGTGTGTTGTGAGGTTGAGAGAAGAAAAGTAAATGTGGCATGAAAGCTTAGCTCTTGGAAAAGAGAGCAGCCTGTAGAGCCTGAAGGAATGCAAACAGCTGATGAGGACGGAGATAGCTGGGTTTTTCTGATGGTCGATACAGATACCTGACTGATATTCATTCATTCCTTGTCTTTACTTGCTCATTTCTGTTGAAGGTGAAAGTTTGCTGGAGTGTATAGCCGCATGGATTGAATGAAAGGAGGCTAACACCTTGGCCTAGTGAGCAATCCAAGTTGACATCGATATTGAGGAGCGTAAAAGACAGTCCATGTGAAATCCTTATCAGACCACTCTCCCTCTCACTGACAGTCCTTACCCTGCTGTGGAAACCATGTTGCTCTACTCACTGACGGGGTTAATGTTCACCTGTTGTGCAACCTTTTCCACTGCTGCAGTGTCTAGTTTGGGCTGTAAAAGCCTGACAGTGAGCGTGTACCTCGGGTATTGACAGTTTGAATGTGTGGAGGTCTCCAATCTTACGATCTGATACAGTGAAGGAGTTTAAGGGGTCATTTATGCTCAAGGTTAGATATGGAGACGGAGATGGACGGAGCCCTCTGTGGGCACTCTGTGTTCATTTCGTCTGTATTTGTGCACGTTTTCTAAAGCGTACAGATATAGACTAAACGGAGCAGTAACACTAGAAGCAGTGCAGTGTAGTTCAAGAGATAGATGGACAGATCTGAGGACCTGAGGAATTGCTTTGTTGGAGAAGCCCCCTTGGTTGGCAGAACTCAAACTGAGAGCGCTGCGATAACGCGGTCAGAGTGTTACAGACCACCAGTATCTCCCAGTTGTTTCCTAATGAATGTATTTTCATCCCCACACAGCTGTGAGCCACATACCTCCTTAACAAACGCAGATAATCAAGGCTCACTATCTGACATACCACAGCAGCCCTGCCCAGTCTAACTATGACAAGTGGTTGGAGAGTGTTGTGTGTTGAACAACTGTTGGTTCAGATCGGTCCCCAGTGGGGTCAAATTGTTGCGGGTGTGGCACTGAACTTCACAGCGGACATTCTCAAAGTCCACCTGAATTTAAAAAGCATTTTCTGTCTGCTACACGTGTCTACTCTGTAAATCACCGTTATCCTTTGAGAAGTGTAATTTCTTTGGTTTCATATTGGCATCCTGTAGTTTTGCATTAATTCGACGGAGTCATTTTATTGTTTATCAAACGATTTGTTCCCAGGCACATTGTCACAGCTTTTTGGCCTCAAGTTCACAAGTGAATATCAGTGTTTGTTATGAGCAAAACTTCAAGTTGCTGTGTTCAACATTTTAACAACAATAAACATGAACATTGAGTCAGTGTAATTACTATAAACAGTTGAGAACATCACTGAGAAGAATGACAACCTCTACTGGCCTCTTGGATTGGGCCAGTGTGAAAACTTTCACACCAGTTTGATATTGGAGACGTAACGTAAAACCTCAGTTAAAAGTCTAGTTCCAATTAAATGCCCAGTGCCTTTTACTAGCCCGGTGTGGCTACAAATTTTGACAGATAAACTCTGGTCTGGCTACCAAGCAGTACATTTTCTTATTAGAAGTTCGGATGTATAAAAGCAGGTTGTTGGCTACCTCAATTTATGTCTCCATTCCTTGATTACCCTTTTAAGTTATTCATATTCCTTTAGTCCATAAGGGTCCTCAGATCATAAGAATCAAAAAGGTTTTTACAAAAATTAATCCAAGTTGTGAGTGTAGTTTTAACAGGATAAAGTGGTGTTGTGTCAGTATGCTGTGTGCCGTTACTCTCTGATGCTGTCTGTCAGAGCTAGATCAAATGAATGATTCACAATTGATAGATTATCTGAAGCCTATGAACAATTTGATTGTATTTTCTGATCTTTGCTGAGCAACAGTTTTGTGTGACAGGAATTAAAGGCCTGTCCCAAATATAGGCCTGTTGACTTGAGTGATTCAAGCAAATAATAGCCCAGGCAACTGACTAAGTTTTACGGTAACCAGTGCTTAATTTGTAAAATTAGAAGTAGGGGAACACTTTGGGCCTCTGAGAAAGCAGTGTTTTTAACACTTTCTTAAGTGGCACCCGAGCCGCCTCACTGCACAACTCCGAATGAAATGGTTGTGACATCTAGTGTTGTCATGGTACCAAAATTGGGACCCACGGTACGATACCAGTGAAAGTATCATGGTTCTGAGTAGTATCATGATACCACAGCAAAAATGAGGCAGATGTGCCTTTTGTCATTTATAAAAAGATAAATCACTTTTCAATAATACATCAGTGATATTTCAATGGAATAAATTACTTACTGACTTATTCATACTTCAAACAGCATCAATAAGTGATTAACATAGGGGGGATCAAAATAAAATAAATAAATAAAATAAGAATCAACCAGCCACCCTCCTCCCCTGACAAGTAAAGAACAGTCCCTTCATAAGTAAAGAACAGTCCCTAAAGTGCGGTGAGGTTTGTGGACCGTTACCTGCCACAAAGAGAGAAATGTGAACGGCTCGTTTCTCCTCTGACACGCCACATACCTGTGTGCCGCCACGGCTCGACTGTCCAGGTACTACTGGGCAGTCATGACGCCAACGAAAGAGGAAATTACGCTACTGGACCTGGAGTCGGGCTTCTCTGCCGCCGGTAAGCTGTTATCTTGCGCTGCGGAGCAGCCGTAGGCTAGTCACAAATGCGAGTAAAATGCTCACACGTAGAGCTCTGTGGAAAACAAATCACTGCCGACAAGTAAAAAGAAATAAATAATAACTTTCACTGCTCAAAGATACTCACATGTCTGGAAAACAAACCACTACAGCAGCATACTGAGTGCCAGGTGGCCAGCGCGCGACGTTATTGGACAGCGCATGGACACTCACCCTCTTGCGACTGGACTTTGAACTTATCCCACAGTAGTGGTACGTGAGGCACCGCAGTACCCTGCAACACTAGTGACATCAGCCAATACTGTATGTAGTTTTTAGATGTGAAAGGTTCTAGACCCATGCAAATTAGTTCCGGAATGCACCAGGGCCTTTTCTGAAAAGATCCTGGTATGCGTTCCAGTACGTTGTGGCTCAAATTAAGCACTGACGGTAACCACTTAAAAGATGAGTGAGTAGCCTACTTGCTATCTTTCTACCTTATAACGTTACTTTTTTAAACAGAAAACACGCTTTATATTTTGATATTTACTGGAAATTAGGATAAAGCCAACTGGAAGTCACCTAGCTTGTTATTAGCGAGGGTCATTTAGCTCACCAGAAACTTTGTTCTCAGTTGATAATTCATCTAAACTTCATGAATCAGCCGTACCTGACCCAATACGGAGCTTTCAAAGCTAGCGACGGATATAAATAGACAGCATCTGACAAAAGTACAGGCATCACTGCGTTGATCGCAGATATTTAGGACGCCACTATTTGTTGGCTTCAAATCCAAAAAGCTGCCGTATTGGTGAAGTTTTAGTTGTCTTGCCGTGTCTCCTCTCGTCACCCCAAAACACGTGAACTTTGTTGTAAACAAACGCTGCGTGTGCAGTTCTGCCGCTCCCATGTCCTAAAATTTGATGTCGACACTGGCCTCGACTCACAGTCTGTAATATTATGTTTATAAGGTTGTCATGTAGCTTATTATTAATGCAATACATGTTGGATGTAGCACCGTGACGCCGTCAGCACAGACTTAGACTACTTTTTAACTTGGCAGAATGTGTAATAATGACAAATGCTGGTTCAGTTGGTTTACGTAAAATCAAGCCGGTGAGAGCTTACACCAGACTGGACCGGCAAATCTGTAAATCGGTCTCTGTAAATAAAGCTGTGTCCTATATGAGAAACATAGTCTTTAATATACAGAAACAGTACCACAGATGTCTGACAGAGGCTGCCATGGTCTCAAACATACTCATTGTTTACATCCAGTGGCATCCACACACGGTGTTCCCACACACACAAAGCCTCTGTCACAGTGTCTGTCCCTCAGACTCAGCAGACACTCGTCATGCCTGGCAGTGTGTAACATTTCATCATTATCATGGGAATGGCTGGAGGGACGGTGTGTCTGCATGTCGTAAGGCCTGTAGCTGTCTGGTCACTGCTGGCTGACTCCGACCAAATGACCTGTGACACAACAGACGTAGAGCTTTGGTTGTGCTGAAGTGTGTATGTTTGCAGATCAGTGCAGTGGATGGATGATCCTCACAGCGTAGTGTCAACATGCGAACAGTTGTGCGTATATTTTCAATCTCAGCAGCCCAACCCTTGGTAATAAATCTCCGAGGGGATTCCAGAGATGTTGCAATGAACTGTGTGACCAAATTGCTGAGCTATCCTCTCGTGTCGGGAGACAGTCTGTGTTAAGTTACTTTCTCCAGAGATTCCTCTCAGAGTTCAGGCAGTTCACACATAAATCCTCATCCATTTGTCAGGGCTAATGTAGGTGGATGCTGACATGTCAGCAGCACTTTAATGAGAAACCGATGGCCTCAGAGGAGCCATCATTCCAAACTGTCAGACGTCCTTTCATATCTTTTCTTTCTCATTTTTCTATTTTTTCATGGAGTGGTCCTCCCGTCCCCTCTGTCACCCCATATGCTTCCTTCTGTCCCTCTGTGACAGCTGAGCACTTTAATGACTCTACTGTACGTATGTGTGTGTGTGCATACAGGTAGTCTGTTCAGAGGCCAGCTGTCCCCCTTACATAAAGATGTATAGAAGCTGAATGTCAAACCTAGTTTAAAAACGTGGAAGATGGAGGGAAGGGAGAGAGACAGTATGCACGCACTTCTGAATCTGATGATTGTGTCTGTTTGTCCTAATCGTCCCGTTTTGTTTAGTCCAACGGTTCAGCTGCTACTAATGTCTAATCAGCAAAGAGGAAGTGCTCGGAGTAAACAGGAAATTCTCTGTTAAGAAATTGAGCAGCTTTGTTCAAGCTGTAATAATACCAGACAATAAGTGAAGACTGGACACATGTTGATGGGCCACACTACTTACAGTGAGTCGAGTCTGATGAAGTACTTCCTTATTTGTTTTGTGCGGTGCAAATATTATTGTGTGCAAGTTTGTTTGGTGGTTGAGCTAATTTGCGTACAAAATAATGACAAAATAGAAGGAAGACAGAAGAGAGGAGGAACAGGAAGAGGTGGGGGAGAAGGAAAAGCTCAAATTGCTTTCTTCAAGGGTTGTATGGCCAGTGTTTCCTACAGAATTGGAGTGCATGTGTGGCAGGGGAACGACAGCAAATTGCCTGAGTGTCCGGCTGATGTTTTAATCGTGGCAGGCCGCCATAAATACAAGAATAAGTGAGAAACCCTGAAACCGTCATGCTCTCTTCCTCGTTGACGATGATGTTCCCAGTGTCCTTAATGGTCAGGTAGTCAAGGAAGGCGTAGAACAAGATGTGTTTCAGCTTGTCTAGGGTGATTCTCTGCTCCAAAAGAAGACAATCTCTTTGTGACAGCAGATGTATTAATGTTGAAGATGTTCCCAAACTCCTTCATGGTCAGGTCGTCGAGGACGGCAAGAACAGGATGTGTTTTGGCTCCTCCTGTATGATTCTCTGATCCAGAATAGAAAAGCTATCTGTGTCTGCAGATGATTTCGTGGCAGGCCGCCACAAATAAATGAATGTGTGGAAAATCCTGATCTCAATTTTTACTTTGAAGTTGCAGACTAGATATGTTTTATTGTCGGCCTTTAGCCCCTCATCAGACAGTAAAATTGCATTAAGAACCATATTATTTGAAGCATTTTAGGGACGTTGACAGTTTTATAAGTTGGGGTAAGAACAGGGCAGGGTAATATCCAGTTTTCCATAAAGCGCCAACACTGTAAGTGCATTTTGTTGGCTGTGAAACATGCAGAATTTAAAGGCTCTGATCATAGGCCCAAATATCAGCTGTAATTAGCATTGCATAACAAGCCTGTATCAGTCCCAGAGTCTATTGTGCTGGTGTGTAACTTGGGCTGGGCTGCAGGGTGCAGCCTTGCCAGCATTGTTTTAACCTACAGCCAAAGCTGGTCTCCATGTAAGGCCTGCTGGGTATAAATAAGACCAGGAGGCCCTCTGTCCATAGGGAGGAGAAGACAGAGGAGACGTGTGGAAGAAAGAGAATAAGACCGGAAGGAATAAAAGCTTAAAAGAGATAAAGAGGGGATATAGAAGGGCATAGAGACGGAGCAGAGGAAGTGAATGAGATGTAGAGGAGTAGAAAAAGACAGGAGAGCGGAGGAGGGGCAGGATAGATATGCAGGGTAGGTAGAGAAGGGTGGGAATGGGGGTTGGAGAGGTTGAATGTTCCTAATGTTTGGAGTTCCTTCTCAGCAAGTCACCACCTGCCCTGTTGACTGGAAGGGCCTGTCGAGTGTGGGAGAGTCGAGTCTTTGTGCTGTTGATATCTGTACAAGGGCCAGTCATAAAAGAATTGAAAACATGTCTCAGTTCCCACTTTCTGCACAGGGTCAGTTTATGGTTTAGACTTCTTGGTTTCAAGTTTGGATTAGAACAAAGATGAGGTAGTTAATGGATGTCAGGTGAAGCAGCAGAAAGTTACAAACCAAACCAACATGCTGTGCAGCTGAGTGTGAAGACTGGTAAAAAGCTACACATCTAACTATACTTAGCACCCAGTACCTGTACATGTTATTATTGTTATTAGAGGGCTGGTCTTGTGAGTGTAGTAGTGTTCTGTTATTAAGGGCTGAAGCAAGCATTGTTGTTTACAGCTGCTCACATATGAAGGTTTCCTGCTGTTCTGTGTTTTATACTTTTGTTATACAGTTGTAAATTGATCAATTTAGGGTTTTTGGTTGTCATTTAGACAAAATAAGACATTTAAAAGTGTGACCTAGGACTAGGGCTGGCTGTTGTTTATAAAATTATAATACTAGTACTCTTAAAATGACACCAATACCAACAGTACTTTATTTGATACCTTTTTTATGCCTTGTGCCAGCAATAGCTGTGTCCGGTGGCATTATGTTTTCAAATTGCTCGTCCATCTATCCCATTCTAGTGAACGCGATATCTCAAGAACGCCTCAAGGGAGTTTCTTCAAATTTAACACAAACATCCACTTGGACTCAACTCAACTTAAACTGATTAGATTTTGGGAGTCATAGGTCCAAAGTCAAGGTAGTTGTGACCTTGTCCATCTCATTCTCGTGCATGTGATATCTCAAGAATGCCTTGAGGGAATTTCTTCAAATTTGGCACAAGTGTTCCCCACAGTCAAGGATGGACTGGTTAGATTTTGGTGGTCAAAGTTCAAAAGTCGATGTCACCGTGACCTAGCAACCGTCTCATTCTTGTGAACGTAATATCTCATAATCACCTTGAGAGAATTGCTTCAAATTTGGCACGAGCATCTACTTGAACTGATCAGACTTTGGTGGTCAAAGGTCACAGGGTCACCGTGACATGGTTTGTGTCTGTCTCATTTAGTAAATGTGCTATCTCAAGAAGGCCTTGAGGGAGTTTCCTCAAATTGGCTCAAACGTCCACTTGGACTCAAGAATGATCTGATTATAATTTGGTGGTCAAAGGTCACTGTGACCTCACAAAACCTGTCTTTGACCATAATTCAGGAATTTGTTCGCAAGTTATGGAAAAACAGGATAAAATGATGAAGTGATGATATTATATATTCAAAAGGTCAAAGGTCAGCTTCACTGTGACATCATAATGTTTTGCATAAAACACTTTCCTGGCCATTACTCAGCGTCATATCCCAGGAACAGAAGGGAAGACATTTGGTCAGACACTGATCTTGAAACTGTGCTGATTGTATAGATCCTCTGTGTGTGAAGCATCCATGTTTTCACTGACACGGATATAAACTGTGAGAGAAACTGATGCAGCTAAATGGAATTCAGCCATCAAGCATTTGATCATTCACACCTGTGTTTATCCAAAATCTCTTGTGTGAAATTAGGTCCATTACACAGCGTACATGACTGTGAATGTAGGCTAACACACCATGAAGTGTCAGACTCGTTGGCCTTGTACAGAGCCTGTATCGCACTGACATCACCAGCTGTGAAAAGCCCAAGTTCAAAATAGGGTGTTAATTCAGAGCAGTGTTTCGTGGCCTGAGCTTCATATCCGAGGTTATAATTAGTCAGAAGATTCTATGGAAGAGTCGGTACGAGCTTCCATTCATCCACACAGAGATCTCCTCCGAAAGATTCAACCGCCTCCTCGACTCAGCCTGGGATTATGGCTTTACAGAAGACACTAGACACTTTAGGAAATGCCTGCATGACCAAAGTGCTGCCACGGTGGAAAAGTTGCTGTGTGTGTGTGGAGGGCAGGGAGTGTCTCCTTATTTGGTGTGTATGTGTGTAAGAAACGAGCCCAGTTTCCCTTATTAACTTAATTTCAAGCCTGCTGCTTTGGTCTCTTTGTCTCGTATCTGTTCACAGTGGAAACATCTCACTTTGCCACGGTCTGGTACACACACTCACATAGACGCACGCTGTGGTGATTCGCTTAACCCAGAGCAGCGAGGGCAGCGGCAGAGGGGACTGCTAAGTAGGTTGCAAAGAGAGAAAGAGAAACAGGAACCATTTGACTGGCCCCTGGGAACCCCCTCGTGTCAATACAGCGCTGTGCCACCATAAGCTGACAGAAAACACACACACACACACACGCCCATTTAATATCTTTATTCCTCCTTACTGTGACACTTTCACCATCTGTCATCAACTTCCTGCCTCTCATCCTCTTTTCTTGATACTTCTCTTTCATTGAATTTCTCTTGCTCTCGTCTGTCTTCTCGTCTCTGTTCCCCGACTCTTGTTTGCCGCCCACATGGCTCGCATTCTTTCGCTCTGACATCACCGCCGCCCCGCTCTGCCATCTATTTTTTCACTCCTTTTTTTTTTTTTGTCTAATCTTTGCTTCTTGGCCCCACTTGCCAGCCCTGGATCACTCCCTCCTTTTCCTCTTGCATTTAGGTTCTTTAAATGTTGGCTCTCAGGTTATAAAAAGAGGACTGAAGCAAGCGGTTGTTGACATGTTGCAGTAATGTCAGAGTGTGAAAGAGTGAGAAATGGGACATGAGAGTGAGGGGAATAACCTGGGAGAGATGGTGCTGGCTAATATCAGGATCTTGTTTGCATGTGTGTGTTTGGGTTAGCGGGGGTTAAATGCAGATTTACAGCGACTCTGAGCTGGTATTTAACAGTTCAAAGGGGCACTTTGTATTTTCTCTATTCTTTGATTTGTAGCCAGTGGCTTGTGGTCTGATCCATCCCTGGCTTTTCTCTCACGGCTCACATTGACAGTTATATTCCACAGCAAAGACAGGCCAAAAGTTCACACAGTATTTATTGTTGAAGACATTGTAATGGCTTGTATTGGTACCAATTACATGTTTGTTGGGGTGGAAGAACCTGTGGAGTGTCGGGACGAAAGCCAGGTCGGCTGGAAGGTAACAATACACAGACACAACCAGAGGAAGACACTCAGGGAGGAGACAGAGTTATAGTGCGCTCTCCTCTCACTGTGTGTAACTGACCTGATGCTTTGTAATGCTTCAATTGCAAGACAGTTTGCTTTCTAATCCTTCCATTGCATATGTTTAAGTTTTGGCATCAGGTAGGGCTGCATGATTAATCAGAAAAAAAATCACAATCTCAATTCATACATCTCTGCAAACTCATTTCTAAATGACGATGTCCCTGTGCATTCATGTGCAGTCATGCTGCGTTCACGTGTCGACTTTTTTTGTTGCGAAACACTCCCAGATGCTGTCAAGTGTTTCCTCTACCAATGGTAGAGAATAAAGAAACAAAATATTTTATGTTATTCACCTAGCATATGTGCACTAATTTCATTTTAGTTCAGTATGAGAGCCTTTACTGTGTTTCCTGTCACTCGGCTGCGTTCCTCTCCCTCCTCCTGTGTCAGTCGCGACAGAAACATGACAGGTGACGTTACTTGAATTAACAACCTCTCGTTACAGTATTTATTCATTCATCTCTTTTCCATAACCGCTTCTAGGGGTCGCAGGGTGCTGGAGCCTATCCCAGCTGACACTGGACAGGTCACCAGACTATCACAGGGCTGACACATAGAGACAGACAACCATTCACACTCACATTCACACCTACGGACAATTTAGAGTCACCAATTAACCTGCATGTCTTTGGACTGTGGGAGAAAGCTGGAGCACCTGGAGGAAACCCACGCTGACACGGGGAGAACATGCAAACTCCACACAGAAGGAGGCTTACAGCAAGAGCGTTCGTGATTCTTGTTACATTATTGTAAATGCAAAAAAAAACAACAACTTCCGAACAAGTGTGATTTTATCATTGTAATCAACCTAAAACCAAAGATTAGACACATGTCAAGTCCAAACTAGTCAAGCCAAAGCTGACCGGCTTTCAAACCACTTTACAGCACACAAGATATTGCAATATTTTCTATCATTGCTTTATTAGAACATTTTAACCAAGATACAACCAGCTTTCAATTGTCATCTCAAACAAACAAACAAAAACAGTGACACAGGTTAAGAAACATTTTCCATTTGCTCAAATATAACTTCAGGTACAGTATTAAGATAAAAAAAAGGCATACATAAATAAAGAAATGGATAAATAAAATAATCATTCTTGGTGTATAGCATTTGTGGGTAATTTCTTGAATAGACAAATAAGTAAAAATATCTCCTGTGGAAAATTCACATAGGTCTTCAAGACCGCAGTTAACACGGACAATTAACAACTTTCTCCTTCTCTCTTTTGATGAAGGTGAGAAGCCGCCCATGTTTCACTTCCTCACATTGTCCAAGCCCTGAGTGTGTGTGCGCTGCTGATGTTACACGATGTCAATCATGTGGCGCGGCAGAAATTTGACCGGTGTTTAAAATCGGCATATTTTAGACTGACCGGCCGGTCGCAGGTCACGGCAGATCACGTGAAAACCGGCCCGATTCCGTGCACTGCCGATAAATCGGTGCAAGTCTAGTAACTTTATATTCGATTTTTTATATTCAGCAGCATTTATGTGAAACACTTCGATGTTCTAAACTGAGAGACGAAAAGACACTGGTTGTGTGATGTTAATTCCACTACAGAAGAGACTTGATGATCACTAAAATTAGGAGGGGAAAAAGTGGATATTGGTATCAGTCATTGGCCAAATAAGTTGTTATATATCGGCATCTCGGATATCAACACAAAAACCATCCCTAGTCTGGACAGCAAGCATCACAGAGGTGTTTTTTCACTTGAGCATCTAAGAGTGCAAAAGATTGTGATCTCAATTCTTAGGGAGAGTAATGGAGAGTCACATTTTGGCATTAATCGTGCAGCCCTAATCAGCACCCGTAAACCATCGATAAAGAGATAGATTATTGGATACATCTCATCACATGACGACTAAGCTGCCAAACATCAGCCAAAATCCCCCAAACTAAGTATGTCCCTTAGCTCATTTCCTCTCTGGGATTAATAAAGCATGTCTTCTTCTGCTTCTTCTTTAACATAACTATAACTGAGCTTGGAGGAGCAGCCATGTTGCTGTTGGTCTAAAGCCAGCTATAGTGTAATGCTGCCCACTGGGACGGAGGTTTGGGATGACGTGTAAAACGATTCTTTATTGTAAGAGAGAGACGGGTGGAGTCATCGTATGGACTGTGCTTTACTCTCAGTGTTCTTACAGAGGACTTAACTGTGGAGTGGAGTTTTGCTCCTTCACTTTAAACCAGTGGATCCAGATGTAAACATAATCTTTTATCTCCCCATCTTGTCTCAACTGTAGGTGTGCCAACTGTGACATATTTGCCATCACCGTCCCGTCCCAGGCTGATCCTCCTGGTGCCAGAGTTGATTTTGGTTTATGGTGCTGTACAGCAGAAAGGGCTGGTCCCACACTGCATTACTGATGTCATAGCCCAGTGTATATAAGCATCCCTTACGCCTGGGATTCGTCAGTCTGATGAAACCTTTACAGCAGCATAGGCTGAAAATGAACCGTGCAACCTTGAGCTGAAGGGTGTGCTCAGAATGATGCAACAGTGCAGCGCTGATAGAGATCTCTAAAGCTTATAAAGCCATTAGAGTTATGGCTAACTCTGGGCTTTCACTGAGAATTCACCTAAATTCCCTTTTCCGTCAGTCCCGTCACGCTCTGACGTCTTTTATTAAGAGCCTCCTGTGTTTTTCATTTATCTGCTGGTTTCACAGCCTCACACTGGAGGACACAAACAGTCTAAATTGCATTATTAAAATCTGCTCTAAGATCACAGGAGTGACACAACAGGACCTGCTTGCAATCATCAAATCCTCCAGAAAGTGACAAATATTTTAGCTTCTTCTGGACGTGCTCTTGCAGGCGAATTTTCTCGATTGCCGTCAGGGTGTCGTCACGTTTTACCTGCTTGTATCCGCTTTTGAAAAGTGTTTTATCCCCTCTGCAGTCCGTCTTTTAGATTCTCTGCATGTTTTCTTATTGATTTTGTTGTTTTTTTGCTTTTATTGATTCAGATTCAGATTCAGATTCAGAATACTTTATTAATCCCCGGGGGGAAATTGTTTTTGTTCCAATGCTCCGTGCAAAGTAAAAATAGAAATACAGCATGAATGGAAACAAGAGATAAAGATGAAGATATAAATAAGATACTAAAATAGACAATGAAATAAATAAAATAAAATATTAAAGTAGACATTAAAATAAAATAAATAATAAAATAGTAGAGTAGACAATCTGAAATATATACAATATACAATGAAATGGTTGTAGCGTTATAAATGAAATAAGAATGAGTAATTATATTGTGTGTTTTGTTTTATAAATAGCCAAATGAGTCTGATCATCAGAGGGAGGAGTTGTACAGTTTAGATGCTCAAACTATTAATTTTTTTCCTCTCCATGTGTCTACCTGTACATTAGAGTATACAGGATGTGCAAAGCAAGCTGTTCAAAGCAGTTCAAGTTGCTTGAATCTGAAGACTGTATTTTTTAAATTCTTTTTATACAAAAGAAAATCCCTCTGTCCCCTTAAATTATTATAATGATGATAGCAAGGCCCTAGAGCTCATCACTTAAATCTAGTTAAATGTGCCCTGAGGAGTTTTCTGAACTAACTTTACCTTCAGTGTTTCTCCAGTGTATCCTTGAGGCTTAAAAAATGAGTAGTAAACATTTCCTTCCTCATTTGCAAACAAGTTTTGTCTCAGTAGTAATGTTTTTTTTCCGCTGCCTTCTTTGGCACATTAGTGCTGCTAACGTCTGATAACCGGAACAGAATGAAACTGATGGCAGGATGTGTCTCTCATAGCCCACACGGTCACGCAGCATGCACGTTCTTAATACAAAAACACTGCTCTGTAGAGCTACTGGTGGTTAAAAAAACTCTTTGTCAGTTAGTAAGTAAAATTTATTTCTATATCGATTTTCACAGACAGCACTTTATTTCTCGGTGCCAGCAAGAGCGATACCCGGAGGCATTTTGTTTTCGGGTTATCCGTCTGTCCCTTCACACATCTGTCCCATTCCCTTGAACCCGACCTTGAAGGAACATCCTCAAATATGTCACAAATGAGCACTTGGACTCAAAGATGAACTGGTTAGATTTAAGGGGTCATAGGTCAAACATCAAGGTCACCTGATCTTGCATCTGTCTCATTCTTGTGAGTGATATCAGGGAGTTTATTCAAATTGGGCTCAAACATCCACTTTGAGTCATGAGTAACTGATGAGAATTTTGTGGTGAGAGATAAAAAAATCAAGGTCACTGTGACCTCGTCTGTCACATAATCATGAACGTGATATCTCAAGAACACGAGGAGGGAGTTTCTTCACATTTGGCACTAACCTCTACTTGGACTCAAAGATGAACTGATTATAATTTAGTGGTTGAAGGTCAAAGGTCACTGTGACCTTACAAAACATGTTTTGGGCCATAATTCAGGAATTCATGCACTAATCATGACAAAATTTCACACAAAGGTCAAATAGAGTTAAATCATAAAGTGATGACATTTTATATCCAAAAGGTCAAAGGTCAACTTCACTGTGACATCATAATGTTCTGCATAAAACACTTTCCTAGTCATTACTCAGCGTCATATGTCAGGAACAGAAGGAGAGACATTTGATCAGATACTGAATTGGCGACTCTAATCTTGAAGCTGTGCTGATTGTTTAGATCTTCTGTGTGTGAAGCGTCCATGTTTTCACTGACATGGATGGAAACAGTAGGAGAAACTTGACAGATCCGCAGAGGCATACAGCTGCAGGGCGGTAAATCTAGCTTTGAATAAGCAAAAAGTGGAGGTGTGAGACACTGGCTGGTGATCTTTTATCAGGTATATTTGATTATAGTAAACAATTCACCCTTCGGATCAACAATCACACTGAGACACAGGTACACTGATCTGTCATAGAGGCCACACCTTTGTCACACAGCGAGCGGTCAGTGGTTAGATCATCATGCCACACCTCTAGGTATATACCAGTTCAACTTATACAGCTGTTTCTGTCCTGACTCTCTCTGACTGAGAGAACCATTCCCTGGCGTTAATGCAGAGGTGGATCTGCTCTCTCTGTATCCGTCACTGTGATGAACTCACCGGAGTCATTTCTGTGTAGGGTAACATGAGACCTCTGCTGTGGCAACTAAAAGCTGAGTCAGCGGTCTGCTGTTACTGAATGAATGTATCATACAGAGGAAATGTTATTATGACATTGACAAAGAAACTGTAAACTGTAATGTGGATCGATCATGTTGTCCCCAATAACCCGACCTGCAGTATCTGTGCCACTAACGATCAGGCGCGTCAGGTCAGTGCACTCCTAATGTCCACTGAGAGACCTACAGACAATACAATCATTAGCAAGTGAACGGCTCATGGTTATACCTAACATATCTAACATTAATACGTTAACAGAGGGTGTTGCACATGTTGAAATAGGGAAATCCTCTGTATTCCGTCTGTAACCAGTATGTTCTCATGACACATCTGTATGGAGCAATATTTGGTGCGTAAGCCGTTAGTATGAGCACAGAGTGTGACTGAATTGAACTGGACATGTCCAGTATGCTGTGATAGTGTGTAGTGGGTGTTTTCACATATAGTCCTTTTAAATGAACTGATTCAGTCCTCTTAAAGTGCACCAAAAGTGGACCAGCAGAAAAGAGACTCAGATCTTTTTGTGTTCACACTATATATATTTACATAGTTTTGTTTTACATGTATATATTCAGTCTTTGCTGTAGACTGTTGCTGTTTGATGTATTCTACATTCCACATCTGGAGACGTGCAGTAACTTCCGTGGACCAAACTACTCCTTGTCCTCCTTGCTTTTTGTTCACAATGCACATAAAGCCTCCACAAAAATAGCATTTTAAGTCTTGTGTGTGATTTATCCTGGCTTCATATGAGCAGAGGAAATCTCAGCTAGCCGCTAGGCTAATTTATACAATGTAAAATGCCATAGGCTTGTGCTAATAACGTTAGCATGTTGTATTTGTTTGGAAAACGTGTTTAGTATAAGACAGTTGTTTTGTCAGTGAACCTTGTGAGTTGTAATGGAGCTGAATTTTGTTACCTTTGTTAAATGTTGCTGTTGTCCCTGGTTTTATATGAGTAGAGGAAAAGTCAGCTAGCCACTAGGCTAATTTATACAATGTAAAATGCCATAGGCTTGTGCTAATAACGGTAGCATGTTGTATTTGTGGGGAAAATGTGTCCAGATAAAGACAAGTGTTTGTCTGTGAATGCTGCGAGTTATAGTGAAGCTGATTTGTGTTCTTGTGTTTGAAACTGTCTCTATTAAGCCATGTTTAATGTGTGTTTAATGTGTGTTTAATGTGTGTTTTGAATCAACTAAACTTTGCAACACTTCACAGAAACCCCACCACCGACTAGTGTTTAGGAGGTGTAACTGCAGAGTGACACAGACACACCACCACACAAGTACAAATGCTCACAACGGCGTAAAGGCTCTGCTGCACAATTATAAATCTCGCTTAAGACTCAGACATAGATGTTGTGGCCCGCTGCATTGTGGGAACTCCACAGGGCAATCCACCATGTGTGGCAACAGTTGTCTTTTGTTTACGTGCAGCAGCAGCTGTAGACGTCACTTTAGTTGCACTGTACTTAATTACCCCCAAATAATGAGTGAATGATCCAAAGACAACATGGCATGGAGTCTGAGAGGAAAGATCACACACTCTTTGGCTGAAGCTGCAG
Organism: Epinephelus lanceolatus; assembly: GCF_041903045.1. Classification (NCBI taxonomy): domain Eukaryota; kingdom Metazoa; phylum Chordata; class Actinopteri; order Perciformes; family Serranidae; genus Epinephelus; species Epinephelus lanceolatus. The sequence goes on from NC_135737.1 coordinate 44,584,785, forward strand.
GCCAGAGAAGACAATACTGCCAACTCAGGCCAGTGCAGTCGGCCTGCATCAGCACAGTCTGGATCAGCTTCTAATACATTTTGCAGATTAGTGTGGCATGATGTTTAATGACAACACTTTCCCATGTGTTATTTCTGGAGCGTATGGGCAACGGCGGGAGAGTGGAAAAATGTCTATATATATCTGAGATAACTCTGAACAAACTTTGCTGGAGAGGAAGTGAGAGAGGAAAGAAGAATTTGAGGGGAGGGGAACAGAGGAGAGAGGGAGAGCAGGAGAGGAAAGGCAAGTTCCCATTTCTGATTTCCCACAGAGTCAAGGTCACATGTGCTTCACTGAAAGTGGTCAGTGGGATTTAAGATTTTTTTTTTCTACCCTCAATCTAAACAACACAGTGTTTAATTTGGTGTTTTTCCCTAAAGTGGTGTGTGTGTGTAAAGCCTACTTGTACTTGTTACATAGTGGGGACCGAAGTATGTTTTTAACCATGAGAGTGAGGACATTTTTGGAAAGTGAAGACATTTTCGCTTCCTCTGAGGTCTGATTGAGGGTTCAGACTTGGTTTTAAGGTTCAGGTTACAGTAAGGTTGGGGTTAGGGGTTGGGGTTAGGCATTTAGTTGGGATGATGAAGGGAACGTTATGTCAATAAGGGTCCTCAAAAAGGTTTAAGTATATGATTGTGTGTGTGTGTGTGGTTAACAAAATCAACATAAGCTGTGCATTGAATATGATTGTTGGCTTCTATTAATGACCTAACACACACATAAGCCCCGTTTCCACCAAGCAGTCCGGTTTGTTTGGTTCGGTTCGGTACACATTTTGTCTGTTTCCACTGTGAGAAGTTGTGGATCATACCAATAGAACAGTCCCCATGTTTGGTTCCCCCTCTGTTGGGATACCTAGCACGCTGATCCAGTACTAAAGGGTGGAGCTAGAAACACTGCAGTTCGTTGACTTGTCGAAGTTATTCTTGCTCAGGGAGCAAAGAAGCTTCTATAACCACTGTTTATGCCGCGGCAAGTTTTTCATACATTAGTGAACCATACGTAACTATACAATAAAAGGATGTTCAGCTGCCTCTAGTAGGAGCGATAGACTGATAGAAAAATACTTTAACTCACTGGGCCGACTGCCGGCAACTTTTAAGGTGGAATATTTGCTTGTAAGGGGCCGCATCTTTGACCACCTGGAAAACACAAGGTCAGGCGCTAGGTGCTACTCTTGAGCCTTTTTTGTTCCAGCTGTCAAGAGCACGGAGGCAGGTTGTGTCTGAGGTTGCTAAGCAACCTTGGCAAGCACCGTATCACAGTCTATTTACCTGAAATCCTGAGTGCAGAGCTGATCTTCTTCCGGGCCCTGCACTAAAATGATCGACTTCTTCTCAGTATTTGTCACAGACTGATATTTATGGAAGAAGGGAAAGATATCTGGCGGCTGTGCACTGCTGCGTTCCAAAAGTTGGAACTGTTTATGTCGGGGCGCAGCCATCGTGTCCTGAAACATAAGTGCTCGGAAACGCTTACACACCGCATCAGCATCGGTCACACAATTTTGAGTGTGTCTGCTGCACATCTACACTGAAAATAATGAATTTGAGGGCGCAAAGAACGTGACATGTGTATGGCCCCTAATGCTACTCAATGCAGGAGTTGCTGACATGAATCCATCAACACACCTTAATTGTCAGTACGACAACTTTAACTATTCCATTAGATTTTATTGTCTCTTTCGGATGACATACACTTTAAGCAATGAGTTCATCTTCAAGGGTAAAATATGTACTAATTTCGACCTGATTATGTGAACTGCATATAGTCTAATCCTCACTTGGAGAAAGAAAACATCTCGGAGCGTCGTTCCTGTGGGCTACAGCAACACTAAACCCCTGAGCTTGCCTGAGAAGGACTAAATGCACAAAGCTGCTATTTTTAAATATCCCATGGAGAGAGACTCTCACTGCAGCCTGTTCTGTTTTGTTCTGAAAATGTGGGCGTGCAGCCTCGTTCTGTGGACGATACAAAACGTACAGACGCTCTTCTGCATCACGGGTGAAGAGGAAATACAGCGAAAGCTACATTTAAGAGTATCGTCTGCAGTGGAAATGCTAAACCGATCCAGAGTCTAGGAACACGTCCGTAGGGGTTACTTTTGGTTTGAAAGGTACTATATCTGAAGTTTTTGGTGGAAAACTTTGCTATGGAGTATCTGGTAAACCCTGCAGTCATTAACCCCTCAGTGACCTCACACAAAGACAGTATAACTGCAGTCCATCTGTGTAAATAACAGATTTGATGCACCTGCTTTGGTTAAAGGTTGTATACGACATCATAGTCTGTGGTTGAAAAGCTCCTCCACTGGCCAAATGTCAGATACAATAAAACAATGTTTGGATTGTTTCCATGGCTTTATGCCCCATAGTGCTGTTATTATGTCATATCATTTATAGCCTGAGAGCTGTAAAAGACAGATTGAATATGTTGTATTGTAGCTCAGCTTGTGTGTAGGCAGGACGGGCTGTCAGGCTGTATGTGGGAGGAGAGGACAAATGCTTATCTGGTACCAGTGGATCATCAGTATGTCTGTGTGATTATGTTTTTGCACCTCAGTCTTTGGGTGTTTGTGAATTATGCTCCAATCTATGTCCAGTGAAGGAGTAAACTTTGGATGGAAACGGGATCAGCAGAGAGGATAAGAAAGGGTTAAAGTCTGACAGCTGTGAGATACTGGTGGTCAGATACAGCCGCTCCTTCCTCCAGCTCAGCACAAATATGCTGCCTCAGCATGAGCCTGCAGAAACACACACACGTACACACACCTTTCTGCAGGTCTGCACACTCGCCAAACGTCAGATTTAGCCAGAGACATTAGCACAGACGAATAAACGGATGATTCCAGTTGATTCGTGGAGTGTTAAACAGCTGCAGCCCTCTATCTTCTCGTGTATCTCGGCCTGTTTCCTGCCGTCTGCCCGGTGTATTCAAACACAGCGCTGAGAGGGAGAGAGAGAGCGTCTGGAAAACATTACTCAGATTCCTGCAGCAGGGGCTCTGATTATACTGGCAGAGAAAGGAGCTGAGAGGGGAGGCATCAAACGAGGTGGACAGAGTTTAATCTCTGGCAGAAACACCGCTAAGTCCAGCATAAAGTGTGTGTTTTCTCTTGGCCGCTCTGAGCGTGCAGAGAGATGGAGATGGAGTTATTTTCATGCATTTTGATGGCTGCCTCAGCAAAAACCTCCATATAGAGTTTCATTCAGACGGGGGTGACCAGTAGAGGGCGGTGTGGAGGACACAGAGTGTGCCCTTGTTGTCTCAGGGTGTGTTCTCCCTCATTGTTCCCATAGTGCTCTGTAGTGAGAAGTGGAAGATACACCTGCTCTCTGTCTTTGTATGAGTGTAGCTGAGCTTTATGCTGATTGTGGTCCACTTTTAATTCTTCTTCATGGCCTGGTGGTTTAGTTAAGAATGTAAGAGTAAGTAAAAACTGCATTCTTTTGATGTATTTGCCACGTACTCATTTGTAAAGAACCTTTGTGTCAAGTGAGCGACCTTAAAGGATCGTTTTTCTTCTTCAATAAAGCTTGAATAAAAGCATGAATAGAGTGACCTTGACCGAGACTTTACCTGAGCGCTGTGAGCCTCAGAGCTGACTGAGGGAAACAGAGCTGATGAAGGTTAGATGGCAGTTCAGATATCCAAAGAAAGAGGAATTAAACCCATTCTCTGTCTTTACTTTTACCTGCCTTCATTAATTATCTCATTTCCTTTTTCTTTCCTTTCTCATTTTGAGGGCTGTGTTCAAATAATCGATTTATCTGATTCTTGTCAGTCTTCATCTGAATGACCCGACAACGATTTATAAAATCCAAGATTGCTTTTTCCCACTGATTATTCTCACCAGTAGTAAACAGGCCCTGGTGCTAAACCTGGTGCTACTGTCGAATCTCGCTTAAACTACGCTACACTGCCTCTGTGATCTCCAGTTATACTGCTTCGCTTTGTTTCATTCATATCCGTAAACTTTGTGAAAACATGCACAAATACAGACAAAATGAACAGACCGAGTGCAGACAGCTCCGTCCACCTGTCTCCGGATCTTATGTTGAGCATAAATGAGTCGTTACACTCACCCTGGGTCTGGGTCTGCAGCTACCTGCACCAGAGAGCAGCAAGAAAGCAAGGAGCGCTCAGTCTGCAGCTGCATCTGGAGACCAAAACGCCCCCAGAAGTACACTGCACACTGACCGACAAAAGAAAACACAGCTCTACTTGAAGTATCTCAGTCGACTGAGGGGTCTCAAACTGTTGATTCGAACCTTCAGCTTTCAGGGGGCAGCCTCACACAGGTCTCTATCTTTAGGGTGGATGTTGGCAGAAGATTAAAACAGATAAGATGGACGTAGAGACGTGGGATACACAGCACCAGCAGCAAGCGCCACGTCTTTGGTTTATGGGCCTATTCTCTCAGATCAGCAGGAAGGAGGGAGTCATCCTAATGAGGCCTATAAAAAGTGGCTTTCCTGCTGCTGCTGCTCTTTGAAGCCTTTTCCACCTCAGTCCAGAGTGCCCGACATTGTCCAGCAAAAGGAACTCTAGAGATCCCTTTCATCAGGTTTTCAGTATATGGAAAATACATCCTTACTGATGCTGAACTTGCACCCATAGAGGTCCATCTCTTATACTCATAATCCTTTGTGTTTTCAGTGGTTGTTGTAGATCTTTGGCACTGCTGTCACACTCCTGACAAACTGCACTGCAAGGTGAAGTGTGTAAGATTCAGGGAACTATTTTCAGATTGCAACCAGCTGAAACTTCTCCTGGTTAGAATTCCTTCGGTGTTGACGGTTCAGGAGGTTTTTATCAGAAGCCAAATTATCCACAGAGGTCTCTTCCTCTCCAAAACAAACAGATCAGGTGATTTAAACTTGTAAAAACACTGACACTGGGAAACACTGTTCCTTTAGGCTGGGGCTGCCCGAGGTCAGATGGCGTTCTCCCTTCGACAAAACACTACAGTGAGCAGACACTCAGGCCCCGTTTATATGACAACGATTTCAACTGAAAACGGTAAACTTTAGTTGCGTTTTGGCCGATCGTTTACACGACAGCGGCGTTTTGGGTGCCTGAAAACGCAAGGTTTTGAAAATGGGTTCCAGAGTGCAACTTTTTGGAAGCGGCAGCGTCTCCGTTGTCATGTAAACTTGCAATATGCAGTTCCTCTGAAAACGGAGACTTGTCGCACATGCGCATTATGGTTCCAGTCACTAGGCATGCCGACCGTCACAACAACAATGTAGAGCTCTGTTTGTGCTGCTCACCCTGTTGATTTGAAGTGAAGTGTAGATCTGTTACTGTAGCAACTCCACCTCGCCGTCCATCCAGTCAAAGTTATCTGTGCATGCTTTCGCCATTTTGTCTTCTTTGTTTTGGTTTGTAATCACTGTGTTGTAGAGGAATGCGCGTGGCGTCATGCCGTGGTGTTGCTTTGCAAATTTACACTGCCACCCATTGCCCTGGCGTGCATACTACAGCGTTTCCAGTAGATTTTGCTGCTCCGTGTGAACGGGGATCGTTTCAATAACGTCGTCATAGAAATGCAGAAGTTTTTTAAAACGCAAAGGACACACTTTTCCGTTTTTAGAGAAACCGTTGTCGTCTCAACAGGGCCTCAGTAACCAACAGGTGATTTTGAGACTGCCTTCAGACAACTCCCCATCACACCTCAAACTATCCTTCATTAATGTAAAAGTCTGCAACTGTAGTGGAAACCAGTCTTCCTCTTTGTGCTCAACAACACACGCCCACTGCCTGTAAGATGTCAGTTGTCATTAGTGTTAACAAGCAGATGCATTAGACTGCTGAGGCCTTTGATCTGCAGCGAGGCAGTGTGTACGTGTGTGTGTGTGCGCAACACTGGTCTGGAGTAATTACACTCCCTGTAATGATATCGGACTAATGATGATAAGTTCCTGTGCATGCATGCGTGCATCATTGTATACATGCACGTGTGTGTGCAGCTGTATTTATGACAGTGGGACTCCTGGCCGCCCGTATGCTTTCTGCCTCAGCTTGTAAATCGCAGAGCGAGGAGAGAGGGAGAGGGGGAGAGAGGGAGAGGGAAGGAAGAGGAAACTCTTTTGGCTCCAATAAGATGATTAAATATTGGCTCATGCTGCATTTACTACTTAAGAGTTCCCACTTTCACACAGGCACGCCTGGACGCACACACACTCTTTACCACTCTGGCACCAGGACACTGTTTTCCTTTCTCATCCTTCTTCTCTCCAGGGGTGTTCAGGGCCAGATGTGTGTGTGTGTGTGCATACGATATGAGATGTGCTAACTCCCCTCTTTAGGAGGACAGAGGAAAAATGAGAGGAGCTGTGGTGAGTTTCTGAACATAAATGCCTGTTGGACTGAGGAGAGGGCGACAGGAAAAAAAAGCACCGAGTGAAAGAGAGGGAAGGAGGAGGGGGGTTATGTGTCACCCAACACAGGGACTATTTCCTCTGGAGGGAGGGAGGGAGGGAGAAGAAAAGTGGGTGAACGAGTGGCGAGCAGAGAGAGTCAGAGTGAGGTGTGTGTTAGGCGTGTGTGAGCAGCAGTAAGAGGAGAAGCTATGGCAGCTGGCTCTCAGGACGAAGGGGAGAGCTTCTAAAAACAAACTCTCGGCTAAATAGTGGTCGTGACGCGGCGTTGGAGGCCACATTCTTAAAGCTGGACTATCGAGGCGGTGGGAGAAAAAAACCTCGTCCAAATCACTCAAGAGCGGAGCAGGAGCCATGAAGTACAGACCTTTGGTAAGACTCCAGCCACACTTGTATCTTTCAGTCAGGAGAGCTGATCAGGACACACTTTGATGGTTTAGTGTTGTCAAAGACTTGTGTGTGTGTGCAGGTTCGCAGTGAAGAGTGTGAGAGGTAAAGAGGTAAGGAGTTCTGTGTGAGATGGGTTCACTCCTGGTCAGGCTCCTGCAGTGGGGGATGGAGTTTACTGGAGTGGAAGAGAGAGTTTACAGGAGCTGTTTTATCTGTAATGAGTACCTGCAGTGGCGTTCGAATTGTGTAACAACCTTGCCAGCGTGCTCTTGAGCTTCAAGGACGCAGGTGAGAGCGGCGCAGGTGAGAGCCAGAGGCGTGACGGCCTGCGTTGTGTTTCAGGTTTGTCTTTGTCATGCGTCCCTGCACTGTTTTTAATCACCCAGCACCCTCTGCACCTCAGCTCTGTATTTGTCGTGTTGATGTCAGGGCTATTTGAATTTGAATCTGTTTGATATCTGAGAAGGTGTGTCCTCATCGCCGCATGTGTGTGTGTGTGTGTGTGTGTGTGTGTGTGTGTGTGTGTGTGTTTGCACCGCCCCGGGACGAGGCAATCACATGGTGGTGTTGTGTGGCCGGGCAGCATTCTTTGGCTCTCACTGAGAGCAACAGTGAGCACGTTAATGAGGAAAGTGTGTGTTGCTGTATCGCTGATGAATGAGTGTGTGTGACTTGAACCTTCTTTTTGGCGCTGCGTGTATTGCCTCTTACTGAATAGTAGTGCTGGTATGTCACAATTGGGTTTTTTCTGTTGCATAACTGGACCTTTATATAGGGTTATAGTGCCATATTCCACTGTCAGGACTACAATAAATAACTAAATACATTTTAATGTCCTCTCATATACACACTGAAGGCTTTGATTACTATAAGGTTTGCCTAACTCCACAACAGAATAAAATAATGATGAATCAGGAGCATAAAACAGTTGCAGAATGTCAACAGTTTTTATCGCGCAAACTGCAGCGTAGTAAAAGCAGAACTTAAAAAGCGAAATGCCAAAAACTTTGAACACTGCTTCTTAAAAAAACAAAATATTTCCAGATTGTTGTGAAACATGTGATGATATAAAATGTTTTTATATTATATATGTATGTGTATATGTACAACTGACAGTAGAATAGGCCACGATAAATGTAAATACTCAAAGGTATTTAAGTATTAAAAGAGATATTTCTCAAGTATTCTACAGTACAAGTAAAGCCCTTTTTAAACAGGAGTTGTGCAAATTTGCAGGAAAGTCCAATCAGTCTTTTTTCAGCATTGGCAGTATAAAAACAAAATCGGGGAGTTCAGCAAAATGCCGCCTACCTACTTTTGTTTATACAGAATGTGCCTTTTTCGGGGCAATGGGGGGCGTGAGCAAGTAACAAAACGTGTAGCTCAGCGTGTGACGTAAACAGTGACGTGGGAGGGAAGCCGCGGCTGGTCAGTCCTTCTGCGATTCTCTCGTAAGTCGGCCCGTTCTTCACCGTCCCCGTCATCTGACGGTTAATGGCCTCTTCGTTTGCGAAGACAAGGAGGGTGCACAATTCCTTGTCTCCCCAGTTGCTCATCTTTACAGTGTCTGTCAGGTTTGTGTTTCCCTCTTGTTACTAGCTGCTCACTAATTCCTGCTATCAGCTGTTTCCTGTTTATCCACCACTAGACTCACAAGTCAGTCTTTAGACGCTTTGCTTAACTAAAGACTGATGTCTTTCTCCCTGATTTTGTGTTTAGATGGGCGGATACAATTTCAGAGTTTAAAAAAACTCCCTACGTTGCAGAACCAATAGTAAATCCGCAGGGCGGTCCTTCTGTGGCTCGCTGAACTCTTGTGCTCGTAAACATAGTCCGACCGTGTTAAAAGTTTTAAACAAGGTTGCTGTAAGTCCTTCATTTCCACAATCTTGTGGACAGAGCACGTTTGATAAAACGGATTTAAATCTCTCGGCATCCATTTTCAAGCTCTCTGTGTGTTTGCTTCCTTGCGGACGAGAAAAGGGGGAGCGCACATTTCCGGGAGGGCGTGTCCTTTTAAAAAATGCAAGAGGCGTTGCTTTGTTGCCGGCCGTTTTCTGTGTTAAACACACTTTAGAAAGGAGTGTCCCCAGACTATCAGAAGGCGGAGATCTCTGATTGTCTGGTGGCGAGACTAATCCACCACCAGTGGGTCGCACGTGTGGCGTCATCAACAGCTCCTCCCACAAGTCTTCAACAGCCCCTCCCGTTGCAGAAGGCCGCCTCAGTCTGTTTAAACCAAAAAGGTTCTGCCAATATGTCTACCCTACGAGGAGGAAAATTGGGCAACTCGGATGAACTCGTCAATCCGGCTCTGTGTGTCTAAACGCTCGCAGCTTGCCGGCAAAACGGCCCAACATTCGCGGAAAATCTGGCAGTGTAAAAGGGGCTTAAGACGCTGTATATGTGATATAAAAGTTGACGGTTATCATACTGTGTATATTTGCTTATCTAGATCAGCACATTGGATATTGGCAAAAAAATCCAGTATCGTGCATCCCTAACCGTGAGCAACGGAGCTTCTCCCAGGTGTTAACAGACTGTTACGCTAACAGACGAGTGGTGAGCTGTACCCATGTTTGGCAGTGTAATTCTGTTAATGAACAATTATTAAAGTTACAAATTGTTAATGTGTCACATGTCGTGTGCCTTGGTGTTTTCCAGGGGTGGGGGTTTTGCAGCCTACTAGAATCATATTATCAGTCGCTTTTATAGTTTACTAGATAAATTCTGCTGCAATAAAAATGATTAAAGTGAGATGAACAGACTTAAACTTTATCGTATTACATAAAACTGTAGATAGTGATTGAGTTTTCTTTTGGGGACATAATTTTCTGTTGAAAAAAGGTAATACATCGAATATAGTTTATGGCTTTGTGTCATTGTATTGTGATAATACGGTATCATGGGGCCTCTGGTGATTCCCACCCCTCGTGAGATTAATTGTGGGTTATTATTTGCTTCATTCTCAAGTTAAAACAGTTAGTAAGAAGGGTTTGCATGTGCTGGAACTCCTGCAGTTAAAGTGGTATAAAGTTTTTACCCTCACATTTTGCCAGATGCATACGTATCCATAAGGATGTGATGTCTTTATATGAGCCTTCTGTGCTCCTGCAGCAGTGTGTGTGTGTGTGTGTGTGTGTGTGTGTGTGTGTCAGGAGGAGGACTGACAGATTCGTCAGGGCAGAACTATTCCCTGACAGCCTCCTGACACAGTTGTCATTACTGCCTGCAGGGCATCTGACTTCACTCCAATAGGTAGTTTATGTTGGGCTGGCCTCTCCCTCTCCAGGCTATCTCCACTCTCGTTGTTTTCTAGACTGCGTCAAGTCCAAGTTGAGATGAAGTTTGACAAGTGAGAAGCGTCTGAATGGCTGGTTAAACTAGCTCATTGTACCTGGAATACAAACCTAATGAGTTGAAAACCTCAGAGCTGTCTCTCCGTGGCGTATCGTTGGGGTCAGGTGAGTTAATGTTGCTAAAGTCTTGAGCCTGACTGACCAATAAATGTCTCATAAAAAAGATGGATGTGTAATTTGAAGGTTAAAAGTAAAGGTAGTTATTTAACCTTAACTGACAGCGTAAAGGATTCATGTTGAGTTAATGCTAACTGGAGTTTCAGTGTTAACCAGCTCAGTGAAACCAAAGTTAAACTCAGCTGTCCGTCCAGTTTAGATGAATGAAATCACTCCTGTTATTCCAGCTGTGGCTTTATGGTATCAGTAATCTTAGGTGGGTCTTTACTATAATTTGGGTGCTGCAGCTTCTTTTTACTTCTATGAAAGTCGATTTTGACACCATGTGGAAACATTTCAGCTCCACACAAGGATTTATTTGTCACTTGTAACCAGTGACACTAAATGATATTTGTAAGAGAAACAGGGTTGAATCCACAGCAGCTTGCTCCCTGCCTCCTCCAGAGAGATCCAGGGTAAGCCTTAGAAAGTCACACCTGGAGCTGGTCAGAATGCAGCAGAGTAGTAACATGCTCAGAAACACTTCATCAGGTCGAGTCCCTGGTGAAATCGTGACCAAATACGACACGTAGAGTACGTCCAGACTGGCAGCTGCTGGTCGTGTTGTTTTGGCCCACATGTCCTCAGATAGGCTGGTTTATTTCTGCTGCCTGCGGGAGACTCAGCAAGCTCGTCTCACCTGTCTGACTGCTCTGTAGTGTTGGGACTGAAGTGAACACACTCGCTGCCAAAGCCTGAAGGGGCGTTTCCGCAGCAGTGATAATCAAAACATTAATAAGCTCGGTTCCTGGACAGGTGCAGGTGGAATGGGAAGTTGTTTCAGTGGTGAGATATATTTTAATTTCACCTGCAGCTCACCTGGTAATACAGGATACAGGCAGCAGACCAGTCATACTCAACGTACGGCTTGTGGGCCAGATAGGGTGCTGAGTGGACCACTGAATGTTTTCTAATTTACGATGAAAGTAAATTGATTAATATGGGATTTGTTTTTTTAAAAACCCTCAATGTAATGTATTAAAATGCATCTTAATAGAGCTCGTTCATGAAAAATGTGCAGATTTGTTCATTTTAAACAGGGCGGATGTTTGTTTCACTGCCCCATGTCTACATGAACATGGATTTCTGTCAACACTTTGACTTTGAGTCATTGATTTGCTCTCTCTGATTTTAAATAAACAAAGTTTTGCCTTTCAAAAGATAAACAGGAGTCACACGGTCGTGGGAAACCTGGAGAAGTCTTTGAATTAGTAAAAATCATTGAAAGTTTTGGAATTTTGTTGTTTGTAATAAAATTAATTGCTACAGTAATCTTCCAGGGATAACTTTCCACGTAATGTAACATCACATTGAATTTATTTTCTGTAAGTTAGTCGTTGACGTAACGTAGCTCTGATATGCATCAGGTTAAAGGGAAATTTCGGTTTATTTCAACCTGTCTCCTATCGTCCTAAATTTGTTTCAAGTGACTAGTGACATAAAAATAATAGTTAGCATGTTAGCCGTTAGCCTAGATACAGCCGGGGCGCATAGTAGCGTCAGACCTGTTAAAACGTAAGTGAACGGGCAACCTTCAAGTGCAAAGTTAGTCCACTAAACAAGCTTTTTCTCCACAAAAACCGCCTCATATTGTTAGGATAAATGTCAGAGAACATATAGAAAACGACATGTAAACGTGTTGTCTTACCTTACCGGTGTGCTGCCATGTTTGTTTACCATCTAGCTCTGCTTTCCAAAGCGCGGCTGAAATATCACGAGAACAAGCAGCGATCTCATACCACGCCTGAAATCTCGCGAGGAGATTGTGGAGGAGGAATTTGATTTTGCAGAGTTTGATGGCCGCCCTTATTTATTTGAGCCAGAATACACTGACAAAGAGCTTCGTGAAATTGAAGAACGGAGGAGGAGGAGAGAGAGAGAGGCGCAACAGGTAGAGGATGAGAGAGGAGGAATGGCTGCTGCAAGGCTGCGTAGCTCTGGAGATTGGTGGTGTACCTGTGAATGCTGTGCCCCAGTGCCCACAGAAGAGGAATGCCTCTGTTGCAAGGAATGGGACCGGTTGTAGCCTTATTTTCAAGGTCTGGATGTGACCGAGGACGAGACACCTCCACCTGGAGTAGTATCCAGCTGGGCTTTATCTAGAGCTCGCCAGATATTTTGGCAGCACTTTGGAAAGCAGAGCTAAAAGCTAAAAACGTCAATGTCACTAGCCACTTGAAACAAATTTAGGACGATAGGAGACAGGCTGAAATAACCCAAAATTTCCCTTTAAGGCTTCAGGATATATCAATCCAGCATCGACATTGCAATGTGCAATATTCGCGGCGAAGGTCGTGCGATGTCAAGTAAGGCAAATTAACTCGAACTTATCTGATGCTTGATACAAATATAAAACTTGCACAATTTTCATTTTCCATGACTTATAGTGGCCAAGCCTTCTGCTTTTAGACGTTATGTGTATATGTCACGTAGTGTGGTGGTGTTTGTTACGGGAAGTGAGACTCTCCTGTGTGTGTGTGTGTGTGTGTGTGTGTGTGTGTGTGTCTGTGTGTGTGTGGAAAAGCACCGTAACCATGTCCCTCGATTTTTCTGTGTATATTTTTCACCCTGGGACAGCATGTACTCCCAGTTTGGAAAGCCAATGCCCTCTGTCCTCTGTCATGTACCTTTGCAGCCACCGTACAGCAAACTTTGAAGGTCTTTCTCTCAAAATCATGGCTCAGTGACAGTCATTATGTAATGTGACGGATTTTGCTTAATATTTGGAGAACAAAGACAACACTTGGTTCTGGACCCTGACGGAGAGGGATGGTTTTCTGTCCTCTCCCTGCTAATTGCCTACTGAGCACAGAGCTCACTTTCACTTACTCAGACATATTTTTAGTGTGTCTTCTATTTCATCGTCCTCTAACCTCAGTGGAAGTCAGACATTGACTGATAGAGCATGACTTGTGATGTCACACTTGGCATCATTACGACCTTCCTTCACTTTCACAAGGACCACGTTCATGTCTTAAAAAATTAATCTAGACGTTGAGTGTTTCTTCACTTCGTGCCCCTTTCTTTCTACCAGCTAGTGCAGAGCACATGAGCGAGGAGGAGAAATCAGTGCCAGACAACTGATTCATAATGGAAATATGCAGAAAAAGGGCAAAACACTCTCAGAGTAATCTAACCGTTTCTCCATCAGAACCACACGTCTCGCTCATTTGGTTATCATTAGAGAAGTTTCATAAATCATGTGAAACAGGAGTCAGAAGAAACAAGTTTTCTCTCTCTGACAGGACTGACTGCAACAAACCTCTGTTCTCCTGTTTGCATATTTAACCTGGATCTTTTATATGAGCAAATATTTCAGTCCAGTTGGTTTAACGCTCTGGGGACTGATTTGTTTCTTAGCTCTTTGAATCCTGTTCAGTCTGAGAAAGACAAACTGTACGCAGGTCTGCTGTTTGTAGCCAAGTGTGAGACAAAGTGGACAAACCCTGACATCCATCTGAGGTCAGAAATGAGACTGTGTATTAGGTCTTGTTAAGTGTCTGTGGACTGGTGCAGTTCTTAAAGGGACTCTCCAAAAGTTTTACACCAAAAGCAGATGTGGAATTTGAAAGAAATGGGGATTTTAGAAGATGTTAGATGTTAGAAGATGCAGTCTTCTTGGAGCTTGACCCATACTGGGGACTAAAAGTCAAACTATTGTGGTTTCTGCTGCTTTGATTTTGACCATGCTTTGTAAAAATGTGTCTCTTGTAAGTCCCCCAACTCCATGAAAACCTTTTTCTTGTCGCCTTTGCATTTTTCCCAAGAACCAAACAACCGTGCTATCACGGCACTCCTGTGTGTCATTTTGGACAACATTCGGGGTAAGGAACTCCTGGACCTCATTGTTTTTCCAGTTTGGGGACATTTACAACCTCTGCTCTTCTTCTTTGAGTTAGCTGCTAACTGCTATCAGGTCGGACACATTACATGTCATCAAAACCGTGGTCACAGTCTTCAACAGACATCGTTTCTGGGCTGTTATGACCTCCATTCCCATCTTAGAGGCGAGGCAACTCTGTCAGCCAATTCTGCAATCGTACGTTAAACAGAATGGCGAATTGGCCGAACGGCGTGATACACCCGCCTTGAACAGGCAGTATTAAAGGGGCTGAATTATGTTAAATCCAATCAAGTACATAGGTAATCATTGTAGGGCTGTAACTATCGATTATTTTCACTATTCTTTCCCCAATAATTGTTTTGTTTGGAAAATGAAATCAAATTTTCCAGTTACCAAGGAAAGGTCTTCAAATTAGTTGTTTTCTCCATCCAACAGTCCAAGAATTTTATGCGTGTAAAATGATTAGTTACCTATCAGAATCATTGTGGATTTATGTACTAATCAGCAAGCCAACAAATCTTTCAACTTACTTAGATATGTGTGAACGAGTGGAGTTAAGTGACAGGCCTCTGTGATCCACAGCCGTCTTTTTAACTGTACCAAAGGAGGAAAACAAGCCAACACAAGCAGAAACGCCATCAAACTTCAGTCCTGGTTTATGTGGGATTAGATGCCTTTTCATTCCCATCATTATCCATCCACTCTTCCATCATGCGCACTGTATGGCGCACTGAAAGCAGCAGGTTAGATGAGGTTTACATAAACAGTGTGACATCTGAGCTCTGTGAGCGCACCCAGGGCGATGTAAAGGTCAAGCTGCTATTGTTCACAGGCCGGCTGGATGATCAAATCCCTTGGCTTTCTCCCCCTTTCTCAGCCTCTCTCAGATGTGGTCGCTTGTTCCGTCTGTCCTTTGAAACAGGAAGGAGGGACCAAAGGGAGGAGAAAGCACAGAGGAATAAGAGACATAAAATATGAAACCCTGCTGCAAAACAATTTAGTGAGATGTAAGATACAGTGAGTAAAAACAGTTGAATACATCAGATGCAATGCATCAGAAGTTTACATGTCTTGTTTACGTTGATCAGATAGTTCTTTATTTCTTCAAGTCATTATTTTACGAATAAATTTAAAAGGTTTTGTAGTAAAAATATAGTAATATTACTCAAAATAATGTACGTAACATACGTATCATATTGGCTACAGCCATGCTAACAGCTCTGTGAGGCTGTACGTAGACTCAGCACTGCTTTAGGCTACATGCTACTGTCAGTGCGCCAAAATACTCACAATCACAGAGTCAACATGACGTTTAGCAGGTGTAATGTCGATTTAAACTTTGACCTGATTGTGACTGGGGCTTCGAATCGTTAGTCCGAGACCCCTCAGTCAACTCAGATTGCTTCAAGTTGTTGTGCAGTGTGCTGTGCAGTGTACTTGTGGGGATGTTTAGATCCAAGATTTTGCTACCGAGTGAGCGCTCTTTCACGCGACCATGTGGTACAGACAGCTGAAGACATGACGTAGCGGCACAGAGGAGGAGATACTTCGCACCATAAGGCTCTGAGATATTATTATTTTGTCTCCTCTGCTCAGAAGTGGTGAATTTACAGCTCACAGATACTTAATACGACGCAGTCTCTGGCTTTTGTCTGATATCTAGGGTTGGAAAAAAAATATTGTAGCACATTTCCGATCCGTTGTTAGCGCCGTTAGCTTGTTTACTATGTTACATGAATGCCGCTGTCACACTGAACGTCCCGCTGAGCCCCGTTCAAACATTAAAATTTGAAAAAGAATTGTCATATATTCGTATCAAAGGGCCAAGTCTGATTCGACTGATAATTGTGAGTCAGGTACAGCCCTAACAGGAATGTGGTTGTGTTTAAGTGGTAACACCAGATTCATGGAAACTCCTGCAAGATTACATGTTCCGTGATTCATGTGATCATTTTAACCCAATCCGTGATCTTTCCCTAACTTGAACCAAGTGCTTTTTGTGCCCAGGCCTAGGAGACCATCTAGCTGCGACCCATGATTGTCTGCACCAGGTGTCATGGCAGTCGTTCGTTAGTTACTGACACATTTCACTTAATTTCAGAAATGTCAACTTCATGGTGACGCTAGAGGACAGGTCAGGGGATCACCAGAGTCAGTTGGATTCACCCCCGGGGATCATGAATGTGTTAAGACAAATGGACGAGAGCGGTAGATAGATTTGGGGGTGTGGCAGTGCGGTGAAGGATTGTTTTAGACTTATATCCGTCTGACACTTCCCTTTGGAACAATTTAAATCAGCCAGTCACTCTTCTTTACCTCTGATAAGTATAATGTGCTGCAGTTTGTTTATTTATTTGTTTATTTATTGGTACCTGTCTTCAAAAACACATACGAGTAAACATTAGTTTTAGTTTTAAACATTAGTTCAGGTCTCCTCCTGCTAATCTGGCTCATAGCTGCCTTGTTTGCTGCACAGGATTTGGAAAACATGACGACATGTAGGAGCTGGGTAGGCACATACTTGGCGTGTTCCTGAGACCGGGTGGAGGTCCGGTGTGTGGCACTACACGAAGGAAAGCCAAACAGTGAGAGTGGTACTGGGAAACAATGAAGTAATGGAGAGAGGGCGAGAGCCTGACACAAGGAGGGAAAGTGATAGAATGTATAGAGGAGGAAGAGGAGGGGAGAGGGGAGGAAACACAGCTCTGGTTTCTTTCCTCCCCGGCGCCATAATATTTGGAGGGTTCTGTAATAAACTGTGACATCTTGATGTAAATGTGTGTCAGTGCTGCTCCTAAAAGGATTGAACCTGTTCCCAGATGATGGATTCTTTACGTTTGGTCTAAACACCTGCTGCCTCGTAACTCTTTCCCAGGAAAAGTCCTCGGCTGCACAGGAAGTCATATGCCTCATATGTTTCCAGCTGCAGTAGCATGTTGGGGTTTAGAAAAAGAAGTGGTCAGTTAGCATTAGCAACAAAATAGCTCAACATATAAGAACAGACATCATGAGAAAAACAAAATGAAGAGGTCAAAACTCGGCCCGTACTTATGAGAGCTGAGAAGAGCAGCGAGTTACGGTAACAGGGAACGCTCGAGACACACACACTCAGCTCTCAGAGTTCACACATACACACCCACACACACACACAGCTGCAGTTTCTTTGCTTTCTGTAGAAATGTGTGAAACAATAGGTGTCCAGAGATCTCGGCGTCCAGGGCTTAGAGAAACAAAGATGTATGGGTTGAGAGACGTGTGACCTCACATGTGCTTTTATTAGTGCTTGAAAAATATTAATCCTTGTATCAATAGCACATCGATTCAATGCACTACAAAGCTATTTGCTCCCCTCTTTCCCTTTAAGTCATAAACTTTAATATTTCAGCCCTGGTTGGTTTGGAAACACCTGTGGTAACTGTGGTAACACAAGGTGTGGTGTTGCTTGACAATAAAAGCTGACCAGTGTTTGCCAGTCGAATGCTTTTAATGTGAAGCAGCAGCAGAACGAAAAGTCTATTAGAAATATTAATGCAGCTCTGGTACAGCTGTAGGAGAGTGATCAATCAGGGTTTCCCTTTGTAGCACACGGCCACATCATCATCATCATCATCGTCATCCGCCACATGTAGATTTTCTAGTTTTGAAGCTGCATCTCTCTCCATCTCTCTCACAGCAGAGTGTAATCTGGGCACAGATGGAGCAGCAGAATGCCGAGTAAAGTCAAAGTGAAACCTACTCGTTCATCATTTCATCTAGTTTTAGTGTTGGCTATAGTTTTACGAAACTACTTTCGGTCAAGCATTTGGTTTCACTAAAGTAACAGCAGCAGAAAGTTGCTTTCTCTTGCCTCTACACTTGCACCGATTTATCAGCAGTGCTTGGAATCGGGCCGGTTTTCACATGATCAGCCGTGACCTGCGACCGGCCGGTCACTCTAAAATATGCCGATTTAAATCGCCGGTCAAATTCCCGGCGCGCCACATGATTGAAATTGTGTAACATCAGCAGCGCACACACACGCACATGTGCAACTCACAGCTTGGGTGATGTGAGGAAGTGAAACATGGGCGGCTTCTCACCTTAATCATTCACGGACACACATCAAAAGAGAGAAGGAGGAAGTTGTTAATTGTCCGTGAGCTCTCACTGCTGCACTGTGCTGCTTGAAACTAACGAGGCGCATGTCCGCACGCTTACTGGCGGGCGCGTCCTGAAGACCTGTGTGGATATTCCACAGGAGATATTTTTACTTTTTTGTCTATTCAAGAAATTACCCACAAATGCTATACACCAAGAATTATTGCCTCCGTCAAGGAGGTTATGTTTTCACCGGCATTGGTCTGTTTGTTTGTTTGTCCGCAAAATAACTCAAAAAGTTAACAGATTTTGTTGAAATTTTCAGGAAAGGTGGATAATGGGACAAGGAACAGATGATAAAATTTTGGTGGTGATTGGTTGAAGCAAAGTGGATAAAATCATAAATAAAGTCTATGGTCCGACAGCCTCAGCAGCTATTCTGCGTGAGGACTGGGCGCCTGTGAGTGGGGGGAAGGGGCCCACGGCAGCACACACACACACACACACACACACAGGTGAGCACACTAGAGCATGGTTCGGGCCACATTTACCTGACCAAAAACGCAGCTCATACAGCAGCGCAGCACAGCACTGAACAATTGGAGCGGAGCCTGTGTTGCGTTCAGGCGTTGTCACGTAAATGACAAATTCCAGCACTTGCTGCTCCTTCCACCCCCACACGTTGTGACAAAGTGCCGCCCTGGGCAAACGCCTATTCGGACCATATCAGGATTAGGGGTGTAACGATACATCGATCCACATCGATACAACGATTCATTGATTAACAATCCAATTATATCGATGCAAAATGAAAACATCAATCCATATCGTCATCTTAAAGATACACATTTATTTTGAAATTCACATAGTACGTCTGTGTCACCATTTCTGGGCAAGCGCGCCTCCGCTCAAACAACAAACAGAGCTCAGAAATAAAATGGTCAAATCATACTCTAGTTGTTTTTGTGAGTTGATTGTGTTAGATGGGCATATGATAAAGCGTCATATCGATTGCAGGCTCCTGAATCGAATCGAATCAAAATTGGATCGTGACAGACTTTATGATATCGGCAAACATCGTATCGTCATCCAAACAAATCGATATAATATCGTATCGTGATGAAGCTGGAGATTTACACGCCTAATCAGGATCCGCTACTGTCGGAGCTACTGATATCCAATCAAGGGGTGTGTCGGTCGGTAAAAGACCTCCGCTGAAGGCTGCACTCGTGTATCCTCACTTCCCTCTCCTCTGAAAGCCTCCTCTCTCCTCAGCTCCTCTGAGTGCATTTAACCAATTGAGATGTCGTACAAGATGGCGCTTCTCGATCCATTTCCGGGTCAAGTGACAGAGGATAGAGGAGTCGAGGAGGGATATTGGGATGAGTCACTCACTCTACCTACATACTTCGTAAATACATGTACTGCTGTATTTCAATAAACCAAGCCAGAAATTAGCACTGTTTTATTTTATGCCGCTCACGATTAGGGGTGGGCGATATATTTCGTTAACGATAATATCGTCATTGTTGTTTAAGGATGTGCAAATTTATGTTATCGAGTATGCAAATGACGTCACAAAAACAACTGAAAACACGTTGAAACCAGGCTGAACCCCCAAACATTCACTGAACAAGAGTTACGTAACTTGCGTGCAGCATCACGCCGCAGTAACGTTACGCCCAGGTGGTCACATGATCTCTCACTGGCACCTTCGCGGCAGGTTAGCCTGCTGCTTAACAAACATTAGCGAGACAACAACACCGCCCACGGATGCTCCAGCAGCTTCGGAAGACGTGGGTCAACTGTAGTGACAGGTCCCAGCCATAGACTGTATAAAGGTCCCAGCCTGTCAGGCTAAAGTTCGCAGTACCGGAAGACTATCTACGGAGCTACCTAGCCTAGCCACAGTTAGCGAAACAAAGCGGCGACATGGCCGGGTTTCAAGTCTCCCCGCTGGTAAAGTTCACCTTGAAGGCTGAAGACTGGCCTAAATGGATTAAACGCTTCGACAGATTCCGCGTTGCTTCTGGATTGGAGACGCAAGCAGAAGAGAATGGCAGGAATGTGATCTTTGAGACAGTAAAGTTTAATCAGCGGCTTCAAGAAACGGGCGAGACGGCCGACAGTTTGATTACAGCGCTGCACTGCCTGGCGGAGCACTGCTGTTACAGGGCTCTACGTGATGAGATGGTGAGGGACAGACTTGTGCTGAGTCTGCGGGACAAACGCCTATCTGAACGGTTGCAAATGGACCCGGAATTGACGCTACAAAAGGCCGTCACCAGAGTCAAACGGAGAGAGCAGGTAAAAAAAGCAGCAAGAAATGTTAAGAACATTTTTCCATTAATATCATCCATGAGAAACAATTAATGAGCTATAACTTGTGCCAAGCTAGCGTGTTAGCTATGTAACTTGTATGCTGCTGGTGCTCTGTTGTTGTCATCCAAAAGCCAGAACCACTTGTACAGTTAATTATCACAGTGAGCATTTTTTGAACATGTTTCACTGTCAGAACAGAAGACAAAAACTCCTCATTTTTAGTCAGCTGTTGCAGCAGAATGACAGTCTCTGGGATGTTTGATCAGCAGGAGCCAGCTGGTGTGAATCTCCACTTGTTTTTAATGTCACACAGTGTGCTGCCGGTGCTTAGCAACGGTTGCTAAGCTGCAGTCATTTGTTTAGGGGGAGGAGTTAAGCAGATTTGCTTGGTGATGTCATCAGCTTTTAGAATGTCTTTCTGAAATATGCCTTTGTGACATCACGTTACACTCGACTGTGACTTGGTAAATAGGGGTGCAGATCTGAATTTTATAAGACGCGCATCGCATTGCACGTGCTGTTCTAGACCGTCATTGTCGTTTTAGATAAAATGGCAGAGACATCCCAGTTTGGAGTGGACCAATTTCGTCCTTTTGTGGATAGATTTTTGGAGCAGCTGTCAGGAACTCAGCTTCTAGTGATTAGAGATGGTAGACCAGATAATGCCATCACACTTAGGCTGGCGGAGCTACTGTTAGATATGGTGGTATATCTTATAGACTCCCATTCTGCCAATTTGACAGCTAATACAAAGATATCTGAGGATCATGTTGTGTCCACGATGGGCAACGCAGTCCCAGAAGCTTTTGCTCAAGCTCTGGGAACAGACACTGCAGACCCTGACATCAGCTCACAGAGCTTGATTAAAATCATGTCCGAGGAGGTATCTAAAAGCGTCAACTCCGCCATCACGACGAGCAGAGATGCAGAGAGTCGGTTTATGTCTCACGTGACTCCCTCCCGTAGACTTAATGACATGGTTGAGCACGCTCGATCCATGATACAGTCATTTATAAGCAAAACTACATCAATTGCTTGCCTGTGTCGAAAATCTTCACCTGGAGATCTAGAGGTTGTGGACATAGAGGATGATGATCATGATGAGAGCTGCAGTTCATTACCTGTGCAGGTAGGAAGCTCTGAGACTGACTCAAAGCAATCGGCGGACAGCTCAGAAAGTAGAAAATCTCAGGCCCAGAAAATAGTGTCTAAGGAGCTGGGAGATATCCTAGACATTTTACTGGACGATGCCTCTGACGCTGAGCGAGATGTCTTGCTGCGTGACACCTACCAGGAGAGTGATAGTGTCGTGAGTGACATCAGCGAGTCTGCTGGTGCAGCAGTCAGGGCAGATAACCCCAAGATAACTCTTCTGTTGGCTAAACAGTATGCCAAACAGTTGATACATCGTGCTGCGAGAAATCTGAAGAAAATTTTCTCGCCAAACAGCAAAGTGAAAAGCAGAGAATCACTGCAATCCTTTGCTGACTCTGTATCTGAACTGCTCCAACCAGAGGGTGGTGAGAAACACCCAGCTGATGAAGAGAGGCAGTTAGAAAAACTGCAACATATCGCAGAGGGTAGAGACCTGGTCTTTACAGAGGCACTGAGGAGCCTCCTTTCTGAATACACCATTGACGGGATGACTCCAGAGTCATTTTGTCAGCTTGGGCCATTCAGAAATACACAGGCCATCAGGAGGGCTACTTGCAGCACAGTGTGGCGTTTCCAGGTACTGCTGAGGTGGTGGCTGACATATCAGGCTGGCATCCATTGTGACAATGTCATGACGGCTTTAAATGCCACTGAGCCAACCTCACCAGCACCCGCAGTCACAGTACCTGAGACAGGTGCTGAACCGGTGCTCCACTTACCACCAGACCAGGATTCAGAGATAAACAGACTCTCTGTCAGATTACTTGTTAACAAGCTTGTCACCAGAGTCTGTAAAAAGGCTAAGATCCACGTCAGATCTGAAGACCTCTATGTCATCGTTGACCACCTTTCCAGTAGGATATGGGCAGAGGTTGAGGAAGCTGATTTTGAAGTCTCCCCAGCAACTTTTGAAAGACTCGACAAGGCTGTTTTCAAGGATTTGTGTAAATCCTGGGGCTGTGCTGAGCTTGTTCTTCTGAGAATGAACCGAGGAGAACAAGAAATCAATCACGTAGCCAGCACCTTCAAACATCATCTGATGAAGCCACCGAAGCAACGAAGTGCCATCTGCAGACTCTTTTCCAGTCTGGGCCAAGCTATCTCTAAGCCCTTCACTTCGACCTGGGCCAGAGTCACTCCCATTTAGGTGACAGGATTCATGCTGGAGGAAAAAATTGGCGTGAGGCCTTTTTCCTCCAACATGAATGCAATGGGTGCTGTGCACCAGCATGAGTATTTCCTGTCCTATACTATGGGATTAAGTGATTAATCAGCTGTGTGCTGGGTGTACCGCACACCTGATTAATCACTTAATCCAATAGTATAGGACAGGAAATACTCATGCCTACTTCCTTTCAGGAAGTAGTGGAGCTGGTGCAGAGCTCTTAGGACCACCTTGGTAGTCAGCAGCACAGTCTCACAGTTGAGGGTTCGATTCCCAGTCCTGAGCCTTTGTGAGTTTGTGTGTAGTCTACCTACGTGGTACGGGTTTTCTCCGGGTGCTCCGGTTCGCCCGTTTTTTTTTTTTTTTTTTTTTTTCAAGCCATGCAGCAAAAGCTAATTGGTTTCATGTTATACAATTCGATCACAACTACACGAATTAAAAATAACAAAATTGATCTTATGTCTCTTGTCATTATCTGACATTGCTGTAAATATTCAAGTCAGGCTGAACTTCTGTTGATTCAGTTTCACTCAGGTTAAAGGTTTTGTGTAGAAAATACAGAGAAAAGACTGATCTTTTGTTTCTTTTTAATGTGAAAAGCATTTTTTTTTAGCATGAAAGTTTGCTTTTGATACTTGAGCTATGTTTTTCTAATATCACCCTTTTGTAGCAAGGTTCTGTTTCAAAAGAAAAACAATAGACTATTAGGGCTGTACCCAAATATTCGGATATTCGAATATTCGTTTCTATGGTAGGTATTCGTTATGAAAATTTGGTATTAGATATTCGTTTTTTATTTACTTATTAATTAATTTATTTTTATTAATATTATTGTCATTTTATTTATTTTTTACATATTTTTTTGGTGCTAAATGTAGTTTTTATGTTGTTGGTAAATGTAGGTTATCAATAAAAATCAAAACTTTTAAATTGCATTGTTAAAAATGTGAAAATATAGTATCGCCTACCAACTGAGCTTGTGCGCACGGCACGCTTGAGCG
Organism: Epinephelus lanceolatus; assembly: GCF_041903045.1. Lineage (NCBI taxonomy): Eukaryota > Metazoa > Chordata > Actinopteri > Perciformes > Serranidae > Epinephelus > Epinephelus lanceolatus. Next base: position 44,608,682 of record NC_135737.1, read on the forward strand.
CATCCGTCTGAGGCTGTGGATCAATGCCAAGTTTTACCACTTTATCACTATTCCCTCTAACTTGTAGCTGTTTTTCGTTATTATAAAATTCAGCTATTCATGTCTGCACACATGTGAATGTGCGCATCTGAAACATATCTAGCCCACAACAGACAAATATGAAATATTTCCCATGTAGCTCCTTTTTCTGATTCCGTATACGAGGAAATGTTAAAAGACAGAGCTCAATAATAGTCCACCTTGATGCAGGCAAGGAAAAACATAAATAAGCAAATTGAAATAGTCAGATGCATGTGTCATCTGGTAAGGTTAGTTTAGGTGAACAGGGGAGCTGATGAACTTTCTTGACCTGGGAAAATAGTGTGCCAAATAATAATAATGAACACTAATATAACAATTGATTACATTTGAATAGATTGCGAAGTATTTAATTTGAGGATTTGTAACACATTTAGAAGAGAGAACAATTTAAAAAGCCTAAAATGAGCTGATTTAAAACTAGAAAAGCACTCAGAGAGTGCAGACCTCCTCCAAGTAGGTGATATTCCCTCCCCCTCTGCATCAGATTTTGCAGCCTGCATCACAATTAAGGTTATTTGCATCACTATCATTATTAGGTTATATATGCTTTCACTATGGAGACACTGTGGTGTGTTTATTTTGTTTTTATTTTGTACTAGGGCTGGGCGATATGGCTGAAAAATGTATCACGATATAAGTGTTTCATATCAGTCGATATCGATAATTATTGAATTTTAGGACCAGGAGACAAAAATGTTAAATTTAAACACTTTTATTTTAAATGTAACCTTTCCTCAGTAATGAACAAATGAACATGGGGAAAAAGAGGTCAACATAACCATGAAAAACAGTCAAATAAATAAATGTACTGGTTAATGTGCAAATGTAAACATTAAATAAATACTTAAACTTCTTTAAAAAAAGAAATGTGCAAAGTACTTTGGAAAAAAAGAAATTAACAGGGATTAACATAATTGACCTGTAACAAACAGTCAGAACCAGCATAAAAATATAAAAAATAACTCAAAAACAACTCAAGCATGGTTTCACTCCAGTTTTTGGCCAGGTAAACTGTTTCACCTTCTCAGGCTTTAAGGCCATACAAGTACATGTAACAATATACACAAATAAATTCTAACAAATTATCTTGTGCACAGTGCAAAGTATTTTGTAAACATAGAAATTAGAATAAACTTGAGGTAGTCACTGTCTGAACATCTGACATGACACAAACCTGTTAACCAGTCCAGTTATTATGGCAATATCAAACCAGCATGTACATGAAAAAAATAACTCAAGCAAGCACCGTTCAACCTTGGCTTCACTGCAGATTTTGAGCAAGCAAAACTGCATGTTCACCTTCTCAGGCTTTAAGGCTGCCCTGGTACAGGTGACAATATTATCCCCAGTGCACTCTTGGAAAGTTGCGCTCGTGTAACCTCCACCACTCCAGGGGGTCAGACTCACTGTCTGCATCAAGGCACATCATGTAGCTTTCCAGCTCACTTTCAATGTTTTGCCCACCAGTGAGAGGTGAGGCATCATCTTCATCTTCTTGACTTTGTTTTTTGAAGAAACTGCCTAACGATTTCCGCTGCTTCTTCACACCCAGTGGCAGAGGTGATTCAGTGGCAGCTCCTCCTTCTGCACCCTGGTCTGCTGTTCCCTCTGGAGCCCCTGCCTGTGATTGGCCTGGGTCTTCATCCATCATCTCAGACACTGCTCTTTCTTTAATGTCCACTACCTTCTCTGGTCTGATGTATTGTGCCTTGAACATAGGGTCCACCAAGGCAGCCATGTCAAGGAGATCATCTGTTGCAGAGTCGGCATATTTCTCATCAAGATAGGTCATTATCTTGGTCTTCAGGTCTTTGATGAGTTGGGTGTCCTGTTCATTTATTTTTAGCAAATTTGTTCGGAACAGGTGGAGCACTGGCTTCACGAAGGAGACCGTCACATATGACTCCCCAGAAAGGGGGTCTGTAAACTCCAGAAGAGGAGTTAAGTGACTCGAGAACGTCAATGTCCTGCCACATTGGGATCAGGTGCCTGCTGTTTTTGTCTGCAGACAAAACTTCAGCGATTGCCTTTTGTTGTTCCAGGACCCTTGACACCACCTTCTGTCTTGAGCCCCACCTGGTTAATGACTCTGTGACCAGCTGGTGTTTTGGGAGATGGAGGCGTTCCTGAGCTTTAGAGAGCTCCCTCTTTTTCTTCCACGAGTAGGAGAAGACAGAGACCACTTTCTTGCACACACCAACAGCTCTTTCCACTCTTTTATCCTTCCCTGCAGCACCTGCAGAAATACAACAACACCAGTGTAAGTAAAAAGTAAAGTCGATTGGCTAATAAAGTTAAACATTAACATTTTCAAAAGATAATACTAGTTATCATCAATTCCAAAAGTTAGGAAATAAACAGTGATACAGAAAGAAAGATTTTTAACATGTTTTTATTCATCGTGAAGCACTTGGTGCATGTAACTCTGTTGTTAAGTGCTTTCAGTTGCATTTCTTGTATGAAAGGTGCTATACATTATTGTTATTAACATAGTACTCACCAACTGCTGCGTGCAAACGATGGCCGAAGCACTGCAGCCGTGTCCAGTTGTTAAGTGAAGTAGCCTTCACTACACTTGCACCGCTGTCTGTGGTGATGCACACCATTTTTTCCTCAGTCAGACTCCAGGACAACAGAGCCTCCTTCAAGCCATCTGCTATTATCTCCCCTGTGTGGTCTTCGGGAAAATATGTGTTTTCAAAACCCAGTCATGGTTGATGACATGAGTAGTCAAGCTAAGGTATGGTTCACAAGTACGGCTTGACCACATGTCCGACAAAATACTTTGCTGTCATCATCTCCTTTTCTACAGATTCCCTGCACATCAGGCAAAGGTGAGGAACAGCCGTATTGGAAAAGTGCTTTCAGCCTGGTAGAATATATCAGCGGTTAAGAACTTGGATAAGATTCTTGTACCCAGGCTTCTCAACCGTGCTTTGCAGTAGCATGTCCTTAGCTAAGTGATAAGCAACTACCTCCGTTATTTCTTTGTAATGTTTGGAGGTTTTGTCATAAGGCACTGCTGCCGAGTACCTCTCCATGGTAGTCTGCTGCCGCTTCTGTGGTGTTTCACTTGTACCAGCAGTTGATGGTGGTTTGATACTGCTGTACTCCAATGGGTGAGAGCAGCTGAGGTGATAAAAAAGGTTCGTTGTATTCCCAGTCTTGGCAGGGACGGCAACCATGCACAGTTTGCAAACAACATTGGTCTGACTTTTGTCGGATTTATAAAATCCGAAGTTCTGCCAAACTGGCAAACTGACCATTCCTCATTTCCTCATGCTCTGTCACACTCATTTTCTCCTTTCACCACTTTGTTATGAGTTGTAGACACGAGTCACGAAGGCACAACCAAACATGAAACTGCTAGTCTGTGTCTCACTCAACCAGTTATTGGAATGTTACATACGTTACCAGCAGGGAGTGAGTGAGTTTGTTCATGCAACTAAACTTGCTTAGCTGGGCCGGGAGCGCCAGGAGAGTTTGAAGCCCTTGCTGGAACTGCATCCCCAGAATGCCTTGCGGTTCAGGACCGGGATTTTCTTCCTGTTTTATTAGACATTTTATTGAACGTATTTTCTATTGATACCGATCACGTGTCTATCACGATAGATATCGTTTTATCTATTTTGTACCAACACAGAATATAATATGTTTTTTTGTATATTTCACACAGAACATTTATTTCAACTTTAGAATTACAACAATATTTAGCAAGTAGAACAAGTTGTGCTGTCCGGCCACCAGATGGCGCTATTTTCACCGTCTTTAGAAATCAAATCAAATCAATTTTATTTATATGGCAGTTTTCAAACAACAGTAACACAAAGTGCCTCACAGAGGTTAAAAACAACAAAGATCCAAACAGAAAACAAAAAGAAAAGAGAAAACCCAACCATCCCACCCAACAAAAAGCTATTTAGCTCATAAAATTGAGTTATTAGCTAGGTAAGAATGATCTAAAACAGAGACATAAAATGCATCAAAACTAAAACCTATAGGCTAACTAAAATAACAAAAGATAAAGGTTAAATGAGATAAGAACGTAAAAAGAGGAAGGGTAAGAATATAAAAAATAAATAAAAAATAGATAATAGATGGATAAATCGGTTATAAGAGGAATATAAAATAGATAAATAGAGAGATCAGTTAAAAGCCTGTTTAAAAAGATGAGTCTTGAGCCTCTTTTTAAAAACATCAACAGTCTGCAGCTCTGAGGTTCTCCGGCAGGCTGTTGCACAGTCGGGGGCCATAATAATTAAATGCCGCCTCCCCGTGTGTTTTAGTCCTAACTTGTGGTATGGTTAAAAGGCCGGTGCCGGAGGACCTCAGGGTCTGCGAGGGTTGATATGGTAAAAGCAGGTCAGATAAATAAGATGGCCCAAGACCGTTAAGACATTTAAAAACTAATAAAAGAACCTTAAAATCAATCCTGAAGCACACAGGGAGCCAATGCAGCGATTTTAAAACTGATGTAATGTGCTCCCGCCCTCTGGTCCTCGTCAGCACTCGTGCAGCTGAATTCTGTAATAACTGCAGATTTGAGATACTCTTTTTGGGAAGACCAGAGAGCAGGGCATTACAATAATCTACCCTACAGGAGATAAAAGCATGAAATTGGAATTGCTGCTGAGGCTGTCCACTGTTAGCATTGTTAGCTTCTTTAGCATATTATATGAGTGTCACGGTCACACTGATCAAACTCTGAAATTCTGTGTGGGGAAAAAATAGAATAGTTGAATATTGACCAGCAAAATCTGATTTGACTGAATTAATGCTGAGCCCTAGAATTTGTAACACAAAGCAAAGCTGATATCCATTAAATGTTCCATTTGTTGTCACTTAATGTTGGAGTTGTATATTTTAGTGTCTTGTAAAATCAGCAAAAGGCTTCTCTTCTCAAGAGCTGACATCAAACTGACCCCACTTTGGATTTGTGCCACTGTTATGTCCCTGTGAGGACGTGTCCACACCAACACATGAGCTCAGCCTGGGTCAAGAAGTGAAAGTGGGGCGCAGATGAAAGCTGGAGTCATGGACAGGTCATAAAGATGAGAGGTGAGACAGCTCTAACAGCCTCCCTCTTAGCCGGGCCACGCTCCTCTCTGAAAGGCAGTAAAGATAAAGTGCAGGGGCGGTTCAGTTAATTAAAGAGCATAAACAGAACAGGCTGCGTTAGCTAACGTTATTAGGATCATTAAGTGCTGCGGTGTCCAAGATCCACACCAGTGTCCCATAGCTTCTCCTAATGTGTGACGAATTCTCCCAGGATTCAACGTATTCACGCACGCTTGTGTTAAATCCGATCAAGATGTCGTGCACGTGTGTTCTGCAGTGCAAAGACAGGCGATGCAGTGATTTAATGGGCTCAGTGTTGTTGAGTTCGCTGCTGTGTGGAATTTCAGGGAGTATTGTTAAGTTTCCAGTCCAGTGCCAGACTTGAATCACAACCTGGCATCATCCATCACCTCCTCTCTCCTCTCCACTTATTTTCTCTGCCTGCTCTGACACCTCTCTCCTCTGTATTTTTCCCCACTGTCTCACCCAGCACTAATTAATATGTCCTCTCGTCCCTCAAGCTTTCTCTTCTGTTTCTGCGTCTCTTCTTTATTGTCCCCTGAGAGACCCAGGCTACTGTACCGCTCAGTACAACAACAACACCTGCTGTACTCAGTGTCCCTGCCTCTACCCTCAGCACAAAGTCGAGCTGGTCTTAGTTCTGTCCAACTCTGTACATGTTAAACATGGATGTGGCCGACATTCGCAACCTAATGCGTAAAACCCAAGTCTCTATTTTAGAGCACGGCTTCCTGGACAAATGTGTCGATGGGCTCAGAGATGTAAGTGTTGCAATTTAACTTCTGCCTCTAAATATGTGCTGTATATTTTCAGATATGTGCATCGTGGGTGGGGCACTTCGGTTTAAGTGATAAATTTCCCCCACATCTGGTTTGGCTCAGCGTTTAGAGGTGGTTAGATAACTTTGAGCTGTTTTAAAGAAAAAACTTAAATTTCTTCTTTTTTTAGTCGTCTGTGTTTGAATGAATGTGCAGTCTGTGACTGACTTGTAGTCTTCAAACTGTGCCTCTTGGCATTGGTCTGAATGTGCTCCATTGTAGGGTTAAAAGCTGTTGGGACTTTCTGTGAGTCCTGAAAGGTGTGAGAACTTATGAGACAGGAAGGACTTAATGATGTGCAAACTAATAGTTACACCGGCACACATTTGGTTCCAGGATGCAGCTTATTTTTGGAAGATGATGACAGCTGATAATTTGGCCTCACATTTAGATCTGAAACCATCAGTCACCTGGCAGAAAAGTGATCGGCAACTTTTTTTTTCAAGCTAAAACATTTGTTCTCATGTTCCACTTTCTGAGGATTTGCCGTTCTTTGTTTTGTATCAGTGTAAACTAAATATATTTGGGTTTTCAACTGCTGGTCAGACAAACAAGACATCTGAAGACTTCACCTTCGACCCGAAGGAAATGTTTTGGGTCTTCGAACTAGGAACCCTCTTGCTGTGAGGCGACAATACTAACCACTGCACTGCTGTGTATCTACTGCTAGCTCTTCTAGCACCACTAAGCTAGAAAACATTACAGCTCAGCCGAGGAGGAGGCCATTAATGTTTGCATTTTCACTCTTATGAGCAAGAGTCTTTCATCCATGAGTAGATGCACGCTTCCTTCTGCGCAGGGATATGGTTAGCAGATGTAGTTTGGTAGAAAGAAAATGGTTCCGACATGATTTCTACAAAGAGACATTGATGTTGAGTTTTTTTCAAATGTATGATTTTGGCACTTTGAGCAACACAAGCTAAGAGAAGGCAGACATCTCTAAGGCCGATATCTCCAACGCTCTGCAACTCCAAAACAATCTTAATCAATAGCACCACAGGTAAAATAGAAAATATCTATTTTTTTATTCTGGGGTGAAGTGTCCCTTTAATATCTTCTGAGTTTATTTCAAGGCCCTGCAGCTTCAGTTCTCCATCTGTATCTCCTCAGGATGCCTTCAGGCTCAGTATTGACTGTAGGTCAGTGGGTTTTGGCAGCACTCAGAGCGAATTACGTAATCACTGCAGTTATGCGCAGAAAATAGACTTGAATCATAAAGATAATGTTCGGGTCACATTTACACAAGTAGAGCTTGAGGAAAAATGCAAGACGCTGTGCAGCCTGTGCAGAGAGCTGGGCTGGTTAGAATAGAAGCAAACCTGTCCTGTCAGACGTGAGTGAGACGGACGACTCAGGCACATTTTCCCTGCATCTACCTGTTATGTTTCTGTGTACCTGCCTCTTTCATTGGTGGAGTGTTAAAGAAGGGGAAACGCAGCCTTCAATGTTTTTTACCTGTCATTTGTCTCGTATTCAATGCAGCACTGATTTATGATTTTAATTTCTGGTCTCTCCTTGTTGTCTCACTCCTTCCTCCCTAATAAGGATGGATTATGTGTGTGTAATGTGTAACCTTTACTCATCGTTGGTGCCTCCCTTCTTCATCTCTCTAATTCCTCCTCATGTGACGAGCATTCTGACTGATGAAGTGTTATGTACTCTAGGTTATGTTGTTCAGTCACTAACCCCGCCCACTCTCTGCCTGTCCTCCTCCAGGTGGTGGCTAGTGACGGGGTGCGGGCTATGATGGAGTCGGCCCTGACAGCCAGAGACCGGGTGGGCGTGCAGGACTTTGTCCTGCTGGAGAACTACACCAGCGAGGCGGCCTTCATAGAGAACCTGCGCAAACGCTTCAAAGAGAACCTCATCTATGTGAGTGGGTGTGGCAAGGAGGGCGGGGCTTTAACTGTCTGGCTCCACTAATGATGGATTTATCTGGTTGATATTGATGTTTTTTTTCTCCAGCAGTATCTTTATTGATTTCAACAACAATAAACAAAGACATACACATCCAGTATGATTACATATGTATGTCCACAAACATGCCAGAACAAAATCTCGGTACAAGTATTTAACACACATTTAATCCACCCCCACACTAAAAGTATGAATTTAAAGATGAATAAATTAGTTAATAAATTAATAGATAATCATAATAATTGTAAATTAATAAATTAGAGAGAAAAATCAATAGCAAATTAATAAAAACGGGGAAAGAAAATTATAAATTACAGGTTGAGGGTCGTGTCAGTGCAACACAATACACTTCAATTTAAGTACACGTTATATTAATGTACAAATTCCTTGTACCGTTTTGTCCATAATTGATAAGTAATAAAAAGGCTATTGAAAGACACAAAAATGTTAACAAGAAAAATGATATTGATATTTGAGAGAAAAACATCGGCTGATAATAATTTTTACAACATAAATATTTTATTTTATTTTATTTTTTTTTTCTTGATGTTTTCTATTGAAGGATAAGTGCAAAACATACAGAACTACAATTTAAATATTTTTCCTTTTCATTTTTCTTTTAACATCAAAATTACCTTAGATTTGATTATTAACGATTTGTGATCAAGATATTTTTAAAAATCAACGTGTCACTGCTCTTTGATGCCACATGTAGTGGAGACTCTGCTTCTAAATAACCGTAAACATATCTTTTGTATTTCTCTACTGCGATTTCTTGTTATTTATTGGCTGACATATGAACCAGTGTTTCCTCCTGTCAAGATAAAGTGGTTAGCTTAAACAAGACAGATTAATTCAAAGAAACAGTAATAATTTGTCACAAAATCACAGCTACAGTTTGTTTCCTTTGTCCAGAGTTACAGTGACAAATCTGCCTTTTATGCCGACTTGGTTCATTTAAATACACACTGTAACATTTAAAGTGGACCAAAGCTTTAAAACCAGAACACACACACACACAGAAAGGGAAAAAAAATCATAAATGCTGTTTGTCCTGGTGAGAGATTTGTCTGAAAGTGACGTCTGTGTCGTCCATTAGCAGTTAAACACAACAGACTGACATATAAGCTTCTCTTTAAACCATTTTAACCTCTGATTTTTAAATGGTTTACTGCATTTGATCAGGATTATTTCTATTTTTACGACAATAAGCAGTTTTATGTTTCACTTAGAGGAGTAGATGATGCAGACAGATGTTTGGTCTCATCTGAATGTGAACGTACTCACTGCAAAGTTACTCGACAAAAGCACAGGCGGTGAAGTTTGAAAGAAACACTCACGTGATACTGATGAACACAAACACACACTGGACCAGTAAAATGGTGATAGAGCCAGTAAGGTATGGAGTAAAGATGATCATCTGTAGAATCTGTATCAGAGGCCTCGGTCCTGTCTAACAGTGATTACACCACGACAGCAGAGTCTTGGTCAGGTGATGTGACTGTGTGTTCCCTCTCTGTCAGACGTACATCGGCTCAGTGCTGGTGTCAGTCAACCCGTACAGAGAGCTGGAGATCTACACCAAGAACCACATGGAGCGATACCGTGGAGTCAACTTCTACGAGGTCTCACCACACATGTGAGTACACGACCTCTGCACACCTCACACCTGTCCTTCTCAAACCTTTTTCAGTAATGTACCCCCTTCGTCCTCTGCACCGGAGATAGCTGTGGCCAGAGTCAATATTTCTGTTCCCTTCTTGTGAGTGCGACACCTTGAAGCAATTTCTTCACATCTGGTGCTGAGCGTCCACTTGTACTCATGATGAACTGATAAGATTTTGGAGGTCAAAGGTCAAGGCCACTGTGACATCATAATGTTCGGCAGAAACCCTTTTCTGGCCATTACTCAACTTCATATCTCAGGAACAAAAGGGGAGATATTTGGTCAGATGCTGTGCATTAGAACTACAGTGCCCTCCAAAAGTATTGGAACAGTGAGGCCAATTCCTTTATTTTTGTTGTAGACTGAAAATATTTGGGTTTGACATCAAAAGATGAATATGGGACAAGAGATCAACATTTCAGCTTTTATTTCCAGGTATTTACATCTGGATCTGATACACAACTTAGAAGATAGCACCTTTTGTTTGAACCAACCCATTTTTCATGAGAGCAAAAGTATTGGAACATGTGACTGACAGGTGTGTTTTGTTGCCCAGGTGTCTCCCAATTACATTGATTATTCAAACAATAAATAGCACTGAATGTCTGAGCTCAGTTTCAGATTGGGTACGATAGGTTTTGCCTGTGTAGACTGCATTTAGAGGTGGACCCAACATGAAAACCAGAGAGCTGTCCATGGGTGAAAAAGAAGCAATTGTGAATCTGAGAGAAGATGGACAATCAATCAGAGCCATTGCACAAACATTGACCATAGCCAGTACAACCATTTGGAATGTCCTGAAGAAGAAAGAAACCACTGGTGTACTAAGCAACAGACGTCGAACAGGTAGACCAAGGAAAACATCAGCAGTTGATGACAGAAACATTGTGAGAGCTGTAAAGAAAGACCCTAAAACAACTGTTAGTGACATCAGCAACAACCTCCAGAGGGCAGGAGTGAAGGTATCACAATCTACTGTTCGCAGAAGACTTCATGAACAAAAGTACAGAGGCTACACCAGAAGATGCAAACCACTCATTAGCAAGAAGAATAGGAAGGCCAGGCTGGAATTTGCCAAAAGGTACAGAGATGAGCCTCAAAAATTCTGGGAAAAAGTTTTATGGACTGATGAGACAAAGATTAACTTTTACCAAAGTGATGGAAAGGCGAAAGTTTGGAGAAAGAAAGGATCTGCTCATGATCCCAAACATACAAGCTCATCTGTGAAACACGGTGGAGGTAATGTCATGGCTTGGGCTTGCATGGCTTCTTCTGGGACGGACTCTTTCATCTTCATTGATGATGTAACACATGATGGCAGCAGCAAAATCAACTCAGAAGTCTACAGAAACATTTTGTCTGCTAATTTAAAGAAAGATGCAACCAAACTGATTGGGAGATCCTTCATCATGCAGCAAGATAACGACCCAAAACACACTGCCAAAACAACAAAGGAGTTCATCAGGGGCAAGAAGTGGAAGGTTTTAGACTGGCCAAGTCAGTCTCCAGACTTAAACCCAATAGAGCATGCATTTTACCTGCTGAAGAGGAAACTGAAGGGAGTAACCCCCCAAAACAAACAACAACTGAAAGAGGCTGCGGTGAAAGCCTGGAAAAGCATCACAAAAGAAGAATGCAAAAGTTTGGTGATGTCAATGGGTCACAGGCTTGATGCAGTTATTGAAAGCAAAGGATTTGCAACTAAATATTAAGTCTCATTCACTTTAATCTATTTTAAATTTATATGTTCCAATACTTTTGCTCACCTAAAAAATTTGTGTTCAATTACAAATAATGCTATCTTCTAAGTTGTGTATCAGATCCAGATGTAAATACCTGGAAATAAAAGCTGAAATGTTGATCTCTTGTCTCATACTCATCTTTTGATGTCAAACCCAAATGTTTTCAGTTGACAACAAGAGTAAACGGGACTCACTGTTCCAATACTTTTGGAGGGCACTGTACAACTGGACTGGTGCGGGATTACGGGGTACTGTGGTCGTTGAGACAAGCCATGAGGTCCCTGTATGACCAAAATCAGAGCTGCATCCACCTACTCAGTGTTAAGTCAAACACGTTCTCAGTGGGTGTCGGCCTCTACCAGGTTTGTCCCTTTTCACAGATCCTGTTTGTGTTATTCATGGACAAGATCTCGAGGCGCAGCCGTGGGAGGAAGGGGTCCGGTCTGGGGACCTTGGAATTGTGGTTCTGTTGGCTTCATCACACCGTGTCCTCCAGCATGCACTGGGGCGGTTAGCAGTGGAGTGAGAAGTGGCTGAGACGAGAGTCAGCACCTCCAAATCTGAGGCCATGGATTGCCCCCTCTGGGTTGGGAGAAAGTTACTGCCTCAAGCGAGGGAGTTCAAGTATCTCAGGGTCTTGTTCACGAGGGTAGAATGGAGCGTGAGATGGATTTGTGGTTTGGCACTTCGTCTGCAGTGATGCAGGTGCCGGCCGTTGATTTACTGGTCCATCTACGTCCCACCCCTCACCTGTGGTCATGAGCTCTGGGTAGTGACTGAAGAATGAGATTGCGAATACAACCGGCCAAAATGAGTTTCCTCTGTGGGGTGGCCAGGGTCAGCCTTAGAGATAGGGTGAGGAGCTCGGACATCCGGAGGGAGCTCGGAGTAGAGCAGCTGCTCCTTCACGTCAAAAGGGGTCATCTGAGGCGCCCAGGGATGATTAGGATGCCTCCCATTAGAGGTGTTATGGGAACACGTCAGGGTCCCCAAAAGGAGCTGGAAAGTGTTGCTGGGGAGAGAGACGTCTGGGGTGCTTTGCTTGGCCTGCTGCCCCCAGGACCCGGCCCTGTTTAAGCAGATGAAAATGGATGCATGGATAGAAGGAAGCTGGTTTCGGCAGATCACCCATCTCCAGAACATAGTCATTAAAAACAACCTGCCGTGTCGTTCTTTTTGTGCCTGACCATGAATGCATCACTATACAGATGAGTCAAAGCTGGGAGAAATGATTCATTGCACCGCTGTGCTGTTACAGGTGAAACAGGTTTTCCTGATTGGCCCAAACATTACCTGCATCATTCATGGTGACCACATGTTTACTGTTGCCTTGTTTTTGCTCCAGCGCTCTAAAAGAAGGAGTCTGTTGATGCTTCATGAAGCGTTTTACACGAGGATGACATAACATTTGTTGCACCTGCCCTCTAAATGCTGTCACAGTCTGTATGTTTAAAGCACATGGGAATATTTGCTCTGAACGCTGCTCTCACAGTCAGCCGGCTACGTAATGCTCTCATGCTCTGACCGTCCTTTTCTCTGTCAGTCAGACTGTTTGCGAGACGTCATGGCTCGAGGCAGACTGTTTGTTTGAAAGGTTGCCACGGGTATGGTCAGAGAATTCCCAGTTAAATCCCCCCAGACCCCACAGGACAGCTCCAACACAATCAGGAGCATTATGTAGAAGTGAAGTGGCGTCATCGAAGCATTTCAGATCCTCTCACTAGCTCTTTCTCTCCGCTCTCTAACCACTGGTGGGTTTTTTTCTCTCTTTACTTCAACACTTGAGCGAAGGGCCAAATGTTTCTCTCCCTCCGAGTGGAAAGAAAGATGTATATTGGCACGTCGAGGCGGAGGGTTGGAGAGAGAAACAGGAGGGAGAGGTGGAGAGAAATGTAAGCAAATGATGGTACCAGGCGAGAGGTTTCCTCGTTTCCTCCCATGAGAGGGAATTCCTCTAACCTGAGTGTGGACCCCCCCGCCCTCCCTAATATCGCACACATACAGTACACACACATAAAGTACGTCGCAGCGATGGCCAGGCTGGTGGTCTTATCTCCCAGCAATTAGTCTGGTGTCAGAAATATGTCCAAACAGGCTGAAACAACAAAGCAGTGCTGATAGCAGAGACAGGCTGACAAATGAGACTGTAACTCAAACAGGCTGCGCTCCACTCCGGACGTCATGATTCATACTGCTGTCTCACACCGTGAGGTGCTTTCATGTCACGTTCACACTCAAGATTTCCGAGAGAGTTTGACCCATTCATTCAGTTTGGTTTTATAATGTTGCTTCTTATATTTGATCAGTATTTAATGTAAAGTTTTTATGCCTCTGCATCGGTGATAGCTGTGGCATGTTTTCAAGGTGTCCGTCTGCCAGTCCGTTCCATTTCTCGTCAAATATTTCAATGTCACCTTGAGGAAATTTCCTCAAATTTGGCACAAATGTCCTCTTGGACTCAAGAATAAACTGATTAGAGTTTGGTGGTTAAAGGTCCATCTCATCCCATGAATGTGATATCTCATGAAGGCCTTGTGGCAATTTCCTCAAATTTGGCACAAACATTCACTTGTATTTTAAGGCCAGTTCAGAGCAAAGATTCAGAATGAGATGAAACTGTTTTATAACGTTGAAGAGAAAAGTTGCAGCAGTGTGAAATGACTGTCTGAGCTCGGCTCAAGCCGGGTGATGGTGTCACCTTCAACTCAGCTGGTCAAATCACCGGCAGCTGATTTTAACTCACGTCACCTGTTTCAACAGCCAATCAGCTCGTAGTGAAGTCAGATGGTCAAGTCAAAATGACCACAGGCGGCGTGTTTGTTCATCGTGAATCTTTGGTCTGAACAGGGCCTTAGAATGAACTTATCAGATTTTGGTGGTTGAAGGTCAAAGGTCATTGCGACCTCACAAAACATGTGTTTGCCTATAACTCAAGAATTCATTATGCTAATCACGATTACATTTCACACTAATGTTTAACTAAAATGATGATGTGATGACATTTTATACCAAAAGGTCAAAGGTCAAATTCACTGTGACATCATAATGTTCTGCAGCCTTGAGGAAATTTCTTCACATTTGGCAAAAACGTCCACTTGGACTCAACAATAAACTGATCAGATTTTGGTGGTCAAAGGTCCTTAAATCCGTCTCATTCTCATGAACGCGATATCTCAAGAACACCTCAAGGGAATTTCTTTAAATTTAACACAAACCAGGGACCAGATTAGAATTTGATGGTCAAAGGTCAAGGTCGTGATGACCTCACAAAACACGTCCCGTTTCAATAACCATTGCTTCCATTAGTCTTTCAAACTGTTCTAATATTGGGAAAGACCTCTCTAGCCAGTAGCAGCCTAATAGACTGTACTGAACCACTCGAGGCAGCCCATCAATTTATGTCCATTAAAGTTGCTTGTTTTTGACACTGACAAGCTCAGATTGTTATTATGAGTGTGTTACAGCATTACAAAAATGGACCCTACAGAGAAATGAAATGTTTTCCTTACCTTTTACTTTTTCTGGTCTGTTTTGTGTCCAAGTCTCACTAAAGGAGTCGTCTCATTCTGAAATGTCGCCAGCCGTGATGTTAAAAATAATTTAGATAAATATGCTTTCTATACTCACAACACAACACACAATTACCGGCACTCCTCTCTCCAATTCTCACTAATGTTTCCACTAATGTTTCACCTGAGATACTAGAATGAGACCTGTGCTTTAGAAAGACTTGGACACAAAACAGACCAGAACAAGCTCCCTGTTGTAAGACACTCATAATGATAAACCTGAACTGTTTGGTGGCAAAAACAAGCACTTTTTAGTGGACGTAAATTGACACAGTTTGACCCGTTTTGTCTGTGACCCTCTCTCTCAATACTGGACCAATTTAAAAACTCGTTCCCACGAGTCATTCAGACACACAAACGTGGGAAAATAGGGTCCAGGTTAAAAAAAAAATCAGTTTCCCTTTAATTTGTTTTCCGATCTGCAGTCCGAGGCCTGTTTCAGTGACACGTTTGTTGTTCAGTTTTCCAAACTCTTCTTCTTGCTGCTGAACATCTGCCTGACCACGTGTCTCCTTCCACTCCTCCAGCTACGCAGTGGCGGACAACTCGTACCGCTCCATGAGGACAGAGAGAAAGGACCAGTGCATCCTGATCTCTGGGGAGAGCGGCGCCGGGAAGACAGAGGCGTCCAAGAAGATCCTGCAGTACTACGCCGTCACCTGTCCGGCCAGCGAGCACGTGCAGACTGTCAAAGACCGACTGCTGCAGTCCAATCCCGTGCTGGAGGTGAGATGCCACGGCACTTCATTAATCTGTGTGAAGCTCGGTCTGTTGACCACACAGAGAGACAGAGAGTGTTTCAGCATATTGCATTTGAGTGATGGGCTGCTGAGGCAAATATTTTAAATGTCTTCACCATGAATAATGCAGAACAGAAATCTATCATCCTATCAATCCTGTCTTCATGGTCTCAGATATCAGTATAACCAGCAGCTACTCAAAAGTAGCCAGTTTGTTAAAGAGGCATTGTTTTACTTTGATTTCACTTACAGTCAGAATGAGTGCCCACAGGCCTTAAAAACAGATTAATAACTAGTGTTTTAGTTACATTCATTGATTATGATGCTGGATTTTATAAAAGCGTATGAATGTCCTGCAGTAGGGATGTCACAATTATAGATTTTCTTGGTACGATTGTCAGAGAAATGATCACGGTTTTACGATTATCACGATTATTATGCATTAATTAATTTCACACTATAAATGTATAAAATCACATGAACACTCCTTACAGATCTTTAAGTTTCATTTATTTCCAACATAACAAAAATAATTTAGCAACAAAGAAAAGTAACCAAAAAGTACAAGATTTAGTTTCCCACTGGAATTAAACAAAAATCACCTCTGTGTTAAACATCCACAGCACGATTTCCCTTTTGGGAAAAAAGGTTTCAAATGCTACATGTATTTCTTTACAGACTTTCTGTTAACTATATTACAAAAATGTTTCTGAACATTTCTTTTGGACCTGAGAAGAGAATTTTTAAACAGTAAAAAAAACATCTCGCTAGCTTTTGACTTATAGCTGCCCTTTGAAACATAAATAATCCATACTTCATCACTCGGAGACCAGGGATGGGGCTAGGGGATGCTATAGCCCCGTCAAAAATCTGTGTAGTACCAGTTAAGCCCCTCAAGCATTTTATTTTATATTTTATAATATATATTTTTAAGTTAAACAACATTAAAAAGTCTTTTGTTTATACTTGCGTGTTAGGCTAAGGCTAGCTAGCCTACAGTCTGTTGCAATGGATCGTTTTGTGATCAAGAAAAAATGAGTGCAGGTAGAAAATGAAGACCAAGACAGTCTCCCAGTGGGACAAAGAAGAAGAGGGAGTTTCGAAAAATGAATCTGAGAGAGGAACTCGTGAGCCCGGCATAATCTTTGGAGAGTGACGGTGTTGAGGAATCTTTACGAATAATTAACCATGGCATTTAAAATCATGGTTAATAGTGAAATCAAGTAATCGTGACATCCCTATCCTGCAGTCTGAATCCGTCTGACGTAAGAAGAGTCAGCAAAGACAGAACTAAACAGGGTTCCCACTGTCATGGAAAACCCGGAAAGCTCATGGAATTAGTAGAAATCATTAAAAGTTTTCAAAATATATTGTGAGAGAGGGCGGATGACAGATGCAGAAAAAGGCCAGGGTTGGAATCGAAACCCACTCCACATCGAGTCCACAACGATAGGTGGAGATATGCCCCCTTTCAGCTTGTTAGTATTGGACCTTTTCCAGTTGACCAATTACATCACAGACCAAACAGTCAAGCATCATCCTGCTGTCTGTCCAAAAAGTGCACAGCTCTGGATGTAGATTTCTCCATGTTGTTACCGTCTTCTTCTTCTGTTACACATTCAATGCTACTCAACTTCGGGGTCAAAGCCTGAGGTGGAAACTGTGGAGCATGCTCAGAGCACCTCAGCCAGTTTGGGTCTGATTGACTGTATGACATGCAGGAGTCACATTATCTGGGTGTGTTGGTCCAACTTTGAGAAATTAGATGTAGAACTATTTCAGTCGGACTACTGAGGGTCAAGTGCATGAAAACTTTATTATGGGTGCTGAAAGGTCATGGAAAAGTTTTGTTGTCCATGAAGATGTGCGAACCCTGAGTCAGATAGTGGAGCTTGCGGTCAGTATTTGTCACCTCTACTGTCAGATACAGTGTAGTTATTTTGATGATGCTGGAGTTCATTAAAGCGTATGAATGTCCCACAGTCTGAATCCTCCCGCCACAACGACAGCCACACAAAAACAGCACTAAAACTTTTGTATCTTTTTGGTATACGTGGCTCAGTTTACATGGGAATGCTTTCCATATTCGTACTGTTATGGCTCTCAAAAACCAACTTTGATTTAACACATGCAGACAGATGTATTTTGATACTCACATAGGAACATTTGAGCATCATGAGCATCATGAGCACTCCTCGCTCACACATACAGTTGAAATATTTTTGGGACATTAGCGCAAAACTGTAAAGCAGAGAGTGATGAATGTCTCTGTGGTTAAAGGCCAGCATGTTTGGAGAGTGAAGGTGATACAGAGGTGCAGAAGCGCCTGTTTAGAAGTCTGGCATGTCTCTGCCAGATGTGTTCCAGATGTGTGTAGGTGTGTGTGTGTGTACACTGTGCCCTGTAATCTGTGCTACTGTCCCAGACACACACTGCAGGGACTCTAACGCCTGTGGCTCCCTCTTTGCTGCTCCCTCTTCACCTGCCCTCCTGTCTTTATCACACTCTTCCTCTCTGTCCCGTTATCTGTCCACCTCCTAATCCGTCAATCATCACTCCTCTCTGCTCTCTATCCTCTCTGCAGGCCTTCGGCAATGCCAAGACGTTGCGTAACGATAACTCGAGCCGCTTTGGCAAGTACATGGACATTCAGTTTGACTTCAAGGTGAGTGGGACAGTCTGATTCACAGTGGCAGCTACTTTACAGTAGGGTTAACACTGTCTAATAAGTCTCCTGTCAGCAGGAGGTTGTTGCAATAACCAAAAATATTGTCACCTCAACATAGTGAAAACAAAACTGTACGAAGCTCTCTGCTCTGTTGTGCTGCATGGAGATATTAATTGAGTGTATTTAATCACTCCTCCCTCCTGTATCCCTTTTCTGTGGATACACAAATTATGTTATGGACCACCAAATCCCTGCATGCGATATCAAACCTACGTCACACTTCAGTACCCCAGCCTTACCCTCTCCTCCTCCTCCTCCTCCTCCTCCCCCCCTCCCTTCCCTCCCTGGCCTTTATCCCGTCGACAGGGCGCCCCAGTTGGAGGCCACATCATCAACTACCTGCTGGAGAAGTCCCGCGTGGTGCACCAGAACCACGGGGAGCGGAACTTCCACATTTTCTATCAGCTGATCGAGGGAGGAGAGGAGGACCTGCTGAGACACCTGGGCCTGGAGAGGAACCCTCAGCAGTACCAGTACCTGGTCAAAGTAAGTGTCTGCTACTTTAAAGAGTCAGTGTGTAGAGTTTAGGGGCATATAATGTTTTCTTTAGTGTATAATCACTGGAAAATAAGAACTGATGTCTTTTAGTTACCTTAGAATGAGCTGCTTATATCTACATACCAAGCACTATGTTGTTTTGATCGCACAAACCAAACTAGCTCTAGATCCGACCATTAGCATCTCTGCCACCGTAGTTGCTTGGCACATTAAAGAAGTTTCAGTATTGCAACCTCACCACTAGATGCCACTGAATCCTGCACACCAGACCTTTAATAGAGTTCATAATGACCGGAGCTGTTTTGGAAGTCTTTGGTTCCAGAAATGAGACGCTAGAGATGCGGATGCTTCAAAGATGCTTGAAACGCTGGAAGCGCTTATTCAATGTGCGCTAGCTACTGCCGTCTTATGCTCAAAAAAGTTGAAAATATTTTTACTTTTCAGCGTCTACGCGTGTCTAAAAAGAAGCGTCTACAAAAATGTACGTTGAAAAAGACGTCGGAAAAACGCCCGTCTAAAAAGACACTTGAATGCCGGTCAGATGCGCCGTATCATAGGAAAACAATGCTTTTACTGGCGTCGCGTTTCTAGCGTTTCATCTCGGTGTGATCGCTCCCTGAGGCTGTTCAATTAGGGCTGGGACACAGTCTTTGACCCCATGGGAGCTCTCTGTGTGCTCCCTGCATCTTGTTTTTTTTTTTGTTTGTTTGTTTTTTAGTTCATAAACCTGCATTAATGCTAGGTCATGGTTAAAGGGATAGTTCGGATTTTTTGAAGGGAGTTTGTATGAGGTACTGATCCATAGTCAGTATATTACACACAGTAGATGTCAGTCGGCACACCCCCAGTTTGGAGAAGCAGGCTGGAGTGCGTCACGGAAGCTAAGCAATGTGCTGCTGCGGAGGGGTCGGCAACAAAACGTATGTTTGCCACCTAAAACAATCTACATAAGTTTACGTGTACAGTATATTGAGAGTTTTTTCACTGCTTTACCTCTCCGTCAGACAGCCTGTTGTGACAGGAAAGCTGTTGATGGCTTAATCTATGCTCTCGTCAAAGCCACCAGACTCCACTGAGAAAAACAGCCTGCTTCCCCAAACGGGGGCGTGCTGACTGACATCTACTGTGTGTAATATGCTGTGTATGGAGGAGTAGCCCACACAGCCCCACTTCAAAAATGAAACAAACTGAACTGTCCCTTTAAATATTAGTAAAGTTGTTGTCCATAAACCCCCTGATGCTGGTGTGGAGGGAAACCTGTGTGTGAATATAAATCATCTGTAAATACTGCAGGGAAGTTGCAGTAAATCTTTCTCTCACTCACGCCTGCTCCCTCTCTCCATCCTGTCATAAGCCATTGGTCTGTGTGTGTGTGTGTGTGTGTGTGTCCCAGTGGGAGTTCTGGTTAATAGGCTCTAAGTCAGGGACTCTCAGCGCAGCGAGAGAAAGCTTTCCTCAGGGGGGAAATCTGCCTTAAGGCACTCGTTGAACCCTCCACTCGATAAACACACACAACGACAACCACTGAGCAAAAACAACTCATACGTGTGTTTGTCTAAAGAGGTGTTTACATCACACATAAATAGGTGTTTACTTTACATGTAAACAGCTGTTTACACATCACCTGCTTTATGGATTCTGCCGGACGTGTTAATTAATTCACCAGGACATGAAACACTGACGTAGGTGATAAACATATTATGTGTGTGTGTGTGTTTTCCACAGGGTAACTGTCCCAAAGTGAGCTCCATCAACGACCGCAGCGATTGGAAGATTGTGAAGAAAGCCTTGACTGTGATTGGCTTCAGCGAGGAAGAGGTGGAGGTGAGGACCAAGTGTGAGCTGCGTAAATCACGCCTGACATGTTTGTTTGTCACTCAGAGTAGCACAGATCTCCAGGCACCTCACGGTTTGATTCCATTACGATTCAGGGTTTAATTATAAAACGATTATCGATGCATAAAC
This sequence comes from Epinephelus lanceolatus, assembly GCF_041903045.1. Classification (NCBI taxonomy): domain Eukaryota; kingdom Metazoa; phylum Chordata; class Actinopteri; order Perciformes; family Serranidae; genus Epinephelus; species Epinephelus lanceolatus. Next base: position 44,629,485 of record NC_135737.1, read on the forward strand.
TTGAGAAACTTGGAGCACGAGTCTCTTTCTCCCTGAAGAAGACAGAGGAGGTGGAAGCTTTGAAACCTTTCCACCAGGGCCGGGCGATATAAAGACCATGTACGATGTATCGCTATATTTCCAAGCAAGATGTAAATTTATACACCAGTTATATCGATATAGGGTCGAGTTGCGTTACATGACACATGCCAGTGTGCATCTCTCACTCACAAGTTCTCCTGCAACACCTCTCAGAGCCGTATCCTGATGTGCACCTCCCCAGAAATGTAACTACACGCCGCAGTGACGCAGACCTCCTGTCTGTTTCTGTAAGCTGAAACCATTTCCCTCAGTGGAAACAAAACTGATTTACTTTAATTTCACAGATAAGAAACAATAAATTGTGAAGACAATAAAGCCTCCACAAAAATAGCATTTTAAGTCTTGTGTGTGATTTATGCTGGCTTCATATGAGCAGAGGAAATCTCTGCAAGCTGCTAGGCTAATTAATACAATGTAAAATGCCATAGGCTTGTGCTAATAATGTTAGCATGTTGTATCCCCGTGTTTTAGAGGTGCAGCTGCATATTTTCAAACAGGTGAATAAAATCTCTCTTTGCATTTTATTTTGATTTTGATCTGTTTTTATAAAAGTGCTTGTGACGTCTCAAATGTAGACTCACAAGTCAGTCTTTAGACGCTTTGCTTAACTAAAGACTGATGTCTTTCTCCCTGATTTTGTGTTTAGATGGGCGGATACAATTTCAGAGTTTAAAAAAACTTCCTACGTTGCAGAACCAATAGTAAATCTGCAGGGCGGTCCTTCGGTGGCTCGCTGAACTCTTGTGCTCGTAAACATAGTCCCACTAGAAACACATGTAGCGGTACAAAATGGCTCAAGTCGCTGTAAGTCCTTCATTTCCACAATCTTGTGGACTGAGCACACGTTTGATAAAAGGGAGTTAAATCTCTCTACATCCATTTTCAAGCTGTCTGTGTGTTTGTTTCCTTGCGGACGAGAAAAGGGGGAGTGCACATTTCTGGGAGGGCGTGTCCTTTTCAAAAATGCAAGAGGTGTTGCTTTGTTGCCGGCCGTTTTCGCCAGTGTGTTAAACACACTTTGGAAACGAGTGTCCCCAGACTATCAGAAGGCGGAGGTCTCTGATTGTCTGGTGGTGAGACTATCTCAAATGAGGCTTTGACTTGCAGCTGAAAACATGTAGTCCATTGCACAGGAAATACCAAGATATACATTTTTGTCCGTATCGCCCAGCCCTACTTTCAGCTACATTTTATGAAGCTTATATATGAAATATGTTGCATTTACACTCATCTGACGACTACTACATTCTTAAAATGACAAAAAGTTGAAGTTTACCTCAGATAAACTTGAACAAACATTCCAGCTCTCCCAGTATGTGTGTAAGTGTCCCAACACCACAGGTTGCACCATGAACAGTGAAGTACTCCATGTGCCTGAGGGGGCCGAGCTGTTTCTGCTTCAGACTGACACTGTGGATGTTTGTGTTTGAAAGTGTTTGTTGGACAGAGCTCAGTGTGTGTGTGTGTGTGTGTGTGTGTGTTATTATATGGTGAGAACTTATTTGTGCTCAGCGTGGGAGTCTTCCTACACGCTCATGAGTCTGGGCTTGCATCCAGAGCCTTGTAGATCTCACACTGCTCATAAAGTGCGGAGCAGGTGCTCTGATCGTCGGTGCACATTCGTGTCCTGCTCCAGTCTTAACTTTATTTTAATCAGAGCCACCTTTATCTGCCCAGAAGTCGGTCACAGTCGTAAAGATAGGCAGCAACTACAGACCTGTGTAATCTTATCGTGCTGCGGCCTCTCATCTCTTCACCTTTGTTCTCTCTCTCTCTCCGCCTCTTTGTCACACTTTATCTTTCATTTTCCTTCCCTTATCCTTATTTCTTCCACCCCTCCCTCCTTCCCTCCATCTTCTCTCCCTGCAGGAGCTGTTGAACATAATTGCCAGCGTGCTCCACCTGGGGAATGTGCAGTACGGCGGAGAGGAAGGCACCGTCTGCATCACCTCTGACACACAGATAAAGTACCTGACCAGGGTAAGATGCAGCCCCGAGCAGGCTCATGAACACCCCTAACAGGCCTGGAGGGAGATGGGATATTTGTTTTATATATAAAGCCCAGGCTGGTGTTTATCAAGCATCTCACAGTTCCTCTCACACTAGCACTGAAAGCTGAGTTATTTATGAAGCTTCCTTCACTTACTTTAAGCGAGAGGAGGGATCACGTTTAGCAGAGGGTGCAACATTTTTGTTTCACAACATTCTCAGCAGTAAAGTAGAAATTATGATGGTGTGTTGGAGTTCCTCTGACAGTTGCTGTTTGGAACATTAGACAAGGATAAAACTGGAAATGCAGAGAACAGTATCACAGGTGTTAAATACAGGGCTGTCAGACTCCAGTACCCCTCCACCACCCGTCACCTTCTGACATTCTCGATTATGTTTAGGTCAATTTGTATTCGTACTACTACCACACAGAGAGGCTGAAGCTGGATGTTTCAACCATTTATCTACAACTACTTAATGATTTATTGATTATTTTTAGCCTATTATCTCAGACAGTTGTCTGTCACTTTTAGCTAAATATTTCAGTTGTGTATCCATTATCTTTAGCTAAGTGTTCCTCATTTTATCCATGACTCTTAGCTGTTTTATCCTTTACTTTTAGCTCAGTTTTTCAATTATTTATGTATAACTTTTAGCAAAATATTTTAGTGGTTTGCCAGTTATCTTTAGCGAATTATTTCAGCCAATTATCTATTACTTTTTGCTCAGTTTTTCAATCCATGTATTCACTACTTTGACAAAACTGTTTCAATACTATTTGGATTTACTATTTTGGCACTTTATCACTTTTAGCTTAAAATTTCAGCTGTCTACCCATTATATTTAGCTAACTATTCCCCAGGTTATCCATTAATTTTAGTTGACTTTTTCAGCAATTTATCCTTTACCTTTAGCTCAGTTTTTCATTCATTTATCCATTGCTTTCAGCTAAATGTTTTAGGTGTTTGCCAATTATCTTTCAAAAATATATTATTTTTAGCCAGTTGTCTCAGACGATTATCCATCACCTTTAGCTAATAAATTTAGCTATTTACTTACTATCTTTAGCTAACTACTCTGCAGTTTGTATATTACTTTTAGCTGACTTCTTCCACCATTTATCCATTTTTTTCATCTAGATATTTTAGTTTTTTTGCAGATCATCTTCAGCTAACTGTTTCTGCCATTTATCCATTACTCTTTGCTAAATATTTTAGCGGTTTGCCCATTATCTTTAGCTATTATCCATTAATTTTCTGTAATTTTTTCAGCCTTTTATCCAGTTTTTCAATCATTTATCCATTGCTTTGCACTAAATATTTTAGTTGTTTACCAGTTGTCTTTAGCCAAGTACTTCAGCCTTTTATCCGTTACTCTTACTTAATTATATCAGCCATATATTTATTACTCTGAGCCAACTACTTCAGCCATTCAGCCAATTTTCTTGGTTAACTAGTTCAGTCATGTATCCATTACTTTTAAATCTCAAACATTTTAGTTGTGTACCCGTACCTTTAGCTGACCTTTTCAACATGTTACCCATTACTGTTAGCTGTCTATTTTAACCATTTATCTGTTAGCTGTAGCCAACTATTTTAACACTTTATCCATTACTGTTCGAGAACTGTTCAGACTTCTCTGTTCACTCACCAACTGGTTTTCACACACTCTCAATTGCTACATGTAGTGTTCAGGTGTGTGATGCCAAAATATCATCAGCTTAATTATTATCATGTTTCCTAAATTTCCATTTGAGGAGATTATAAGTTACCATTGGAAAGCTTTATAAATTATAGCTGCTGCGCAGCGATGGGTCGGGTCCAGGCATTTTTAGGCAATTCTGAGCAACAAGCAGAAGAATTGAAAGACATTTAGGAATTTAGCAACACAATCTGCCTTTTGCATCAGCTGAGGCTTGAACTCACAACCTCTGAGACTAAGAATCAATTTCTATCTCACTGAGCTAATTAGTCAGTGACAATTCATGTGTAGCTTCACAAATTGACTAAGCCAGACGTGCAGGTTTAGCAGCCGTCCATGCATGGAAAAGCAGATTTCAAACCACTGTAAAAAATTCAGTTATTGAAACAAAAATCTGAAAATACACATATTGCATCTAGACAGCATGGAGATGTTGGTAATTTATTTTAACAATGACTGATTTGCTTCATAACTGATAAACTGATGTTTAACTAGTTGAGCTATGTGCAAAGTGAGAAGCCTCAGATGGTTTCACACTGAAGTATTGACACTGGATCTTTGTGCAAAGTTTGGTTTATTTTCAAGCATGAGAAGGCAGATTTTCTAGCAGAAAAAAGACCTGAAGATGCTGCACAGTGATCAGTCACGCTCAGGCAATTTTAAACAATAAGCTGGAGCACAAGAAGATGTTTACATTACAATGTGGATTCTGCACCAGTTGAGGCTCAAATCCACAACCTCTGGAATCTAAGACGGTCATCTACCGCTCTGAGCTAATTGGCAAGTAGCAACTCAACAGTGGCTTCACAAACTGAGTAAGCCATTCACTGTTGTGTAGGAAAGCAGCCATCTGTGCATGGAAAGGCAGATTTGAAACCACTGTAAAAAATTCAGTTATTAAGACAAAAATCTGAAAATACACATATTGCATCTAGACAGCATGGAGATGTTGGTAATTTGTTTGTAACAATGATTGATTTGCTCCATAAGTGAAAAACTGATGTTTAAAATTGCCATTTTTACATTGACTCCAATTGTTCACATTAGAGCAAAATTCAAAATGCTGTCAAAAATTCAGTTTTTGAGATAAAATTCATATTCATGAACATTGAAGATTTGTTTAGCAAGAATTTGCATGTATATGTTTACAGTACCGTTTACAGTCAAACATTTTGATGCACTGTAGGCTCAATTTTTGATAAATCAAAAATCTGAGAAACGTAGTTTTTGTAGGACAGTCTGAAGATGCTCTGTAGCAAGTTTGGTGTCAACTGAGCAAAAATTGTGGGAGGAGATAGGTTTAAGAAGTTTTACAGTTTTTGAAAAAACAGAGTGATGAACTTCATAATTTTTAATAGGTTTAAATGTACAACAGTTTCTTCAGTATTGAGGCTACAGTTTGATGGAAGTTGTGAAGTTGTAGCACGTATGGTTGATGTGTTATGAATTTTCAAAGTTTTGAACTTTAGACGCTTGCTGTAGCGCCACCATCAGGACTATTGGCTTGAGTTTACAGCTGAGGATATCTGGCATGAGACTGGACCTTTGTGCAAAGTTTGGTGAGTTTTCACCCATGGGAAGTATGATAGAAGAAGAAGAAGAAGAAGAAGAAGAAGAAGAAGAGTTCTGGCAGCTTAGCTGCCCGGACCCTAAATATAGATCAACAATAAATGTGTACACAACTTGAAATACTGTAGGTATTTTGGCGCAGCTGCGTAAATTCTTCCAGCAAACCCTCTCTGATAAACAAGTAATCTTCTCTCCGACTGACCACATCCTCATCAGTGATACCCCTTGTTAGGTGCCCCATACTGTTTTGGGAACGTCATTTCTGTAAAGCCACAGTCTTGAGAAACACACTGTGACAATATGAAGATGTCTCCCAAATATTATAGCCCACAGTAATTTAAAATAAAATACAAGAACGTTATTAGACTCTCCTTGTTGTAATCAACGTAAGTAACAGCATCACATCTTAAAATCGAGGTCAGCAATTATTATTTGGGGGTACTCCTTTATTCTGTTAAACAGGTCGCATTCAGGGGAACGCAGATATGATTTCAAGTTTTAGTCGACTCTCTCTAAGAATCCTTGAGTGGTGCACAATATCTGAGGCACTGTATCGACAGCTGCAGAAATATTTGGCTGTTTTACTCAAAATCAGTCACAAAAATTATCTGTTTTTGTCAAAAATAATCTTTTAATGAATCATTTAATTGTTGATTGTTTCCCAGAACATCTCTCTTGTCCCACTCACTGTTTCAGCCAGAACACATTTCCTTGTAACTCCTAACAGGTCAGGATTCCTCTGGAGCTTTTACTCCCAGTTATTAAAGTAGAATGAAAATGTGTCATTGTGAGGATTTGCCAGCTAAGACTGATTCCTAATTTGAGATGCCTGATAATTATGGGCGTGGGCTTGATCCTGGGCTTCTTGGGAATTGACATATTCATATTTCCTTCAATTACTGTTAAAGACTTATTTGTTTAAGTCGTCCGCACACTGCTTCAGAAATGTGAGTCATACAACACTCTCCTCAGAAACATCTCCCCGTTCCTTCCCATCTCAATTTTTCAATTACACTTCATTAGACATAATCAGTAGATACCATACTCAGGATGTCACTGCTGCCGAGCGCAATGACGTCTGTTTACACGGCGAGCGAGATCACTCACGTGTCGTTAGTGTGTCGTACTAATGTTGCTGTGCTTCTCCAGTTGTTAGGAGTGAATGGACCAGTGCTGACAGAGGCACTCACACACAAGAAGATAATTGCCAAGGGAGAGGAGGTGGGTTTGGACACACACACACACACACACACACACACACACACACACACCCACTCATTGTAGCGTGAGCGTGTGATAAGCATTTATACACAAAGCTTTCCTGTCTGTGTAATGTCTGGTCTGGTCCGCTGTAATTATGTTGTAACTTGTCTGACTGTCCCTGCTGAACTCTATGTAACACTGTTATTGTCCGTCTGTCTGTCTCTCCTCCTCCTGACTGTGTGTGTGTGTGTGTGTGTGTGTGTGTGTGTGTCCTCATCAGCTGGTGAGCCCACTGAACCTGGAGCAGGCGTCATCGGCTCGGGATGCTTTGTCCAAGGCGGTGTACGGACGCACCTTCACGTGGCTGGTTAACAAGATCAACAGTTCACTGGCATACACGGTACTCACACACACACACACACACACACACACACACACACACACAGCAGTGACCCTGGTGTGACTGCTCAGGTGAAAATCTTCCACTTAAGGATGTAAAGTTTTAAACATATTCACTCACTACATTTTTCAAACTAGATCCAGACACTATCCAACACTGTAGTTCAGAGCATGTTGACGTCTCCTCTTTATTCTGTTACAGTACAGCTCCACCTTGTGGACGCTTACAAATCCACAACATGAACATAACTCAACATTAAACATCCAGTTTGCAGGATTTGGGGGGAAATATTGTCAGAAAGGGAATGTAATATAATCAGTGTGTTTCCTTTAGTGTTTAAAATAAGAACTGTTGTGTGTTGTTGTCACCTTAGAATGAGCTGTTTATATCTACATAGCGAGCAGGTCTCTGTTTATGAAGATCACCATGTTGCACCTACATGTTTCTACAGTAGCCCAGAACAGACAAACAAATACTGGCCTTTTAGGGCCACCATAGTAAGAAGTCTCTCTGCAGCGAGCAGCGTCAGTGTTCTGTCTTCTCTCGGCAGCCAGGTCTGCCTGTGTCTGTCAGTCTCTGTGGCCAGGCTGTGATCACTGTTCAGTGTTTTTACCAGTTTAAATCACCTGGTCTGTTTCATTCTGAGAGGAAGAGGCCTCTGTAGATAATTCGGCTCCTGCTAAAAAGTGATCTCACATTAACAGGTGGTGGACAAGCTGCCAACACCGACCTGCCAAACACCTTCAGAGATGCACTGATGTGTATCGTGAAACTGCTTTATTCAGTGTTTAAAGCTGTTTAAAGCACAGGTTCCATTTGTTTTGGAGAAGAAGAGACCTCTGTGGATAATTTGCCTCACGGTAAAAACCTCCCAAATGTCTTGATCAGAAAAAGGTGATCATACATGAAGTTGTCAGAGAAAAAAGGGGTGAGCACATAAGCATGTGGTGGGCGAGCCGCTCGTCTCCGAGATGCCAAAAAGCGTAAGAGAAACATTGATTGGTCTGTTTATTTTTGCGAGGAGACCTCTGTGGATCATTCAGCTCCTGATACAAACCTCCTGAACAATGAACACTGAAGGAATTCTAACCAGAAGAGGTTTTAGCTGGCTGCGAAGCACCAAATCCCCCTAAATTGTACACACTTCACTTTCAAACAGTATAATTACTGTGTCAGTTATTACATGCCAGGTTAGACCAATATACAGGCTGTATACTAATGTTATTGTCAATGTCAATTTGCAAAAGTTGGAGTGAAATTAATTTTGTTTTAATGCACATTTTATTTAATCCTGATTAAAATTTGTGAGCATAGATCTGAAGTTTTGTTGTGCTTCTCTAACAGGATGACTCCTACAAGAACTGCTCAGTCATTGGCCTGCTGGACATCTACGGCTTTGAGGTCTTCCAGAACAACAGGTACAGTGTTCAGGATTTATGTTAATGCTGCATTTAAACCTTCGCTTGAAAAAAAAAAAAATCTGCACAAGGTCGACTTTCTGGAATTTTCTGGAGCTTTCAGCTGCATCTCATGGCCTTCATCGCCTGCTGAAGTTTCCTCAGTTGGTTATTGAGCAACCTAAAAGCCCCGACACCACAATTAGTGGTGATGAACGCCCCCCGCTGCGTCGCCTTAATCGCCATGTCTCGGCCAAAAAGTTGCACATTAACACACTGCAAAGACTTCAGCTGGCGGCCAACCAGCACGTTTGTTCTGGCATATGCTGAGATGTAGCTTAAAGCTCCAGAAAATAACCAGTAAGTGGAGCTTGTGCCAAGACTTTTGTCAAACCACTGTTTCAAAGGTCAATATTTAACCTCCAGTCTGAACCTACACAGTGTTTATGTAACCTGTATTCATACATGCTATGAATTATGGGTAGTTATTTACTCACCACCAGCGTAATGTGAGTTAGTAAGAACACCAATAACATGTTGATGGCTTTTTTCACTCAGTGGTTGTGTGTGTTGTTGTGTGTGTCGTTGTTTGTTGCAGCTTTGAACAGTTCTGCATCAACTACTGTAACGAGAAGCTGCAGCAGCTCTTCATCGAGCTCACCCTCAAGTCAGAGCAGGAGGAGTACGAGGCCGAAGGCATCACGGTCAGACACCAGTTTCTTCTCTCCCTCAGCGTCCACACTCTCACCCCCACCTGCCTCCATTGTTTAGTCCAGAATTTAAAGGGACAGTTCACCCTAAAATCTCAACTAGATTGTTTTGGTGTCGTGTTTAAATCACACCGACTCCGCCCTGCGTTCAGCGTTTGTCCACAGAAACAGCTGTGTTTGAGCTTCATCTCCTTTCGAAGCAGAGAGGGCAGAGACAGACCTGTTACACATCTATGGACCGGTCAGACTGTCTCCACCAGGCTGACTGACATTTACTGAGTTAAAATATTTTTCATGTCAGCGCCACAGAATGAAATCAGCGAGGGTTTTTTTTGCTGCTCACAGACTGGGAGCTGATCAGTCAATAAATATACAGTTAATCAGTTCAAAACACACACACTCACCAGCCACTTTATTAGGTACACCTGTTCAAGTACTCATTAATGCAAATATCACGTGGCAGCAACTCAATGCATTTAGTCATGTAGACATGGTGAAGACGAGCTGCTGAAGTTCAAACGGAGCATCAGAATGATGAAGAAAGGTGATTTAAGTGACTCTGAACGTGGCATGGTTGTTGGTGCCAGACGGGCTGCTCTGAGTATTTACTGGGATTTTCAGCACAACCATCTCTAGGGTTTACAGAGGATGGTCCCAAAAAGAGAAAATATCCAGTGAGCCAAAATGCCTTGTTGATGCCAGAGGTCAGAGGAGAATGGCCAGACTGGTTCAAGATGATAGAAAGGCAACAGGAAGTCAAATAAGCACTGGTTCCAACCAAGGTGTGCAGAAGAGCATCTCTGAAGCAACAACACCTTGTCCAACCTTGAAGCAGATGGGCTACAGCAGCAGAAGACCACACCAGGTGCCACTCCTGTCAGCTAACAACAGGAAACTGAGGCTACAATTCACACGGGTTTCTCACCAAAACTGGACAATAGAAGATTGGAAAAACCACATTCAGATGGAAGCATGGATCCATCCTGCCTTGTATCAACGCTTCAGGCTGCTGCTGGTGGTGTAATGGTGTGGGGGAGATTTTCTTAGTACCAGCTGAGCATGGTTTAAACACCACAGCCTACCTGAGTATTGTTGCTGAGCGTGTCCATCCCTTTATGACCACAGTGTACCCATCTTCTGATGGCTACTTCCAGCAGGATAACGCACCATGTCACAAAGCTCACATCATCTCAAACATGACAATGAGTTCACTGTACTCCAATGGCCTCCACAGTCACCAGATCTCAGTCCAATAGAGCACCTTTGGGATGTGCTGGAACGGGAGATTCTCATCATGGATGTGCAGCAACTGTGTGATGTCATCATGTCAATATGGACCAAAATCTCTGAGGAATGTTTCCAGCACCTTGTTGAATCTGTGACACCAAGAATTAAGGCAGATGTACCTAATAAAGTGGCTGGTGAGCGTATACAGGAGGATATTTGTGTGATTTTTAACAGCTGTCTGTGCAGATTTCATACTGAACGTGACAGAAATAGACTCACAGGTGGTCTCTGGTTACCATGGAGAAACCTTTCGCCGAGGTGTAAATTGAAAACGTGGTGCTGCTCTTTAACTTCAGTCGAGTAGGAGTCGAGTTCTGTAGGAGACACTGAATGCTCATAATAATAAGCTCTGAATCTGAGACAGCATCGCAACTTATGTCATTGCAAAAAATACACCTTCACCAGCTCTCTTATTTTTAATCCCTCCTCCACTCCTCTTCCTCTCCGTCCACCTTCTTCATGCTGTTTTGACATTTAGTTTGAACCCTCCATTATCAGCCCATTCCTCCTCCTCAGCCACAGGTCAGGCTTCACACAGAGCTCTTAATGTGATTGCGGTCACAGTTGTGTTTGTAAATTTAATTTATAACTCTGCTGTTTCACTGACGCTTTTACTCAAAGTGATTTACAGTAAGTGCACATATTCTCAGAAGATGCTGCTCCATCAGACATTTAGCCTCTAACTCTGTTATTGCTGAGTCAAAGTGTCTGTTATTTATTCACAGTTAAGTCTTAAATGATCCCTCTTAAGGAAATGACATGTCAGAGGAGGTCTGTGTTGAAAGATGATCTCTAATTCTCCTGCTCCGTTTATATTCAGTTATAGTTTGTTTTGCCTCTTTGGAACAAGGGCCTCTTGTGTCAGTCTGATATAAAGTCAGTGGTCAGAGAGCAGGTTGTGGGAGAAACTTGGACTCACCTCTCAAAGAGCCCATTATCATCTGACATCAGGGCCGTGGGCCGTGCTCTCTGTCATCTCTGTGGAAATTATGTGGCCGTTAGTGCTAACAGAACCTAACGCTGCCGCGCTCAGCATGTGGAACTCTGTGTTCATGCGTGTGTCCACATACGAGTGGGCGAGCGGCGTGTCTGTGTGCCAGGATTTCTGGGATTCTCTAGATGACGGACTTTACAGTCGCTGAATAGTGTGGAACAGTTGTAATGGTTTCAGGTTTGGACTGATTTATCTGGCAGGAGTTACGTCCAGGTCAGAGTTCAGACTGAGAGAAAAGTCAGCTGGCTGTGGCTCTTTATAAACAATTTCTTTCTGTTGTAATTTATACCAATAAATGCTTTTATTCTCATGATGTGTCACTGAATCAGTGCTGGTGTCTTCGCAGTGGGAGCCGGTGCAGTACTTCAACAACAAGATCATCTGTGACCTGGTGGAGGAGAAGTTCAAAGGCATCATCTCCATCCTGGTGAGGAGACACTCTGAGCTGTCTCTGCTGCAGAAGGGTCATTCATTCATTCACACTCACTTATGAAATGAATGCCATGAGTGAGGTGTCGTAGTTCAACATTTTAGAAAATCTTGGAGATGGTCGCCAACATGACAAAATATATAGTACAGTTCATAACCCTATAAAACTATAGCACTTTTACACTTTGGTTGTTGTACAGATTAAACAAACAAGATATAACTAGTCCATAGCCATTGGTAGCTTTGTCCCCTTCTGCCTATGCCAATCCTCAATGCCTATGTGCAGTTTCACATAGATTGACCACGTCAGTGAGTAGAAAAACGTGGGACAGACAATGAAAAATCCATATGGCGGTTAGGCCTAGATAAGAAATGAGCTCTCTAGCGCCCCCATTTTGTTTGATGGGGTCAATAATGGAGGGGTCCCCTCAGATTATGTGTGGTCATATGCCTACAAAGTTGCGTGGTGATGGGTGAAACCCTTGAGATGTTATACACCTTTATGTGATGAGCCACGCCCTCCGCAATATTCATTGCCTTATAGAAGCTCAGTTTTAGTAAGTTTTCCAACTTTTGCCAAGAGGGAACTTTAGATATTGGTCCCTAGATTATGTTCACCCAGTTTCATGCAGATCGCTCAAACTTCCTAGGAAGAGATCCATTTGAAGTGTTTTTCAAAAAATTCAAAATGGCGGAAAATCTATATAAGCGGAAGTTATGGGTTCTTGAGGCAAATGTGTTCCTCATGAGGAGAGGCATCTCTGTGCAAAGTTTCATGTCTCTACGACATACGGGGCATGAGATATGCCCATTCAAAGTTTGACATTTCAAACTGTTGCTGTAGCGCCCCCCTTTGGCCAATTGATGTAATATTGCTTCATTGGCATCCTCCCATGACCCTCTACCACTGTGCCAAATTTCACATGGATTGACCAAGTCAGTGAGGAGAAAAACATGGAACAGACACACAGACACACAGTTTTTGTCATTATATAGTAAGATGTATTGATTAGTGAGCTTTAGAGGTGCCAGCAGACGTATAGAGAATAGGCAACGATGTCATGCCACATTGCATTCTGGGTAGTAGCACTCACACTTCAGAACACGCTTCTTTAAGGGAGACAAAAACAAGAATTAACTGGTCAAAGAGCAAGTGCAACATTCCCTGAGAGAGAAGCTGAACAGGGAAGTAAAGTAGCACTATTTTTCAAAACTAAAGGACACAGACGGACCTGATCTGTACGAACTAGTGATGCGATTAGTTCAGGTAAGCTTGTCGAGAAGTTTCACAGGTTTTGGGCGGGCAGGCCATAAAAGCAGTGTTCTGAATAAATGAACACTTTCAGAGACCTGCAGTAATACAACTTCCACCTTCTCCTCCCCTTTACCAGTCTCTCTCTGCTTCTCTCTCACACAGCAAATCCAGCATTTTTAAATTTCTCTGTCCATAATGTCCGGTATAAATATTTCCCTCTGCAAATATGTAGGCCTAGCACAGTGCCCTGACAGCAGGCAAGCGTCTCTATCCTCAATGAATCTGTTCAGTACAGTATGCACCTCTGGAACTTCATGTGAACAAACCACGTATGTAATCAGTTGTGCGTTTTGGATCGTACTTAAAATACAACCCCTTAAAAGATGGGTGAGCACATGCTATCTTCCTACGTTTGTACTTTTTAAACAGAAAGCCCACGTTTTACATTGTGATATTTACCTGCACTTGTATAGTGCCTTTGTAGTCTTTCTGGGGGTTCAGTATCTTGCTCGAGGCTACTTCAACATATGGACTGACGGAGCTGGAGATCCTATCATGGATAAGCTTCTCTACCTCCTGAGCCACAACTGCGCCATCTACTGGAAATGACATTTGATATAACCAACAGCAAATCAGTTACTAGTTACTAGTGATGGTCATTACAAGAAGCTTTCAGCTCCGGTTTGTGGGTTGCAGTTTGGGTCACTGATTAACACATATCTGTACGGGTCAGGCAGAGAACAGTTAATAATTGCAGCAGACGTTCAACATTCCACCGTGTTCTCAAGCTAGTTAAAGTATATCACAACCTGTTGTCTACTCAAGCTGCTGTGTCCTGAAGTCGTGTCATGAACCTATTCTCTATAAGCCAAGCTAACTGGTTCCTGGCTCCATATTTGCTGTCGATCTTCTGATGTAACTCTCAGCAAGACAGTGAATAAGTGTATCTCCCAAAATGATTAATGTTTAATGCTCAGGAGCAAAATCTGGCATCATCTGCATAATAAATTACAAAGGACTCGGTTTGATCCTTTCACTGATTTATGCACTCTGAATAAATACTGTACTAATAAATACTGTGACATGATATGAGACGCAGGCCTGAGACTGGTTTTTGGTTTGGAAAGATAATGTCTGACCGACTGCTCTTCTTGTCCTCTCACAGGATGAAGAGTGTCTGAGACCCGGAGACGCCAGTGACCTCACCTTCCTAGAGAAGCTGGAGGACACTGTGGGAGGACATCCACACTTTGTCACGTTAGTTTGGTTTCTCTTCTCGTCTCGTGCCACAAATATACTGACAGCAGTTTGTTCTGGCTGTTGACCAGCTCGTTGTACCAGACTGTAACTATTGAATATGTGTGTGCGATGTATCCGTGTGTGTGTGTGTGTGTCTGCAGTCACAAGCTGGGTGATGCAAAGACCCGGAAGGTAATGGGCCGTGACGAATTCAGACTGCTGCATTACGCTGGAGAGGTCAACTACAATGTCAACGGTATGTGTGTGTGTGTGTGTGTGTGTGTGTGTGTGTGTGTGTGCTGTAAACACTGTCCATATTGAAACTGTCCCTCTTCTGTTTGTAACTGCAAACAAGCAGACGCAGCGTCGCAGCGAGGCCGGCGTGACCTCACGTCCTCGGACGTTTGGTGCTGTGGTGAATTTAACACAGAGCTCACACATGCAGAATTAATTTCCAGCTCTAAATATCAGCACCATTTGTTAAATATAACGACAGCGTGGTCGTGTTATATCCTCCAGTGTGCTGCTGTGAGTTTCAGAACAGTATTGTTGAGGTTACATTTAGATAAAAATACCCTGCTCAAGCTGCCACATCGACCAGAGTATGTTCGCCGGGCTGAATGCTTCTGTGTCAGAGTTTAGTGACAACAACTGCTCTGTCCTGATGTGTTGAATACGGGGAAGTCGACACTCCAGTTAGCAGAAACACACTGATTAGTCCTCTTTCTGAAACACTTTTCTCGTGTGAAGTCAAAAGTTAAACGCACTGTTGGAATCTGTACGTAAATCTACTATCAGTACAAGTTTGTAAGCTAAGCAGCTAAACAGGATGAAATGTCTGATCATATCTTTCTCTTGTCGTACCTATCACACTAACTAGCTTTATGCTGAAACACAAGAACAATGTTGCTTCTTTATTTCCATGTCTTCTACATGGATCATCATCTGGTGACATAGGCGCAGACTTGGCAGATCAGCTGGTTACGTATTATGCAGCCAACATCAGCCCATTGTAAAATAACCACAGATTGATTTTTATGCCTCTGTGCCGTAGATAGCTGTGGCTACATACCACGTTAGAGCACTGAGGTCGACAGATCAGATGCTCCTGGATGCTCCCTGAAGCAAACAGTGGCGACCCAGCCTTTGTGGTGGTCACACCTAAAGTACTCTGACTATAGAAACCTTTAAATCACAGCTGAAGATCCACCTCTTCTCGCTGGCATCTGATTGATTTGAGCTTGACACCTTGAGTAAATTTTCTCTTGAGCCTTGTGCTCTGTTGTGCTGCAGTTTGTTCTCTATTGTGTTTATTGTTCTCTTCTGTTGGTGTGTTGTGCCTGTTCAGCACTTTGGTCAACTGCGGCGTTTGTTAAATGTGCTCTATAAATAAGTTTAACCTGACTTGACTTAAAGGGGAACTAACTGATGTTTTTTTCAACCTGGGCCCTATTTTCCGATCTACTTTTGTCTAAATGAGTGATAGGATGTTCAATATGTGACATTTCTCCAGTACAAAGCTAGGGCTGACCTGCCTGCAGCCCGTGAGCGCTCGCTGTATTAAATAATAGGGCACTCAGACAGCGTCAAACAACGTCAAAATACGTCCACTAAAAGTGCATTTTTTTCACACAGATAGGCTCGGATTGTTAGTATAATTATCTGACAACATAACGGAAAGGAGAAATGAACGTCTGTGTTTACCTTTAGCTGGATTCAGACATGTTCCTCTGCCTGTTGCTGCTCCCTCTCTCTCCTCGTCCGCTCTTCAGTTTCAATGTGCTCTGCCTCCGTGTACGTCCATGTGCTCCGTGTTCAAATAAATACGGGCGGTCATCAAATTCAAATGGCTCATCCAGACCCAGTTGGTCAAAATTGGGTAAAAAGTCAGCCATGACTACTCCAAACAGAGTAACTCCTCGCGTTTGTAATGTCGCTTCAGTGGTAACTTTCTGCAGCAACTCAAATCTCGCAAGATGTGAGATTTCAGAGCCAGACTTTCACTCTCTGAGTGAGTGTTTTGACTTGCCACAACAAACTGTCTGAATTTTTACCTGATTTTGACCAACTGGATCTGGATGGACCATATTTATTTGAACACTAACACTAAGTATACTACCAATCCGAGCCTATCTGTGTGAAAATAATGCACTTTTAGTGGACGTATTTTGACGTTGTTTGACGCTGTCTGAGTGCCCTATTATTTAATATAGCGAGCGCTCACGGGCTGCAGGCAGGTCAGCCCTAGCTTCCGAACTTGGGCCGACCCCAGCCCGTACCCAAGTACACTAAAGGCCGTGAAATTACCAGAAGTGCATTTGGTAGGCTCCTGATGCTCTTGATTCTGATCTGGGGTCTTATTTATAAAACAGTGTGTAGGATCCACACTAAAAATGTACGTACAGTCAAAAGCCAAAAATGGTGTGCGGCAAAATGTGTATATATATATATATATATATATATATATATACATACATATGTGTGTGTGTGTGTGTGTACCTCTTTCTGGCCTCGTTTTGTGCGTACACAGTGTTTATAAATGAGACACCAGGTGACCAGACCAGTGTGCGACCATTTGACAAGGTTTTAGCTTTAAAACAAGTCAACTGGAAACATGAAAGAGACTGGAAAACTGGAAAAGTCAACTAGAGAGTTTTCAACTGACACATCAAGCTAACATTAGAAATAATCTAGCTGCAGCCGGTCACATCTGTCAGCCAGAGTTTTCAGTTCAGCAGAAAAAAGGACAAGAGAGGTGCCGGCTATAAACGAGAAAGCGCTTTTGTTCACTTTGGTCTGGAATCAATGAGCCGTTGTTACAAAAATTACTCAAATGTTTGAGTGGAAATCTGCTGCTGTTAACTGCAAATGTGTCGCCTGAGAATGTAACGCTTGATGGGACTCAACAAACACTCCACTCCAGTTGCTTTTACTCCATTTTTTGTCCAATACAACACTTCCTACAAGCATCTCCCTGCCATGTGAGGGTTTAACCCTTCTGACTGCTGGGAGGCTTTTAATGTAAAATCAAAGTGCATCTCATCTCATGTGAGACCCTCAGTGGAAGTGAATGATCAGGACATGTATCAGGACTCATATTCCATCTTCTCTCTCTCAGGATTTTTGGACAAGAACAACGACCTGCTCTTCAGGAACCTAAAAGAGGTGAGACAGATCTTAAAAAGGGGAGATAATAAAGTGTGGGGATCATAAGACAAAGCAGCAGACTGTGCTTCTGGAACAGTGTGTGACCAACTCAGAGGTTAAAACGTCCTCTGTGTGTGTGCAGGTGATGTGCATGTCCGAGAACAAGATCCTGACCCAGTGTTTCGACAGGGAGGAGCTGACTGACAAGAAACGTCCAGAGACGGTGAGATCCCGTGTTCTTCATGTGTGTGCTCCCGAGGTTTCTCTGCATGTTTCCACACTGCTATAAATCATGCGCTCACACATCCCAACATAGTTTCCCACAGCAACACAAACAGTGGTGTGTTTCCCCTCTCCGGTGTGGAGTGGGTGGTCTGATGGGGATTCTCTGCGGCGTCCCACTCACTGAGGAATGCCCTGACACTTGTATGCCCTTCACACACACACACACACACACACACTTGAACAGGGTACTGTCACAGGCTGGCAAGTTAGATTCCCAGTCCTCCACACTGGGCCCAGTGTTCAGTCTCCACTGGACTGCCAGTCACATCAGCCTCCCCTCTGCTTGCGTAGCTCTTCTTAGGTCATCATCTCTGCCTGCGGCTTGGAGTCGCGTACTCATCTCCTCAACAGTTTCTACCTCTGGTCACTGAGCAGCTTCCTCTCTGTCCTCTGACCTCCATCTCTTCATCCCTCTCTAACCAGCCTCCATCTGTCTGTGTGTCTGTGTCTGCCCCTCCAGGCAGCCACCCAGTTCAAAGCAAGTCTGGCGAAACTAATGGAGATCCTCATGTCGAAGGAGCCGTCATACGTCCGCTGCATCAAGCCCAATGACTCCAAGCAATCAGGTATGAAGTCAGCTCCTGTTTTCTCAGTTTGGTGCAATAGGAATAAGTGTGTGATAAGTGAACTCTAATCGCAAGTAGTAAGTCTAATAAGTGTCATATGTCGTATTTAAACCAAAAACAATTCAGTTCAGGCACCTCGTCATCTTAACACCATTCAGTTATTTTAGCTCCTGTGTGCATTACATCACAGATTATTTCAAAACTATTATCAAAGTTTCTCCTCAGCACTCTAAACACTTGTTTGTAAGGCGTGTTTTCAAGTCATGTATCAGAATATGTTTGTTTTTCTCTTTTTAATGATGGACTGATGGAAAAATGGACTGACATTAACATTGGTCAGTAAAAGTAACTGGACTTGACATTAGGAGAGGGGAGGTGGTCAGGACGGAGTGATGAGATGGAATTTTTAAAGTTAGCTGTTGACATTAAGTAGCTCTGATATGTGTCAGCTTAGATATATCCATATATCGTTTCTGCATCGAAGGACGTACAATGTCAAGTAAGGCAAATGAGCTCAATTATTTGATGCTTGATACAAATGTAAAACTTGCACAGTTCTCATTCTCCATGACTTATAGCGGCCAAGCCTTCTGCTTTTAGACGTTACGTGTATATGTGACGTAGTGTGGTGGTGTTTGTTATGGGAAGTGAGACTCTCCTGCGTGTGTGTGTGTGTGGAAAAGTACCGTAACCAGGCCGGCAAGTGCAGCAGATACAGTGCAGTGCATGCTTTTCCTAAATGTAAATTTTATTATGGGTCTTTCTGTCCATGAAAATGTGTGGGGACACAGTGCATACAGTGCAATATGGCAGGTCTAATATGGAAGCAGATAATGGTTATAATCATTTGAATTGTGTAAGTAACTAAATGCCTGATTGTGAAATGTAATCACTGCTGAATAACCAAAGTTGGAATTTATATATCACTGAATTCATCACGGCGAAATGTTTTACTTTGAAATCCTGAATTTCTTTTTTTTCAGAAGGTTAAGTTAAAGCTCGGGTACGCAGTTTAATTCTGGCGTCACTGGGCAAAAATTCCATAATTAACTTTGAGCATATTTTAATTCAAGTGGTCTGAGACAGCTATAGACTAATACACGTCTGCTCACCTCTGTTTTCAAGCTTCTGAAAGTGTAACATGTGACAGCTTTGGCTGACCACAGGTCATTTTCAGAGAGCAGCTGTCAATCACTGCTCGTGAACTGTCAAATGAAGCAGCGCTGGTCAAATATGAATCAAGATTGTGTCACTGCATCGTCTGTTTCTCATCACAAATATGTTCAGAAACATATTTTAATGACTGGCTGTAAAATGATGATGTTTGTGACCCAGCCGCTACATTGGAGACATTTGACCGACGCACCAAGCTCCGCCCACCAGCAGCACCAACTGTCTCATTTCACAGCTAAACAGTCACTAAAATGTGTTTCTGGAAACATCTGAGGAGAGAAACAGTGACAGAGTCTTGATTCATATTTGATCAGCGCTGCCTAGTTTGACAGTTTGACCACAGCTCAGAGCAGTGATTGACATGATTGACGGCTGAGTTACAGACTCTGCTGCTCTGATTGGTTGTTTTCGTGATTCTTGCAAATGCCATTTGAAGCGCCATGAGGAAGCAGAGGAGCATGACTTTTTTTCACAGATTATCTGATTGATGTACCACTGTCAGAATGCAGTCGTTGTCAGGCAACCACCCCATCACCTCCCCACCCTAACGTTTCGCTGTAATCAATCTATCATTTATATATTTATTTATTTTATCTCACTTATCTGACTAATCAGTGTGTAGCTGCTGACATGTTGAGGCAGAGGGTGCTGTCTGTAGCTCTGGCTGAGGGTGAGAGGCTGTCAGCAGATAAACAGAGATCTGTGTGGGTACATGAGACCCTAAAAAAGAGGCTGGATCATGGGGAGTACCACAAGTTGGTCCAGGAGCTTCTCCTCCATCATGGATGTTTACAGGCACATTTTAGGATGACTCAGTTTGACAACCTGCTGTGTAACGTTGGGCCTAGCATAACAAAAATGAATACCAACTACAGAGAGTTGATTGATCCTGCTGAGCGACTGAGCACCACCAGTTTCTCCTCCATTGTTTACCAACTGTAAACTTGTTATGACCACCACAGAAGGCCCGCCTCTCAAGTCATCTGATTGGACAAAAGCGGAGATGAAGTTGAAGTTTTTCCGTCTCAAGGAGTTCAGAGCGCTCTGGTAAAAACGCCAGGCACGTAGCAGCGCAGAATCAGTGAGCAAAAGGGTTAATTCTCATGAGAAACAATTACAAAAAGCTGCCTCCAGCTGCTGAAACACTTTCTCTGTGTGATCAAATGTTTGAGGTCAAGTCATAAAGTGGATTAGTGAAACTCAACTTGAACATCAAGTCCACCTGATCTTTACCTAGCACATTAGAAAGGTGCAAAAACAAACACACCTGATGACACAGACGTCTGACTTCAGACCTGGTTGATTATCCTGCATCACCTGGGTCAGATTTGAAGTTTCTATCTTGAATTTTGGTGTCTGAGTTTGACCAATCCAACCTGCAGGACCAGATGAATCTGGACTGAACCTTAAAGATAAAGACTTTGTGAAATGACTCACTGATTAGATTTAAATCATTCTGGCCTTAACGTGCTTCCACACACTGAGTATAATAATAATAGTTTTACAGGTTTGATGTGAGTTTAAAGCAACAGTTCCTGTAAACACTCAGATGAAGCAGCTTAGCAGTGTCAGCGAGCTAATATATTTCCCAGAAGCATCACGTTAATCCTGTGCTTTCACTAATTCCAACCCAAACAGTTTGTTTTCAGCTGCATGAGCGGCGGCAGTGTAACTCTCCGTGTGGTCGTCAGTATATCGGGCCGGCCTTTGTTTCCCTCCACAGTCGGCCTTTTGTTGGCCTCACACTGCGTCTCTGTCCCTCGTCACTCCTACTGCTGTTGTTTAGCATTTACTGGTTTTCTCTGGTTCATTTGGTCCCAACAGACGTTACATTTTTCTCCGACCGATCTGACCCTGCTCTGCCTCCCCCACACTCTCTCCCCAGGTCGGTTTGACGAGGTGCTGATCCGTCACCAGGTCAAGTATCTGGGGCTGATGGAGAATCTGAGGGTGAGGAGGGCCGGCTTTGCTTACAGACGGCGCTACGAGGTCTTCCTGCAGAGGTGATCAACTACTCTCTATTTTTTTTACTTAATGTACAATCACATGGAGGTGTTTCAATAATAAATCAAGTACATGTGCCCTTCATGTGTTGAATAATCGACCATTCAACAGTCTGATCGAAGGAGCCTGATCCAACTGCCAGTCTCATGGTCGAATCCTCGCCTTTGTGGGGAAATGTGGTCATGAAACAAAGGATCATTCCATTCAGGCTGTATCAGTGGTGAACCTTAAAAATTCTTAATAGGCATTAGATTTATCAAACTATAAATAAGGCCTTAGTTGGTATAAAAATGTGCGTCCTCAGAGTGCTCAGACATGAGAAGTAGGATGTTATGAATCATTTTTTCAGACATTGCATCATGAAATCTCAAAATAATTTTGTAATATCTACTTTCTTAAATAATATAAGTGAGTTTAAAGAATTTAAGAGACATATTCGTTTGCTTTCACCGCCAACCCTGCAAAGTTAAAGTACCACACAATCATAAACAGCCCACTGTGAAGTCGCCACCTTGTGGTAAATCATATTAAAAAAACCTATTAGTAATGTTAAAGGGATAGTGCACCCAAAAAAGAAAATTCAGCCATTATCTACTCACCCATATGCCGATGGAGGCTCAGGTGAAGCTTTATAGTCCTCACATCACTTGTGGAGATCCAAGGGGAGAGGAGGTAGCAACACAACTCCACCTAATGGAGGCTGACGGCGCCCCAGATTCAAACATCCAAAAACACATAATTGAAACCACAAAATATCTCCATACTGCTCGTCTATTTTGTGGTTTCAATTATGTGTTTTTGGATGTTTGAATCTGGGGCCCTGTCAGCCTCCATTAGGTGGAGTTGTGTTGCTACCTCCTCTCCCCTTGGATCTCCGCAAGTGTTGTGAGGACTCTAAAACTTCACCTGAGCCTCCCTCGGCATATGGGTGAGTAGATAATGGCTGAATTTTCATGTTTGGGTGCACTATCCCTTTAATGGGCGAATGTAGACTTCATGTTATCTTCATTCTAAGGTTCAAATATGTTTTGCGGCTCCATTTGAGAACTTTACTGGCCAAAAATGGCTCTTTGATGGTAAAGTCTGCTGACCCCTGTGTTAGGGTCACGGGGGTGCTGGAGCCTATCCCAGCTGACACTGGGTGAGAGGCAGGGTTCACCCTGAACAGGTCACCAGACTATCACAGGGCTGACACATAGAGACAGACAACCATTCACACTCACATTCACACCTACGGACAATTTAGAGTCACCAATTAACCTGCATGTCTTTGGACTGTGGGAGGAAGCTGGAGCACCTGGAGGAAACCCACGCTGACACGGGGAGAACATGCAAACTCTGCACAGAAGGGCTCCTCCACCCTGGGGTTCAAACCCCCCATACTCTTGCTGTGAGGGGACATTAGTGTGGTGTGGTCGTTGGCACTGCAGATACAGAAGCTTTCACAGGCTGATCACTGAGCTGTAGAGCTGTGGTGATTTAAACCCAGGATGTGTTTTCTAACCTTTCTGCTTAATTCCTGAACCAGTAGTCTGGTACTCATCTGTGTTTGTGTCTTTGTAGGTATAAGTCCCTGTGTCCAGACACGTGGCCTAACTGGCAGGGGAAGCTGTCAGATGGAGTGGCCACACTGGTCAAACACCTGGGATACAAGCCTGAGGAGTACAAACTGGGCAGGTGAGCAACACACAGACAGAAACAGATACAGACTGAGACATGTGTACTTTAATATGAGTTAAATAAATGAGTCAGATCATGTTTACAGGCTGAAGAAGAAGAGCTGATCATTTTATTTTACATTTTTAAAACTATTTTCTCTTGTGTAGCCCTTTGTGATGTTTCCATCGTCCTTGTGTTTTGTTCTTGACCCTGAGCTGCACTTTAAAATATATTTGATTTCACATGTTTAACTTTTAACTCAACATTTTAGATCCAAAATCTTCATCCGCTTCCCAAAGACCTTGTTTGCCACTGAGGATGCACTAGAGACCAGGAAACACAGTCTTGGTGAGAGCCTGCGACACAGTTGATGATGTGAGGGGAATATTTTCATTATCTATCGCCATTCACCTCCTTTTTCTTTTTCACCTCCTCACAGCCACCAAGCTGCAGGCAGGATGGAGAGGCTACAGCCAAAAGTCCAAATACCAAAAACTGAGAACCTCAGGTGAGGAAACATCTTCACTGGGATCATTTAGCTTTTTCTCTTGCTGATCTTATTTTAGAGTTCATTTAGAAACGTGTCTCTGTGAGCTGAAGTGAACCTGTTTGTGATGATGTTGCAGCGATTGCCATCCAGGCATGGTGGAGAGGGATCCTGGCCCGGAGGAGAGCACAGCGCAGGCGACAGGCTGCTGACACCATCCGCAGGTACACTCTGTGATAAATACACCTCACTCTGAGAGCAGATGTGCATCAACATGTGAGCACAGTGTTTAGATTTTGTAAAGCCTTTTAATTTCCTTCTTTAAAATTCCTTTTCTTGTCCCGTCTTCAGGTTCATCAAAGGCTTCATCTACCGCCACAAAGAGCGCTGTCCAGAGAACGAGTACTTCCTGGATTACGTGCGCTACTCCTTCCTCATGAAGCTGCGCAGGAACCTGCCCAAGAACGTCCTGGACAAGAGCTGGCCGACACCTCCGGCTGCTCTCGTCGAGGTAAGAACAAACCACACTCCCCAAAAATAGCTCAACATGGTCGTCAACTTAAAAGGTTTGTGTAAAAAAACAACACATTTAAATCAGAATTTGACTTTGCATTGTTAAAGCACGAGACTTTTTGGGGCAGTTACAGTGGAATAAAACAAAATCCTAAAGTACAAATTTGAGGTACTTTAACTTGATTGGATTATTTTAATCTCATGCCACGTTCTATTTCTACTCCACCAAACTTCAGAAGGAAATATTGTACTTTTTACTTCACTGCAATTATTTAATAACTTTAGCTACTAGTGACTTTACAAATTACGATTTTTGCACACTAACCATATGAAAATCTATAAAAGTGCAGCTGAAATTATTAGTCGATTTCTAATAATATTAAATTTGATTATCATTTAACTCATTTTTCATGCAAAATGTTTGGTTCCAGCTTCATAAATATGAACACTTATTGCTTTTCCTTTTAATTAATTCAGTTTTTTAAATTAATTCAGAGTATTTTAAGTGTGGTATTAGTTCTTTTACTTAAGACAAGGATCGTAATACGTCCTCCCCCACTGGAAGAGAGTTATGGATTAAACCTTATATTTTGTTTTGGTATATTCACTATTATATTTTACTTTTATATTGCAAATAAAATTTCTTCTTTTATATTTTGGAGACTGGGCAAAATATTTTGAGGACTGTAGGATATCATAATTTAATATAAAAATATTCCATTAATATTATGACCATATTACTATAGATTATTTGAAATCTGATTAATATGTCACATTTCTTTTCAAATATTATATATATATATATATATATATATATATATATATATATATATATATATATATATATATATATACAGATACTATAATTCTAAAACGTTAATGTCGTTGTTTTTCACACCTGACACGGTTGCACCCCACTTTTGGACCATGATCAGCCAGTTGGGAACCACTGTCATAGACTGCATTTAAAAACTGTGCAACATGTTTCCACTTCCTCCCACTGAACAAAAATGAGGCAAAAATATCCTGGATACAGCTGCTGCCGTCTTGTGCTATTGACGTCGTTTAGAGCCAGAGTCTGTGCAGTCCATGGTGTCGACATCCGGCCCAAACGCCCATTCAACCAATCTCGAGCGCACAGATTAGCACACACAGCTGTCAATCATGACGTCAAACCTCTTTTTATAGCATCGAATAACTAATGAAAACCAAACTATCAGATGAACAAATGAACAGCAGCGTGATGAGAAGTACCTACAAACAAAAAAAGGGTTTGTAGTTTGGCTCATGTCCTGTCTGCTTACATGGAGGGGAAGGGGTTTATGATCTATACTGCAGCCCGCCACCAGGGGGCAACAGAGATGTTTGGCTTCATTTTTGGGCAGCTGTCATTAGTCTATAGCAGATAAACCTGCTACAGTGGCTACTCACATATCCTGTATGTATTAATAACTCCACGTACTGTGTGTGTGACTAGAAACAGATTTTTGTTTCTGCAGCAGAGCTTTAGTGAAAACACTCTGTCTGTGTCTTTAGGCGTCAGACCATCTGCGTAAGCTGTGCATGCAGAACATGGTGTGGAGCTACTGCAAGAAGATCAGTCCTGAGTGGAAACACCAGGTGAGTGTTGTCCCATTGTTCCGTCACCTGTCAACACACACTCTCTGTACGCTGGCTGTCTCTTGTTTGCTTCACTGACATCAAACCTGTTTGAGCAGATGGAGCAGAAGATGATCGCCAGCGAGATCTTCAAGGACAAGAAGGACAACTACCCACAGAGCGTGCCCAAACTGTTCGTCAGCACCAGACTCAGTAAGACTTTTTTCCCTCTGCAACAAATGAGTTGTGAAACTTGTCCCGGCTTCATGTTGCTCACTGTGTGAAAGATTACAGCAGCGTGTCTCCTCTCGTTCAGATGGCGAGGACATCAACCCCAAAGTGGTGCAGGCTCTGGGCACTGAGAAGATGAAGGTTAGTGGAGCAGCGTCACAACACAAAGAGTGTTTTAAAAGCCGTGTGTGAGCGTGTGTGTTCATGGACTGTTCTGACCGTCATCCTTGTGCTCCCAGTACGCAGTGCCAGTCACCAAGTACGACAGGAAAGGCTACAAGGCTCGGCCCCGCCAGCTGCTGCTCACCGGCAACAGCGCCGTCATCGTAGAGGAGGGAAAACTCAAACAGCGCATCGACTACGGCGCTCTGAAAGGTCAGAGGTCAACAGCTGGTCATCATCTGCGAAGGGGGGGTGTGTCTGTTTAATGTGGACAGTGTTGGTGCTCATTAAAACTGTCTGTCGTCTGCAGGTATCTCTGTCAGCTCCCTCAGCGACGGCCTGTTTGTTCTGCACGTGCCCAGTGATGACAACAAACAGAAGGTGAGACCAAAGACATGTTATAAACGTCATACATGAACCAGATCTCATGTCGCTTTGTGGTTTGTTCTGCTGAGGTTTCACGGTGTGTGTTTGACGTGTCCTCACAGGGCGATGTGGTTCTGCAGAGCGACTACGTGATTGAGACCTTGACCAAGATTGCGATCTGTGCTGACAAAATGAACACCATCAACATCAACCAGGGCAGGTGAGAGGCAGGACATGATCACAGTAACGCTGGACACTCAAAGTTACTCTGTCTTCCTGTGTGTGTGTGTGTGTGTGTGTGTGTGTGTGTGCTTACGTAACACTGACAGCAGTGTAACACAAAAATAAATCTACTCCTCCACACCGAAGCATCTACAGAAGAAGTACTGTCTAACCTTCCTTCTGTTCCTCCTGCAGTATAAAGTTTACAGTGGGTCAGGGGAAAGAGGGCGTCATCGACTTCACGCCCGGATCAGAACTACTGGTGGCCAAGGCGAAGAATGGACACTTGTCTGTGGTGAGTCTGATGAAACACAATAAACAAATGTTGAGGTTAGTACAACAGACAGAATGGCGTGCGAGTAAATTAAAAATGTGATATCTCAAGAAAACTGTGAGGAAATGTCTTTGTATGTGGCACAAACGTTTACTCGGACTCGAGGATGAACTGGTTAGATTTAGGGTGGCCAAAGGTCAAGATCAGTGTGATCTTGTATATGTCTCATTCTTGTGAACATGATATCTCAAAAACACCTTAAGGGAATTTCTTTGAATTTGGCACAAACGTCCACTTTGACTGAAGAATTTTGATTCGAATTTTGTCGTCAAAGGTCACTGTGACCTCACAAAACATGTTTTTGGCCATAACTCAAAAATTCTTACACTATGACAACAGAAATGTCTAGTAGGATAAAATGACCTTCATCAAGAATGTTCAACACTCTTGATGAAGGTCAAGGAGGATTGGAATGTTAGTCTTACTGATAAATTGTGAAGCTGAGCAAGAGCAGTGTGCAGGATTTTATGTTCCAAGACTGCACCAAAATATGTGACGTCACCTTTTCCTAACTGAGTCCCACCTGCTTAAAACCACAGAGAACAAAAATACAGAAAATATTGCGTGAAATAACCAGAAGTGTTCGACCCTCAGCAGAATATATTGTGTTTCTGTAAAACTTTATCGTTCACAGCAAGAAGCTCGTTGAGAAAGTGGGTTTTCAGGGCCGTTAATGTCGTGATTACAGCTTGTTGCTCTGCCTCTGAGTGGCTTAAAATATCTGTTTATTCAACTTATTATCTTAGAACAATCCCAGTGTTGTTGAAAAAAAAATTAAAGATGAGAAGTTGATGTGTGTGTTTAGCAGGGCTGTTTAATAGGGCTGTGAAATTCATCCACACAACACTGGAAATATTTTTTGAGCCAAACTTCTGGGAAAAAAAAACCCAGTAAAAATCATGAACCCACTTTTTGTTGGTAGCGGCACGGCTGATCTGTCAGGTTAGTGAAGACCCCTCATCAATCAGTACATCAGTGTTATTTGGACCAAGAAAGTTCCAGAAATTGGTGTAAAGTTCTGCACTTCCTGTTGTTGTCATGTGGTTACTTCCTGCGTCTGTCCAGTAGCTGTCGCTCTGTTGACTCTGACGTGATGTGATATTTCTCTCCTCCTCCAGACGGCTCCCAGACTCAACTCCAGATGATGGCCACTCTGACCACACACACGTGCCAGGACCTGCGTGCTCCTGACCTCTCCCATCCTCCAATCACATGA